>NC_133314.1:1764078-2085654 GCF_012295235.1 Primulina huaijiensis
CAACACCGCTCAAGGGCAAGAGCCACGTTAAGTTTCAAGCCCATGCATAAAAAATCTTGTGTTATTAAATATAATTATTTTACACATGATTCATTGCTTCTTCACTTGATATGGTCATTTATTACGATGGACAAAATAGGGAAGATACTCTCTTTTGTCTTATATACTAATAATTTTCAATAGATTTGGACTTTCCAACCACCGGATCTTTGATAATAGAGCTTTTTTGGATTTATTTAATTTTTTAGGATGATGATGTCAACATGTGTAATCATTATCTTTCATTGCGTACTGGTCCGGTAAATTTGCATCCCCAAGCTAATCTGGTAAACCGCACTAGAAAAACCTCATGCGATTGGTTCGCTTGAGAAAGAGTTGCTGGTCAAGATGAATCAAATCCATAAATACTGTTCAAGTGCTTACCTACTCTACTCTACTCTGCCAACTCGAATAACTATGTGGGGATAATTTTTTTCATGATAGTATTTTCAATGTAGTTTTTGCATCAACACCATTTGCTCTTGACAGAATTTTGGATGTTGAAAGTTGGAGCTTAATTCAATGGACGGAGTTAGAAAATTGAAATTGGGGAGGCAAAAAGTTTTTTTTATTATAAAAATAATTAAATATCGAAAAAGTTAAATTCAAATATAGTACTTGATACATACATATAAAATAATAACCATTATTATACTTTCAAATATATTCTAACAGAAAAATTTATTATGAAATCAACTTTATTACAATAAAAAAAATTAAAAATTGTGGCTTTAAATAAATTACCTAAAAATAGGAGAACCAAGGTACAATATCAAAATTTTCAACACTTTATCCGAAATATATTTTTCAGAAATCACGTGCCCAAATTTTTTTTAAAAAAATAAGCACCTTAAAAAGCTGAAAATATAAAATTAAAAACCGTGCCACGGAGAAAAAGATTTAGAATTTGTATTGTATTTGTATTATTTTTATTTTTAAAATATTAATCAAATAAAAAAAACTATTTTAAAAACTTAAAACGGGGCTAAATTATCTATTAAACATCAATCGGGGAAGATGTACGTTTTCTCCAGCAAATACAATTATTAATCACGAGAGAAAAAACACAATGTATGTTCATCTGACATCAATGTCTCAAGTTTAAGACGAGATTTCGAGCTCGAGATCTTCCACTTATTTGAAGTTATCATAATTATCAAGGATGTCAAAATGGGAAATTCTACAAGTACACCTCGGAGGTTGATCGAAACTATCAGTCTCGTTTATCATACAAAATTTCTAGAATGAAGCAAAGTTTTTTACCATGGAGCAGCAGCTCGTTGAACTCAAGGCCAAGAACTTCATTTTTCTGTACGACACCATCCAGAACGCGCGGCCTCTCGAGACTTTTTATCTGCCAAAGTTGGAAATGGTTCGGGCTTGAAAATTGGAAGGCCGAGACTTAATTTTGGCCCAATAAGGAAAAGGCCCATAATCGTGGTCAGCCTTTGGAGCTGATTCAAGACAAAAAGGAAGCAACAGAGAGAAAGGGGTTGGAAGAGATATGTTCATTAAAGGATCAGATAAGCTTGTGTGTTCTGTGATTGCGATCAATCTTCTAGGCCTTCTGGTGTTGTGTTATTCTTGAAAAGAGTAGGTTTTTTGTGAGACGGTCTCACGAATCTTTATCTATAATACGGATTAACCCTACCGATATTCACAATAAAAAATAATATTTTTTCATGGATGACCCAAATAAGAGATCCGTCTCACAAAATATGACCCATGAGACTGTCTCACACAAGTTTTTGTCTCTTGAAAATTGGTGAGTTTGTGAGAAACAACTTGATCCCATTACAAGTGGCTCCGGTTGTAGGAAAAGAAAACACGGTGGAGTCAACGAAGTTCGATATAGACAATTTCACTAGAAAAAACGATCTTGCAATATGGAGAATTAAGATGAAAGTGATCTTGATTCTAAAAAGATTGGCAATAGCTTAAAATAAGGAGGAGATGCCGAGTTCATTGGATGAAAAAGAAAGATGAGACATACTAGAAAAGGCCTGGTGTGCGATCATACTCTGCTTCGAGGACAAACCATTGTGGGAAGTATCTCATAAGAAAATATCCCGATGTGGATCAATTTTCAAGTTTATTTTTTTGAATAAATTTGTAAAATTTTCACTTTTGACATATCATTATTTAAAAATGTATTCATTTCATCATTTATAAATTAAGTTATAAAATTAATCATAACGTGGAATAGAGACTTCTCATTGACCATAAATTTGAAATATACTCTATATCTATACATACATACATACACACACACATATATATTATGTAAACAAAATACGGGCAGAGTCTCTCGGGCAAGATCCCATTCTTATCCATATACGATGTCTGTTATTGGACTGTAATAACATGACTCAAAATAGAAAAAAAAAAAAAGACGAATCACATGACCAAGATTGTAATTTTTTCCATTTATTTATTACAAATTAATAAAACAGTTAGAATAAATATGATTTGATTTCCACATTAAAGATTACTACAAAATATGTTCATGCGAGAATCTATGTAGTCAAATAACTACACCAAGATTTTAAATGAACAAACGTAATTTAAATATCAGAAGGATCGCAGCTTTGCCTGCCGGTGTCGTCCAATTTTCCCACATAATTTCAAGCTATGATCACCAAGGAGCAGCGGCGACTTCGAAGTACTCTCTGTCGATATCTTTCATTTCCTCCTTGATGGCATCCATCTCAGCCTCCACGCTTTCTATTGATGCTTTGAGGCCAGCTATGCTTTCTGCCAATGCGTCCATGGTCGACGAAACTTCCTTCTCTTTAACATGTTCAAATATTGCATAACATGATTCATTAACAGTTTCGTTTTGCGCGAAATCTCGACTAGCTTATCAATTCGTGCACGTAGAAATCCAACGTCCATACCCAAGTCTTCAAAAGATTTAAGAGTTATATCCCAACATTCCAAATCTTGAAGAGAGGGAGCTAGACTCATAGATTTGATTGCGGCAGCAATATTTGCTGTTTTACAAATCATTGCGACAACTAGTTTACTGCCAAGACCCTTAATAAGATGGTCATGAAGAAACATTTTTTGACTGCAGCAGAGCTCATAGTACTTCATTTTATCAGATGATGGTAATTCGGAGTCAACAACTAGACCATCCACGTAAATCTTGAAATCCTTGTATTGTTTCACATCTTGAAATTTGACAGCAGATCCTTCAGAAGCACTGATACCACCACCCGAGTTCGTGCCATTTCCATTGCCCTAAGAGTAGATGGAGATCGCAATAAGGAGACATATTGGTAATAAACAGCGCTTCCCTAGTCTAGTCCAATGGTAAAGCTAGTGGTCAAAAACAAAATTATGAGTAAACAAAATAGTTTGTTTAAATTGAAGAGAGCCTCGATGAAGAGCATTCCACATAAAATGACGAAAAGAGTGAAGGCAGTTTCCAAGAAGATTCAAGATTACATAACCACTAGTTCCGAAAGATAGCGGCTGCGTGAAATAAATGAAAACAGAAGGGTAGTTATACTATACGAAACGTGGCACTCCATGTCCATTCCAATCATTGAACTCCAGTTTAATAAAATTAATTCTCTAATATTCTTGCTTCTTTGATTTCTTCTTAGTCTCCATTTCTTTAGGAGGTTAGCTACCTCAAATCAACTACGTACGTGTAACAAATCCATCACTTCAACAAGCGTAAAAGCAAAGGAAAGGCAATAGCTAAACATTTAACAGACGGCAATTCAGATAAATTATATATTGAAGTTCCATATTTTAGATGTATATAGACAAGAATTTTACCTTTTTCCTAGATTTTACCTTTTTCCTCATGCTGAGATGACCAAGATATACAGTACTTCAATTAAAATATTTTGTGCATGATCAGTTGCCAGACATCAAGCAAGAACTTAAAGAAGCAGACCTCAGAATCCGAGGAGTCGGGTGGTGGGGGTGCTACCCTTCCAACTTCCCTTGCGAAGTTATATTCAAAATAAATAAGTTGATCGGGAATGTTGCACTTGTAAATTGTCCGTTTAGTTTAATCAAACTAATTAATTATATTACTTATTTAAATTCGAACTTTTATCATTGTATAATAACTATATTACCAAGTAGTAGTAGTTAATATAAATATATATTTTGATTCATTTATACTTATTTATATGTATTATTATTATTATTATTATTATTATTATTAGTATGAGGTGCAATAAGCCATTAGGGAGAAGAAAATAAGGTTCAAGAACTGACTAGAAGTTAGAGACCAAAAATTGTATGAGTTGTATACACAAGTCAAGAGACTCAATAGTAGAGCAGTAGGAGATTGTAATGAGAAAAGAGCTTACAATTATTTGTATGAGAGGCTAGGTACAAAAGAACGAGAGAAATATATTTTAAGATAGTGAATGCCGAAGATCGAAACACTAAAGGCTTGAGCTATGTCAGGTGTATCAAGCATGAAGATGTCAATGTTTTAATGCAAGATAAAGCTATTCTAGATAGGTGGAGGGGTTACTTTAAGAACCTACTCAATGGGACAAGTACGAAGGAGTTAAGCATTGGTAAATATGAGATGGAAGAAGTAAGACATCTAGCGTTCCATATTAGAGTTAGTGCTAAGGAAGTAAGAGAGGCACTGAAGAAGATGAAACACGGGGAAGGCAGTTGGATAGGATGATATATCAATTGAAGTATGGAAGTGTCTAGGTGAAGTTAAGATCCAATGGCTGACTAAGCTCTTTAATAGGATTTTAAATACTAGGAAAATACCAGAATCTCGGTGACATAGTAATGTAGAATTGATTTATAAGAATAAAGAGGATATACAAGACTGTTCAAATAATAGAGGAATTAAGCTTATGTCATTCGATGAAGCTATGTGAGCGAGTCATAGAGCGTAGACTTATGAGTATAACTATTGTATTAGATAATTAATTCGGTTTTATGCTGGATCGGTCTACAATGGAAGTTATTTTCTTGATTTAACAAATGATAGAGAAATATATAGAACAACAAAAGAATATGCATATGGTATTTATCGACTTAGAGAAAGCTTACGATATAGTTTGTATAGAATTAATCTGGTGGACACTTAGAAAGAAGCATGTGCATCAATGCTACATCGAAATCATTAAAGATATGTATGAAAGAGTCATCACTAGTGTTAGGTATGTGAGAGGGATGTCATTTGAATTTTTTGTAACAGTAGAACATCATCGAGATCGGCTTTAAGCCCATACCTATTTGCTTTGGTTATGGATGAGCTGACGGGACATATTGAGGATGAAGTATTTTGGTGTATGTTGTTTGCATATGATATTGTCCTAATGGGCGAAACTGAAAAATGTTTAAATAAAAAATTAGATAGATGACGTGAAGATCTTTAGAATAAAACTTTTAGAATTAGTCGTTAAAAACGAAATACCTAGCTTGTAAATTTGGTCCTGAATCTAGACGAATGGGTAGCCCAATTGAGATTGAAGATATAGACATCCCAGAGTGTGAAGCTTTTCACTATTTAGGATCTATCATCCGAAAGACTAGGGACGTTAGAGAGTATATAGACCATAGGATTAGAGCATGATGGATGAAATGGAGGATAAAGGACTTTTATGCGATAGAAGAGTGCCTACGATATTGAAAGGAAAATGTTATAAGATTATTGTTCGACCATCTATGCTTTATGACTCGGAGTTTTGAGCCACTACAAGACTATATATGCATAAGATGGCGGTAGCAGATATGCGTATGTTAAGATAAGTGTGTGGAAAATCGCGGAATGATAGAATTAGGAATAAAAGAATTATGAGTTATATAAGTGTAGCCCCCATAGAAGATAAGATTAGGGAGAGACGTCTAACATAGTTTGATCATGTGAAAAAAAGACCAGACACGGTCCCAATCTGAAATATCCTAGATTGACAGGTTAATGGAAAGTGTAGAAGAAGAGATAAGTCATTAAAAACTTGAATAAAGATGGTTAAATAGTATATCATATATCTTAGTTTAAGAGATATCATGTGAAGAAAATTACTTCGTTTGGAAAACTAATATCCATGTAGCTAACTCTGCAACTAGCAAGAATGTGCAATGATGATATGTATTATTATGAATTATACTCTTTTTTTAAAAAAAAACACATGCATTAGGGTCATTTTCAAAACTTCCCCCATATTCTTCTGGGTAACAACGTATTCATGATTTTCGTATTTTTATATTTTATGTAGTCATTGAAAAGGTAAAAAGATGCTTACAATAATTAATATTATTTTAATAATATCTTTAATTGCTAGAATAATATTTTGTTGCGTTTTGACATGCTTAAAAATATATGCATGTTATATTGTTTGCATTATTATATATATCGCCATATAAATATGATGCTTAATAAANATATATATATATATATATATATATATATATTAAATTGATTTATGCAAAAACTCTCTCATTCAAGAAGTCAGGCCACAAGAGATGGGAGACAGAAGAAAGTGTGCTCACATTTCTATTCAACTCAAAAAAGTAGACATATCTTCTGCCTCTAGGGTGGCATACTAGTTCTCAAGGATACCAAAAGAAAGCCACCATATGAAAATTCTAAGTTACACCACCAACCACCGGAGGTTTATCGAAACCATCTGTCCGGTTCATAGTACAAAATTTCTCCAATAACTGAAAGCTTTTCACCATGGAGCAGTAGCAATTTTATTAAACTCAGATCCCAGCCCTTCCTTCTCGCCATCTATCTCGGCCTCAAGACTTTTTATCGATTCTTCAAGGGCCGCTATACTTTTTCGCAATGCATCCATGGATGAGACTTTCTCATTCAAAGCTCTCTTTTTCTCCTCAACTTGCACAGATTTAGCACTGTTTGATTCGTTAATAGTTTGGTATTTGCGTGAAATCTTGACTAGCATATCTATCCGAGTACGTAGAAATCCCACGCTCATGCCGAGGTCTTCAAAAGCTTTAAGAGTGTTGTCCCAGGATTCCAAATTATGAAGAGAGGCAGCGAGACTTGTAGATTGTATAGCATCTGCAATATTCGAGGTTTCAGAAATCATTCCAGTAACAAGCTTGCTGCTAAGGCCGGTCATACGGTCATGAAGAAACATCTTCCGACTGCAGCACAACTCATAATACTTCATTTTAGCATGCACTGGTAATTCCGAGTCCAGGATTAGGCCATCCACATAAATTTTGAAATCCTCGAATCTTTTCACATCCTGAAATTTGAGTACAGATGCTGAAAACCGGATGCTTCCAAAGACATTGGAGCAAATATTATCACAACATGGGGAAGGCGAATGGTCAAATTTAAGTCTTTCTGTAATGTCTTCTTGGTCGCTATCGTCCCAAAAAAGATCCTGCTTTTCTTCCTTTACCCCCATACAATTTCTCGCATCTTCTGCAATTTGATCACCATTTTCTTTGACAGTATTTTGGACGAGCAAATCACGATGTGATTCTTTGACAATTAATTTGCCAATGATTTAGTAGAAAATATCAGATGAATAGGCATACCAGTCACAGTGAGAGCATCTTTTTTCGGATTTTGAATAGCACCATCCACTTTCGTTGCCCTGCATGACCTCACAATGTATACCTTAACATACAAAAAAAACAACAATAGCTTTATATTTTAGCACATATCAACATCCACAATTTAGATACAAAAACGATGTTTAAAAAGGGGTGTAGAAAAAACGACCTTAAACTTGCAATGCTCAATCAGATGGAAAACTAAGACATCTCCCTTGAGTAATCTGTTAGCATTAGAGAAACTTTTCCATCCAATACGGAATCTACAATTGCTAAACCTGTACCCGACACTGAATTCCTTCTCATTTTCGTCAACAAATACAACAGCATCATTGACAATCGGCAAATGTTCGTAGCAAAATTTCTTCGGTAAAACCTGTTGTCAAAGAACAATGATTCCACAGAAAAGTGTCGCACAAACTTCATATAAATCATATGTGATAAAAATTTGATTTACCAGATACTGTTCTTTACCACCAGGGACCTGCAGTTGAGTTACAATCTTCACACAACTTGGGAATTCTGGGGATAGATTAGCTTCAACCTTTTTAGCTCGTGCCAAGGCACAGAAACAACTAGCTGAGTTCACTGTAGCTCCTTTACTATAAGATTAAATAGAGATTGCAATAAGACAAATCTGGTAATAAAAAGAAACTCCTCATCAAGGCGAAGCCGGAAGTTGGTGTTTGTATAGAAGTATAAAACAAAATTCGAAAAATTTCAGGGTGAGGAATCATGTTTATGTGGATGTATAATAACTAATAAATGTTTAATAGAAAAAGTAACTAAAAACTATACAGGTATGTAAAAGTTTAAAAGGAAGAGGACAACCGCCCCTCCAGCTCCGCGACTGCTTAGTCTTGTTTCTTGAGAGAAGCCAAATTTATATTTATTCATATGATTCGACACTTACCACATCACAGGCCTACGGAAATTTCTATCTTTTTCCTGCTTTAAAAAATATTCTTTTAGTTGATCCTTGCCATGGAAACAAAGAAACAAAGGTTATGTTATGAAAATCATCCAGCTACAGAGCACAATAACATAGACAAAAACAAGAAAAAATAACTGAAAATACAAAAAAGATTTAAAGTAAAAATAAATGCCATTAAAACATTATTCACATATAACCCTCAGAAGATACAACATTGTTTATCGCTTCTATCCTTAAACCAGTCAGTGCCAGTAAGAGTAGAGGAGCCAGGAGGTGGAGCAGGCAAAATATCTGAAAAAATATTCTAATATTATCTATAACTTCCTTTTAAAAAAATTAAATAAGCTCATCACCTAAGATATTAAATTCTCGCAATTGTATCGAATTACACGAAGAAAAGGCCCAACCCCATCACACCCTTCAAGAATGTAGGTTGCACAATTCAGTTAACCATTTGCACCCAAAGCATTCAGTCTAAGGACCTGTTTGTTTGACATCACATCACACATCCAAACCACTAGCTTTCCAAGTGCAATAAGCTCCTAAATTTGTTAGCTAATGCATAAACGATAGTAGAGTCGTCGTGGAACCATGATTCGTGGAGTTGGGCCGCTCCGGTAGTTGATGCGACAAAGTTCCAGGCTAAAACAGGTGAACAACTACTGTAACATGCACTATTTTTTTTATGGAATATAGTTGATTTGCTAATATTGTTTTTTAAAACAAAAAAGATTCGCCACCGGTTGTCGATGAAATGTCTATGGAAATAGAACGGCAGCCTCCACAATAACACATGCAGTCCCTTTCCCTTGTAAAAGCCTCCACAATTCACTCTCCTTTGAATATCTGGTGCATGTATCTTAATGGATCTATAATGTAAAATACTGAGCCCACCTTTTCACCTCTAACACTGCATGGATTCTAACTGAAAGTTCCAATATCAGGCTATATAAGCAATAAAGCATTAATGTCAAATATTCAAGAAATACTCGAGTAAAACGAAATGTTAGCAGGGAAAATTTCAAGAGGATCGAAACAATGGTGAGGGAGGATTTTAACCTCCTCCTTCTTCTTGTTCTTCTTGTGGTTAAAACCCACATGCTCATCTTCGTACAATCTCTTTTTACTCCTCAAACTCCACATATTCTGACTTGATACCAACAAATTTTTACTTAAAAGTCAAAACCCACTAAACTAAATGATCAGTATGCTAGCGAGCGAGAGAAACAGAAGAATCAAGAAAGACCTCAGAATCGGACGAAGAATCCATGATTCCTTAACAATTTCAACAGATTTTTTTTTTTTTGGGTCTTTTTTACGGAGATTTTGTGGTATCCGGACGTGTGTCTTTCCAATTTCCTACAGTTTTATTTAATCAAAATAAAAAAAGAGAGACAATTGATTGAAATGCGATATATATAAAACATCTAAATTATATTTTAACATCTTTAAACAATTTAACTAAGATATATTAAAATATTTTTAATACTGAAGCAAATGTACGNAAAAAAAAAAAAAAAAAAGATAGAGTATATTTCAAGAGATCGACAACAGAAGAAGAATGTGTGCTTACATTTCTATTCAATACAAACAAGTGAACTTAGTTTTTGAGTGTTTCACTATTTCTCAACAAAGCCACTAAACTCCACCATTGGAGATCGATCGGAAGCATGTACAAGTCTTGTTTTTCACTTGAAGTTTTTTGCGTAAAAGGGAGCTTCTTACCATGAAGCAGTAGCAATCTCCTTAAACTCTAAGCCGAGCTCTTCGTTTTTACCTTCAATACCGTCTATCTCGGCCACGAGAATCTTTATTGATTCTTGAAGGGTTGCTATACTTTTTTGTAATGCTTCCATGGTTGAAACTCTCTCTCCCAAAGCTTTCTTTTTGGCTTCCACTTGTGCCAACTTTGCGTCTTTCGGTTGATTGGTAGCTTGATATTGGCGTGAAATTTTGACTAGCTTATCTACCCGGGTGCGAAGAAATCCAACATTCATGCCCAAGGCTTCGAAAGCTTTAAGCGTTTTCTCCCAGCATTCCAAGTTGTGAATAGAGTGAGTGACACTGGTAGATTTGATAGCATCTGCTATATTCGATGTTTCGGATATCACTCCGGAGACTAGCTTACTGCCGAGGCCCGTGATAAGATGGTCGTGAAGAAACATTTTTTGACTGTTGCATAGCTCGTAATACTTCACTCTAACATCTGTTGGTAATTCCGAATCAAGAATTAGACCATCCACGGAAATCTTGAAGTCTTCAAATCCTTTCACGCCTTGAAATTTGACAACAGATGCTGAAAATTGGCTGCTTCCGGAGCCGTCAGAGTGCGAGCCATCATGCAGCACTGTGGCAGGCGTAATGAGCTCTTGGTACCTGGACTGAGGTGAATGGTCCAGGAGTTCTTCCTTTACCATGACAGTTCTTGCATTTCCTGCCATTTGATCATCTCCATTTTCTTTGGCATTTATTTTCGACGAGTAAATTCTGATTTTTTTGAAAATGATTCAGCAGAAATAATGAAATGAATCGTTATACCAATAGTTGAAGGAACATCAACACTCGAATTTTGGGTAGCCCCGTCTACTTTTGTCGACCTGCATGATCTCACAAAAAATATAACAGTTTATAAAAAAATTCAAAAGGGATGAGATAGGGATGGGGTTGACCACTTCTAGCAGCCTCCTCTGCCTCTGCAACAGCTTAATGCCTGCTTATCTTGTCCTTTGAGAGAAACTAAAGTCAAACTTATTAATAGGATTTAGCACTTACCTCATCACAAACGTATTCAAATTTCCAGTTTTTTCCTGTTTTAAAAATATTCTTTTAGTTGATCCTTGCATTGGCAACAAAAAAGCAAGAAGATGATGGGGTGACATGATGAAAAATCGAAAATCATCCAGCTATAGAGCATAACATAGTCCATAAACCAAGAAAAAAATTGAAAATGGAAAATAACATGTAAAATGCCATTAAAATATGAATGAATATCAAACTCTCAGAAGATTCAGTCATACAGCCATTTTTATAGCTTCTATCTCTAAACTAGACAATTTAGAGCAGAGGCTAGGAGGTGAGCAGGGAAGATCACAGAAAAAAACCCTCTAGTACCTAAGATTCTGTATTAATTTTGAGTAGTATACATCATGCAAAACCACGTTCTAGAACAAAAGGTAAATCATTCAACCAAACTGAATCCTCTCGCTAGTCGTTGATGCAAGTTGCGCCCAAACATCCAAGCTGAGGGCCTCGTCTGGACATCAAATCCACAAAATCTTAGCTTTCCAAAAATGTCCCAAGTTTATTAGCCAATACACTAATACTAGTTGAGTCACAGTGGGACCTAACATAACCGAACCGATTTCACTCATCGGCCGATATTCGATGCGTGTAATGACGTAAACTTAGTTCAATCAGTAAGATGAACACTGATCACCAATGTCTGGCCTTTTCGCCTTTTCCATTCCCATCAGTTCTCAACAAACTTCCAAATAGTAGTCTACATAAGCCATAACGATAGTCCAAACTCCAACAAAAAACCATCTTTTAGTTGAAATTCATTAGTAATCCTATGCTTACATTAGACGCCGATAGGAAGACATAAAACCCCTCAAGAAATACTCGAATAAAACCAAATGCTAGCTGTAAACGTTTCAAAAGAACAGAAACAAAGGTGGCAGAGAATTCTTTATGCGTGATGAAGAACATTTGAAGCATCGTCTAACACGGAGCATTCTTTCACAAGGCTTGATAAATCCCATTTCCATATTAAGAAAGACAAAAAAAGAGAGAACATTTTTACCTCCCCCTGGTGGTGGTTAGAACCCATTTCCTCACCTTCATTTGCTCTTTTTTTACCCTTCAATCTCCGCATCCTGTCACTCAGCACCTACAACTCAGATACAAATCAAAACCCATTATGCAAAATAATCAATCTGGTGGCTCGAGAGACAAAAGAAATAGACCTCGGAACGGAGGGAGGATCCTTAAATCTGCAAAGAACCTTTCAAGTGTTCTTTTTTTGGGAGTACGGGGGTATGTGATATGTCGCATGACATTCCTCCTATTTGTGGGCGAATCGGATAATTTTGAATTTTTAAAGAATATTCATTTATTTATTGAAATTTAAAATAGCATCGTGAGTTGCTTAAAAAATCTATATTATCTATACTATTTTACTAAGATTAAGATGAGTAACTAATTTTGGTGTCATGGTCTGTTTTAATAATTATATATATTAATAAAATGTTAAAATTTTAATGCAAGTTATACGTAGTTCAGCGGATAGAATAATTGTTTCTTTGGGTTTAAGTTATAGGATCAATTCTTATTGAAATCATTTTTTTATTCCTTTATTTTTAGATTTATTTTTTAATTTATATATCAAAATTACAATATAGTCTCTCACTATTTCTTATAATTATATTTTCATCCTCATTTAAATATAAATCAAATGAATTATAAAAAATATTATACAAGCACGCAACGCGTGCGTCGGTGCACTAATAATAATAATGATTCCATTCTCGGGTTAACAATTTATTGGAACAAACTTATTCCACAAATTGTATATTAGTCGAAAATTTACTCAATATACATCAAATAATAAAAAAACACAAGTTTTATTGTCATAAAAAAATAAAAATAACATTGTGGTCAAACCACATATCATTATATTTGGGGAAAAACATTACCTCTATTAAATATTTAAAAAAAAAACACATTTTTCTTAACTGACGATATTTTGTTAGCCAAAAATAGGTGTTTTTTCAAATTCAAAGTTTGATCCACGTTACTTTTTGCATGTCCTTTTATGTGATGAGTTGTAATATATATATAACAATTTTATTTTAAAATCTGAATTTTATCCCCTTCAAACGACTTTAAATATACTAATTCAATGTGCATTCCTACGCCTCACAACATGTTCATGCATGGAAACTGGAAAATATAATATAAAGTATCATTTGTGGGACACATAAAGTGGCCCCCAAGAAAAAATAGTTCAAAAACACATGGAGCCATAAGCCACGTGGCAAAAGGTCAGAACGATATAGGAATGCTCTCTAATTTCTCAAATTTTATGGTACACTTGAAATTATGAAAAAGTTATCTTTCAAACCTTTCTTAATATCTCTAAATTTGGTAAAATATCATTAATACAAAAAAATTGGAAAATGAGATGAAAACTGTTGTCTGTAATACACAATCTGAACTGGAAAGTAACATTTAACATAAAAAGCTGGAACTCCTTTATTTATAAACATCGAATAAAAACTTCACAATGGCTCATCCTCAACAGGAATTTTACAAGCATTTTGATTACATTATTCGTATATAAACACATGCTAATATCAAGCACAGCACTGTGAGCTAGTGGACTACTCCTGGTCGAGCTTCATCCCTCCTTATAAACACAAAAACTGAAAATGTTTTGAGCAGGTTACCTTGACATAATCTAATACGTACATCCATCGAGCTCCACCTTTAGTGTCAAACTATAGTCAGTTGTTTACCCCATCAAATTCTAGATCACCTTGCATATGATCCAAAACCCATTTTTCCAAAGATTGCAATAGACGAATTTCGAACATGGTTTTATGTTATGTTTACTTCAAAAACTATGTATTCTCTCAACATCCAAGAACTTGCAAGTGCACAAAGTTACCTCAGAAGCTCTCACAATCTTGATCTATGCTTAATGCCACTGAATGGTGATCGCTTGTGTAATGAAGCAAGTGGCTCTCTGTTCAAGGCACCTGAAAATTTAATATCCCAACCTTCAACTGTTTTAGGGACACAGACGTTGAAAAGTACTTGACCGAGAACACTGTTGGTGTGCATACAAGGGCTTGATCGTAAAGGTGACCTCTCTTTTTGCTCCTCCTGTAAGGACCCGAATTCTTTGTTGTTTTGATAAGCTAATGAACTTGGTAGAAAGAAGTGGTCGTTTGGCCCCACTGCAACTCTTTGGAAGCTTTGATTCGAGTCAACTGCTGCATTCTGGAGATCACAAATCAAATCAGAGATTACATCATGCATATAGTCCGTCCGAGATCTTTCTCCAAGTTTTTGTATTTTTTGGGAAAAAACTGAAACTGCCCGCTCGAGCAACTGTGCTATCGCAGATGTGTATTGCATTGTCAGATACTTGTGATGACCTAGAACATGTAATAGAACAAATATGTAAGCATGCAGCTGGTTTCAGACTAACACCTAGGACAAATATGAAAGTTGACTAGCAGTGGAAATTTAAGACCATGGCGGACAGCTGGTTTCAGACTAACACCTAGTTGGGCAGAGGAAGTCCACTTCACAACTTTTACATCACCCCCCACATCCTGTAAATGCTGAGCAAAGTTGCAGAGAGTTGAATATGGAGCCACACCATCATTTTCTGAGCTTAAAATGAGAAAGGGGGCACCCAAACCCTAGAAAAAAGGTAAAAGAATACAAGGGTGAGGCAGCAAAAGAGTAAAGAAAGGAATTGGAAAAGCACAGGCCAGTTGGTAACTTACAACTGATGAGTAAAGAGTTTGCCAGTACTCTGCATTTTGGGATCCAAACCTGGTAAGGAATAAAGCGTCCAAGCTTGAAGTAACACCTTTTGCAAACAATGAAAGTAGCTTTGATGAACCAGGCATTCTGAGGATGGAACGGTGTAAAGCAAATCGGGCACCCAAGTCATCAGCAAAATCAACAGGATCAGAATCATAGATCTGGCCTGAGATGCAGCTTGCGATCAATGTACTATCCTCCTTCAAGTGACACAAATAGTTCAATAAAAGGGGGTAACCTCAACGCATAGAATAGATAGAAGACCAGGGACAAAATCTACCAGATTTAGCTCAACTTCAGAACGTCCTTCAATAATCTGCATCCATTAGAATAAGAATCATTTACATGCCACATGTAGAACAAGAAGAAAGTATTTTTTAGTCCTATTTTACCATATAAAAGTGAACTAACTCCATCATCAGAGTGATGTAAGGCTTAATTGAAAAGACTTGTTCGACAAAGTCGTCAAAGAAATAGTTGAAGAACGGTTCATGAATGGAAAAGAAGCAACACAAAACAAAAAATTTAGATGCAACTTTTGCATGTATCAGCCATGAAAATGCTCATGTAGTGACTTTACCTGGAAAACCTTATACATGCAAGCTTTAGAACCACCTGAAAAGGAAGAAAAGACTACAGGACATAGTCCAGACCTTAGCTCCTGCGAATACAATAACACGCGGAATAAGATAGAAAGGAGTCGAATTTAATAACTGAATATTGATGAGCAAACCATGTCTAAATTAACCACAAGAAAATATGATATCAACATGCGATTGAGATGATGTAGCATGAAGGCCATCACCATTGAGTCATGCTTGGGAAGTCAACAAGGTTACCTAAACTAAGAAAGAAAAATACTTCTTTCATAATAATAACATGATTTCAAACATCAGAAGCACAGAGGCCTGAAATAAATAGATAATTGAGAAAATTATTTAAAGCTTGTGTTAATAAGTTATTGTTCTATTTGCCGTTGATTTCACATGCAAATATTGCAAACAGACTGACCTTGGCAATCTCACTGAGAACAGAAAAAGCAATTGATGTAGCTCTCTCAGGAATGAAACTGCAGAAAAATATTCCACAATCAAATGATATTTGAGCAAAGAACAGAATCGGAGTCAAATGCAGATCACACACAAGACCAACTCTCCTAGAATAAGCAGGAAAAGGGACTAAAACAAGCAAAATAAGCAGTATGCATGTATCATGTGCCACAATTATTGACTGCAGGAGGGAGAATCTCATTCAAATATCTCTGTCTCGTGTGATTTTTCATCATACTGATCATATAAACGAATATGCGGCTCTGAAATCTAGCCATTCCAGTGTAATTCTTTCCCCTTTTCGTTTTAAATTAAATATTATAATAATCCCAATTTCATTTCGCCACCATTTATTAGCTCGTGATTATCAATTTAGTGACACAAAACACACGCTTCAAACGTGCAGATTTCGTCTATAATCAAGAAAAAATAATTCAAATTTCAATCCCACTAAATGACAGAGCAAACTCGTTCATTTCATCTCACAAAGCATACAACCAGAACCAATTCAATCAATCGTCATAAGGTCGATTTTCCTCATACAGTAAGGCACTATTGTCCACAACTAACTAGACTTCACTACTGCAAAATCTAGCTCAAAAAATTCAAACATCAGAGTCATCCCACACCAAGGAAAAAAACAACTACTACGAATACAAGAGCGTACGGATTGAGATAATCGGAGCGGCAAACAAGAGAATTCCATCCGAAAGAAGAGTAGAGGGCGACGAAATCCTTCAATTGAGCTCCGTTAATCGACGCCCACGTGAAAACCACGACTATCCCCTTCACTTTTACCTCTTCTCCACGAATCCGCACCCAATAGCACCTCCCGCCGATGCTCATCGTCGACTAGAAACTCAAATCCAGTAGAATCGACTTCCCAATTTGGAGATTTGGGGGAAATGAAGATTTGGATTGAAGGGGGGATGTAGAGAGAGAATGTGACGAAGTTTTGTTCCTGGTGGTAAATGGCCGAGTAAGATTGAGCATGTGCCAGGTCAGACGATGCGCACCACGGCGCATTTTAGTGATTTGTAATTCTTAAAAATTCAGCGACGCGAAATTGTCTCGGGCTGTGTCTCATTGGGCTTAAACTCAAGTTCACGGCCTTAATAGTGATTTGGAATTGGGCTGATTTATAAGCCCAAGCCAAGAAAAATTATATTCAAATGATTGAACCAATTACCGAATGCATGTGTGATTAATTCAAGTTTTATCAGAGTGAGGATCATTAAATCAATAATTAAGGTCAAACATAAATTATTAAGTTAATTATTGATATTTTTTATTTAATACAAGAATAAGATCCTTGAAGATCCATAATTGATCGAGAAGTTTAATAATTTATGTTTTATCATAAAAAGTAATATTTTTTCATTGATTACCCAAATAAGAGATCTGTCTCACAAAATACGATCCGTGAGACCGTCTCACACACGTTTTTGTCTTTACTGTTTTATGAAGTACATCTCAAGAACATGATCTCACATCTCATTATTTTATTAAACATGAAATACTCATGATGTATTAATAGATTTAATAATTCATGTTACTTTGATTTATATCCCAATATTCGATTTACCATATAGATTATAAACATACACATGCATACATACAATTTTTCATAATACATTTTTGTGAAATCTTTTATTTGTTTAGNATATTTATAAAATAATGTGCATCAGATCCAAAGCACATGGAAGCCATTTGGAAACCACTCCATCAATCAACCCACATGCATCACTAATACTTGCATTATCTCTTCTAATTAAGTACTTTACTTTACATGTTTCAATCTGTACCAAAAGCCCTTTTCCTCTTCTTCTTTTTTAAACCTTTGTATCACTTGTATGTTTGGTGAGTCAACGGATGCTTAAGTTGTTTAAATTAGGATAATGAAATTCAGTGTTCTCGATGTGTTATCTATCTATACATTTTGGCCTTAATAAAAAAATATATAAAATTTTCTAAAAGAAATTTTAATAAATCAATCGCTATAATTAAGTTTGTCGGAGACATGATATGTAAGATTTTATCCATTTCACTAGGAAATTACACACGCATTCAATTATATTTTACTAGCCAAAGCCTCGCTGCTGTTTTAAAAAGATCTATCTCGAAATAAACAATTTTCAAAATGAATTCACAAGGCCCACGATGTGTAGTTGCATGTAAATATCGTAGATAAACTAATAGCGTATATATATTAGCATGTCCGAATGGAATATATTGAAAACGGTGACTTTGGACATTTATCCAAATCAATGGAAACAGCACAAATATTCCCCATACAAATTAAGAAAAGCCCTTTTCAATATTTTTGTTAGTTGCTATAAAAACAAATTCATAAAAAAAAAAACTAAATTTGATGAAACCACATGAATCCCTTATCTGACAATACCATACACGCATTTCCACAAAATTCAATCGAAAGAGTTTTCAAAAATATTTTATAAGGAAGTCATACTTCAAAGTAATTAAACACCACCCTTTTATATATGTGGGGATGGGGTGGAAACCTGAACTTATGGTGAGTAAGTATCACCACAGTCATTTTTTATTTTAATTTTTTTAGTTGGGAGAAAATTTTGTTACAATTGAGTATCGGACATGAGACTTTGTTCTAAATTTGAGACCTTAATATCATATTGTCAAGGCTATAAGCCTTCGCGAAAATATAAATTTTAACAAAAGCTTCTGATTAAAAATATAAATGTTATCTCTATTATTTTAAACCTTTTCCATGTTATATATTCTAAAGAAATTTAGCTCAAACCACATGTCCAAATTCCAGGTCTTCTCTACTTGCTGAAAAGTAAATGGATAGAAAGTGAAGAACTCTAGCAGCTTTTTCACATAATTATGGGAATAGCTTATACACAAGAGAGAGCTAGGCTATATCAGAAGATGGAAACAGAAACTTTCTAAAAGGAAATTAAAAATAGATGATTTGTTTTTTCCTTTCTAAGTAAGAATTATCATTCATGGCTGTAACCGAACCCACTGGTATCTTCCCTCCAATGGAACGTCCTTCAAAAAATCATAGTTATACCTGAAAACAGAAGGACATCCACTCAATCAAATCATTTTTTTGCTTCTTTAAGTTGCATAAACAAAAAACTCCAAAATTTTTTCCAATGGTGGTTAATGATTAACACATCCATTTAAAAAAAATAAGGGAAAGAAATGTTGAATTATTAGAAAAATTAGTGAAATCTTTCGAGTCCGTCCACATATTCATGAGACGTTCGCTTCCCGATTCAACTTTAATCTTTTTAACCGTTTTGCAAAAATGGGATGGTACTGGCTTGAAATTAGATGTTTTTGTGACCATGTGTTTACGTACACATAGAATGAGATATTGTAATAATGTATTATTATTTAAAAAATTATGTATAGAATTTAAAATATTTGGATCATATTTATTAACCAACACGATAATAAATTAAACACAGATTTTTCTCCAAAGAGTAATGTAATCCGCAGCGCAGTGGTACCTAACACAAATGTGTGTAATGATTACATGCTTATACGAAGTTGTAAAAGGTAACACTTACTTTTCAGTGAGTCGTTTCTGGTCGCACTTTTCTGCCGCCGCGAAGAATTCTTCTATCTCCTCAGACGATGGCATCTTCTCTGCCGCCGGCGATGAGAGATCCCGGCGAGATTTCACCGCCTGTGACAATTTTTTCTTCTTTGCCGTTGAGGATCCCATGGACACTTCCTCTGAGTCTCCACAACGCTCGCTTGTAGGAGTAGAAAGGTTACTGAAAAACGATAGCAACAGCACAACAAATTTAAAACACCAGATGAAACGATGAAAAATTAATGCTAAATTGAATGAATATTCACTTGAAAAAAGTGAGTAGAAACGGATTTTCTATTTACGGATGGATATACCGATATTCAGAATTTGAAACGGTGAAATTAAAGAATGGGAGAATGATCAATAAATTTATTTACTTACAAACTGAAGCCGCCATTGATGGGCGTTGAGGTTTCCGTTTCGAAACCCTCGGGCTCGGAATCCGAAACAACATTCTGAAAGGAAATAGGAACGATTAATGATGAAACTGAATTCTATATGTTTTCACAAGTACAATTTTCATTAGTAACTGAGTTTGAATTTCAAACTCTCACTTCCAGATCTGGTGATCTCGATCCTTTCTGCACATCGTCGCCACTTGACTCATTATCATCCTCAGAGCATCCATAAGCTACCGACGCCGCCGACGAAAGTGAATTCTCAGGTAATTTCACGTCTCCAGAGTCCATATTTCCATGCTCAGAACACAGCCTCCTTTTCCTACATAAAATCAGCTGCACATTCTCCTCCTCCTCCGCCGCCATAGCTTTTCTCCTCTCACTTATCTTCAGGTATTCCGCCATCTTTTCTCTACCTATACATACATAGTATAAACATGCGCGTTTTGCATGTGTGTGTGTGTGAGAGCGAGAGAGAAGTTGCCTTTAGAAGCTGAAAGCTCGATTTCTTTTGTCTTGATATGTAGCTTTCAATGCCAGACTTGGCACCGAAAATTTGACGGGGGAGGAGGAGGGGCAGAACGGGAAGTTCGTAAAGATGATGATTTGATCCAACGGTGGAGATCAAATGAGCGGTTAACGTAGCATGTGGTCCTGACTCCGTTAACGGTGAGCGGGCACATGGGAATGCCGTTACGAGGGATCGGGACCCTATGAGGGGGATAATTATGGCGGCTGGACCCAATAAAATAAAGACACGTGGAGAGATGGAGACCGGCAGTAGCCGGTTGGTGGACTGGGGAATCTCGGAATGACCGCGGATTTGTTACAGTATAACTGAAAATCAATGAGAGGAGAAAACTTCATGCGGTTGGTTCGGTTAGTTGTGTTTTTGTGAAGTACTCATTTACCAAAACTGGATGATTTCTATGTTCATTTTATTTTTTGAGTAGGTATTTTATGAGACGGTCTCACGAATCTTTATCTGTGAGACGGGTCAACTATATCAATATTCAGAATAAAAAATAATACTCTTATCATAAAAATTAATACTTTTTCATGGATGACCCAAATAAGATATTTGTCTCACAAAATACGACCCGTGAGACCGTCTCACACAAATTTTTGTCTTATTTTTTTATTATCTATTTATCAAAATTCACATTTGGTATTATTAAATCGATGAATTTGAAATTAAGCATTTTAAATCCATAAATGTACATTTATTTACGATATGATAAATTTATTTTATATAAATTTGAAATTCACTCACTATCAGTCAGGGGTGCGAATGAGTCAAATCGAGTTCGAGTATCGTACCAGTCGAACTAAAACCAATTTTAATTTTTTAGGTTATAGCTTGACTCGAACTCGATTGAGTATTCAATTTCAAGTTATCGCTCGACTTGTGAAAATAGCGTACTCTAGCTTGAAAATTTTTGTATACATATTAACAAAAATATCCTTAATTTGTGTGTGTGTGTGTAATATTGTATAGTTACTTGTGTTTCTCATGAGAATTAAAACTCGATTAGTCAAATCAAGCTCGGTTCGAGTTTTGATGGAATTACTCATGAGCAACTTGACTTGCTTTCACTCCTATTAAAATTAGTAATTATGATTATGTACAAATATATTGGTGATGAGTCATGTCTACATTCTAGGTTTGATTTATTTATTTTTTTCGAAACAAATCTCTTTGTGTAAATTGAATTTATTAATTCCATCGGAAGCTTGGAATTCACAAGTTAGACTAACAACATAATTAAAATATAACATTCCAATTTTATTTTAAAAAATTAGACAATATACATTAAAATTTAACCAATATAATCAAACCAAATTAAAACTGATTATTCTTGCAAAAAAATCGAATTATTAATACTTTTATTGTAACAACCCAAAGATAATAATAATAGCATAATAATATATAGTATAATTACTATTAAAATAATAATAAGAATAATAACAACAACAATAATAAAATATACATATGTACCATTCGTGCAGGTCGCTACTTATGCGACAAGGAATTTTGCTACCTTAGGACAGTTAGAGTTATTGTCGTAGTTTGCTTCTTCTAAAAGTCATAGGTGAGAGGTGTCAAATTTCTTAGACATTAGCATCATATCCTCATCTATATTTGCCTATTAATACCTTCATGATATCAGGAAAAAATAAGAAAATTCGTGCAAAAATTCAGTAGAAAAGAGAGAAAAAATGAGTGAGAAAATGGCAAGAAATGAGAAAAATGCTTGAAAATTAGTAACCAATGTCAAAAAAATTCTGAAAAATTTGCCTAAACATCCTATCACACCCAGAAACAAGTTGGCGCAGGAGGTGTAGCAAAAAGATTCACGGATTACTTTTCAAAAAGCAAAAAACGTGAGAATCTACAAAATTATATTTTCAGAAATATATTTTTTGTTTTAATGTTCATGCACTTGAAACTACTGCTTAACGCTTTATTCAAGGTTCAGTTATAACATAAATATTGCTATTTAGGTTGAGTAGGATCCGTGCATGTTAGTAAACTGGTCGGAAAGTCATCGGAAGCGACTATTTTCTGGTAGCAAAGTTGCTAGCCATCCAGTTTTAAAATTCAAATTCTGGGCAAAATGTGTTTCTTTTTTTGGAAAACTTTGTATACGAAAATTGTAGATCTTGATGAATGAAGTTTGCCCAGAAAAACTCAGCCGTGCGTGGCATCGGAGTCACCTTCACGCACCGCCCTGATGACCGGAATTTTAGTATCCGAAGGTTTCTGCACTTGTTCTACACTATAATTTCATATTTCAAAACTTTTGGACTAGTCCATGAATTTATATGAATTTTTGAAGGAAAAACAAAATCAAGTTCCACAAAGTTTTGAAATTATTATCTTCAATTTTGATGCTTCTGGATTTCCATCATGCCTATTGTTTTTGAACTTATGTATAGAAAGGAAAATGTTGAACATAATACCTAGTATGCTCAAGGTTCGGTCAATGGCCAGAAACAGTAGAGTAAATCTCCTTTTTCGGGCCAAAAAAACCCATAGTCAACCAACTTGAAAATACACGATCTGGATAAAATGAGTTTAGAATTAGAAAAAACTTTCGATACAAAATTTATAGCATTTTGCAAAATACATCTGCTGTGAAAATTTCAGAATTTTTGGAATTAATTTAGAATTATTATGATTTTCTCGTAATTTTAAAGTGTGTCCAAGCATTATTTTATCAAAATCTGAACATAGACAAATTAACTATCGAGGAATCTTACTAACACGTGAGTTATCACAAAATTGATGAATATAAGAATATTGAAGCAATTGAATTATCGAAACAAATCACTGAGTAAGATAGGAATGTGAGGTTTAATACTTATTTTAATTTTACATATTTGGCATTTGGCCTGGAATTTATCGTAACTCTCTCGACTATTAAAATTTCCATACATTGCAATGTATGGAATAAATCGAACTATATATGATCACCTTGAATTATTTGATTGTCTGGTGTATTTTATTATTGTTAAAATAAATGAGATGTGATTGAAACGAATGACTGAANTATGTATGTATGTATGTATGTATGTATGTATGTATGTATGTATGTGTGTATATATGTATGTATGTATGTATGTATGTATGTATGTGACGCTTGGATTATTACCTCGCTAAGTCCTCAAAGTCTTAACATATGTTTCTTTCATTTACTTTAAATTCCAGATATAGGGGAACTAGAGCCATAACCGGAGGAAAGACAAACAATGTGTTAACTAGTAGATTGTATTGTACTGCATTGTAAAATAAAATAAAGTATGATTGTGTAGAAAAGCGTTCGTTTGACGTCATGCTATGAATTCAAATAAATTGTAATAACGCTCCCGCTATTATGTTTTTATTATATTTATATTATAACTATATTATAATTAGCTTTACATTATATTATACTTCCAGTGTTTGGGACCAACATTTATATTTAATGTTGAGTGCAATAATTGTCCATGTTGACTAGAACAATCGAAACTTGAAGCTTGTACTGCTCTACGACATTTGAATTTTACCATTACTCTCATTGACTGCAATGAGTGCAATTATTGAGATGAAGATTGTTGAGTGCGATAATTGTTCATGTTGTTATAACAATAGAAACGTGAGACTTGATGTTGAGCTAGATTTGAGTTCCACCATTATCATCGATTATATTTTTTGATAAAGCGATAAATGTTCGATCTTACATTTAATTTTGATTTTGAATTGAATATTGAGGAAAAAATTTATTCGATTTTGGTTAAAGTAGACTTCATGCATATTGATCTTAACGTAGTCCTTCAGTTGGAATATAAAATTTACTTTCTCAATGTTTTTATATCAATTAATATTGATATTTGGTGAGTGCAAAATTTAATGAAAGGGAATAAACTCATTAAATAAAGAAAAATAAATAGGTTGAAGCACGACGCCGTTGCGTCAGCTCTGGAAGGGATACGGTGCAAGTAATAATGGCAGTATTATTGAAACGGGTCAGTCATGGTAGATGAGTTTCATATTCTCGTATTTATTTTATTTAATTAATGGGGAGAGTTAATCAATTATGTAACAATTTTGATTAAAATTTTTTTAAATTCCCATTTAAATATTTGACACATGGTTTATGAAAATTAACATTTTATGAATAAATTAAATACTAACTTAATTATCAAATCTTTTGCTCAATTTTGGTTACTTAGGGTAATGCAAAACCTACAAGTTCATGGGTCTTGAGGATGAAAACTTAAGAATTTAGGAACGATACGAGAATATTGCAGAAGATTTGGAGTTTTATAATAAATTTTGATTTTTTGGTCTTTTAAGACATTTATAATAGGCAAAAATTTGTGTGAGGCGGTCTCACGGGTCGTATTTTGTGAGATGGATATCTTATTTGTGTCATCTATGAAAAAGTATTACTTTTTATTGTGAATATCGATAGGGTTGACCCGTCTCACAGATAAAGATTCGTGAGACCGTCTCACAAGAGACATACTCTTTATAATAAAACCGAAAATGTATGATAAGAGTGAATTAGTTTATTTTCGTGGTCACAGTTATATATTTTTTTTTCGAGAAAAACAAAATTCAGAAGAATTTTATTTTTAAAAAAATGGCTTGTCCTAAAAAAAAAATTGTACATTTAGTAATAAAGAAACAGGATACATTTGGGTATAGAGTTTAAAGGCGTGTTAAATGAATGTACTAGAGGGAAGGTAAATAAATGTAAATGTATGAGGACCACCAAGCACAAACAACATTTTATTTAAGCGTTGCCGGATTTAATGGTGCGAATGCAAATTTATGGGTGACACTTATTTCCCATTTTCACAGGTAGATTAGCCAAGGGCTGGGTCAAACTTGGACCTGATTAAGAAACGAGATGTGATCAGCTGGCTGGTTAACCAGGACAACGAGCTTGACTCGTAAAACGTAACCGGAACAGCCAAAGACCGAGTCAAACTTGGACCGAATCGGAACCAACCGTGGTCAACGAGACGGTTAACCGGGTCACTGGGATTGACCCGAGACCATCGTGACCGTCAACCCATTGGGTCGGCTGTTTTTTAAAAAATTAATAAATTCGTTTGAAATCAACTAACAATATTTTATGTCAACGACCAAAATGACATGGTTGTTGTGCAACGTCAACCGGTCATGTCGGCTCGGACCTGGATCGGTGGGTCGACTGTTGCACTTTTTTGTCCTAAATTTTTTCTTTAAATACCCCCAACCCTTTATTTTTTTTTCACATTATTTTCTCTCAATATCTAATTGTTTCTTGATTATAAAAATATCAAGTCTCGATTATTGGTTTATTATCAGTTGTTGATTTATTTTCATAATTACTTTTATACAAATGGCCAGAGTGGATCAAGTAGTAGCGGGTAAAGATTCTCAACTTTAAAAATTTGTCGAAACTAAATTTAGAGAATAAATAACTAAATTTTGTAATGTTGAACAACTTTCTTTTAGTTTTAGAGATAACTTATTTTTTGAAATTTGTCTTTTTGCCAGTGCAAATCATTCTATTATATATATCCCACAGAATACTCTCAAAAGCACACTTATAAAATTAGTCGTTGATAAAAAAAATAATTAATTAAAAAATCTGCTAATTTAAATAATAAGATTTCTTTGTGTTCTGATATTTGGAGTGATCTTTGGCAAAATTATTCATATATGAATATTACAAGTCATTGGAGTGATAATTCTTGGAACATTAAAAAAAGATTGCTTGCATATAGATGTTTTAATGAAACACATGACAAAAAATATTTCTCAACTTATATTTGTTAATTTTAGAAGAATATTGTCTAACTTATCAAGTTTTTTTAATTTTTTTTATAATTATAGTGCAAATACTTATAGTGTTACTAAGTTTATTGAAATATGTGGCGATAAATTTTTTTGTATTATGTGTATTTGTCATATTTAAAATCTGTGTGTTCAAGATGAACTTAAAAATTTATCATCACATGTTCATCAATTAGGAACATAATTCATTATTTATGGACACATTCTCAAATTATGAAACAATGTGACAAATTTGCAAAATAAATAGTATAAAGCCTAAACGATTTGCACAAGATGTTCCAACTTATTTGAATTAAACATATAAATTGTTATTATTATATTTTAAATATACGTATTTAATATGCATATTTTTCCATCAACATGTTCAAGCTCGTTATACATATATTTTTTCAAATTAAGGGAAACATATGCACTGATATTTGTGAAATATTAAAAAAATTTAATGAAGTTAATGACCAATTATATGATGGTTTGCAATGTTACATTTATTTTTAGTGAACTTATTAAATATAATGATGATGTTTTAAGTCAATTTATTTATGGTATGAAAGAAAAATGAGAAATAATTTTTAAAAAGTCTTAAAATATATTTATGTACTTTTGTTTTAGATCATATACTTAAATTAGATGAATTAAAAGAAAAGTTAATATTATATTATGAATATTTAGACCTTGTTACGAAAACATTTCTTAATATCTCAGTGATTTGTTTAATATTAAAACTCATTTATATGATATTTATAATATAATTAATCTAAAACCAAATATGGTGGATAAATTATTCCACATGAAATAAAATTAACCGCCATTAGTAAAATTACTTTTAAACTTACTAGAACATAACTTTTATTAAGACAATGGACGAAATGTCCGAGGATCCTCAAGTTCTAGTCAGATACTTGAAAATTATTTTAATACTACTTTCGATTTTAGTGATGCTAATGTGGAAAATTTTGCCATTTTGCGATGATGGTCCCAAAAAACACAAATATATCTAATTTTGTCTATAATAACAAAAAAATTATAACTTGCCCCGTTTCAAGAGTTACAGTGGATGAGCTTTTAGTATTGAAGGAAATACATTAGATAAGAGACGTTTTAGATTAAAGCCGGAAAATCTGGAAGCCCAATATTCGCTCAATGATTGGTCAAAAATCGCTAGCTGAACATAACATATTAAAAGTGATGAAGAAGACCAAGAAGAAACCGAGGGAACATCCGGAAGCACAGAGGAAATGCAAGTGAATGTGATTGAATTTAATGAAATATAATATAATTTTTGTATAAGATTTTGAAAATTCAAATGTAATATAATTTTTATTGAAGAAATGTAATATATTTTTTATTGAGAAATGTAATAGATTTTTTTATTGGGATAGTGAAATATTTGATAAAGTTTTTAAAAGGTAAATTATGCAAGTTTTGTTTTTTTAAAAAATTTATATATGTTTATTATATAAATGTTTTTTTTATTTAAAAATATTTATTTTTATAACAATTTGTCAATTTTTTTTAAAAAAAGTAAAGAATCGAATCGACTCGGACTGACGGTTAACCAGACTCTAAGCTGGACCCAGACCACTGTTTTCATGACTCAGAAGATAACCTGCCATGACCAAGCCGGGTAAGGGTCGAGGTTGTGCCGACTCAGATCCGGCCCATGGCCAAGTCTATTCACAGGTATATTGTAAATGATATTTAGGAATATCATTTAAAATATGCGTGGTTAATTAAATTGTCCTCCAATAATTTTATGATCACTTATTTTGTAAGTTTGCTCCTCATTTAATAAATCTTACATTTTATATCATTACAACATTTAATAAATCTTACATTTTATATCATTACAAGTTAATATAAATCGTCATCCTTGTTGTCACGACCAGGGTTAAAGAGGGAGGTGAGTGATCATCAGTGTCAAGAGGTTACATAGATAAGAAGAGGATGTTGCTAGACTTCTAGACGAATAAGAACATGAATGAACCGATACCACCACCTTGAAATGAGATGAATTCCAAGACTGTGCAGGCTTGAAGTTTACAGTTGAAAAACTTAAAAGATTTGATACGTACTACTCATATTAATACAGTTCATCTTATTTTCGGTAACTCATAATTAAAAAGCAAAAGTTAAGCGTGTTTTATTTGAATAAATTATGAGATGTGTGACAATATGAGAAATTTTCCAAAGTATGTGTGAATGAAGACATAAACATACTGAAAAGACATGTTGATTTGTAGAGACAATCGTCAAATTTGAGACGTTACGTTTTTTCTGACAAATTTCGAAATCTCATAAAAGTATAAAGTTCTCTATAAAAGACAAATTTCGAAATCTCATAAAAGTATAAAGTTCTCTATAAAAAATCAATGATATTTGAAAACCATGTATTTTTAAAAACCAACCATATTTCCCCCCTTTTCGTATGGATCTTTTGTCTGATATTAAAAAAAAAAAAGCAAAAACTTGTGTGAGACGGTCTCACTGGTCGTATTTGTGAGACATATCTCTTATTTGAGTCATCAATGAAAAAATATTAATTTTTATGATAAGAATATTACTTTTTATTGTGAATATCGATAGGGTTGACCCATCTCACAGATAAAGATTCGTGAGACCGTCTCACAAGAGACCTACTCTTAAAAAAACCAAGAATTTTAAAAGATCAATTAATTTAAGTAGATAATTTTATGTTTTTTTTTAAAAAATTTTCACAAGGGTTTTATCGTAAATTGCACTTGTTCTTATTCCAATTTTGGTCAACTTTGTTTTAGATGAAAAATGAGTTTGTCAAAATGTATCTCGAACCAGAAGTTTCAATTGAACAAATTCAAGATATATCCGATTCCAATGCTCGTACCTTTTGTTAGATGTGCACGAGTTTAAAATTTTTATAAAATCAAATAAAAACCAAACAAAACCTTAAAATAAATTCCACTCGTGCCTACTACGCCTGTATGTTTCTGTCAACAGAGCATTGGATTCGATTTGGTTTGGCATAATGCATATGGGCTGGCTCACTAAAAGTCCACATAATGCTTTTTGCACTCTCCCTAAGACAAGGAATTTGGAGTACATAATAATATTTATGAAAAAATAAAATAATATTTCTAATTAATCAGTTATAAATACACAAAACAATATCAAAATCCATGGCTCTGATATTATATGTTATCCAAGATTGAGAGTATCAAATCACAAAAATTAATTTTATTGTGATTTCAATAATCTCTACATCACATGATCATGATTGTTTTTCGTATATAACACGAATTAATTAATTACCACATATAAAGTAATAGAGATCATCCTTCAAGTGTGCTTTAATTATGTCTAGTAAGCACAAATTTGCACCTCATCTTTAAACCCTCGAGCCTTCTCTAGTATTCTCTCAAACTCAAGAGTGCAGTATTCTTATGTGTGGTCACAACTTTTTGTCAGACTCCTGAAAGGCTGTTGTAGATCATGAACGAACATGAAATAAATTATGATGTGTGGATCAGAAGTTAATGTTGTGCTATGTTGTTGTCAACACAAGCACACAACATGCAGCGGAAATTAATTATTTAACATACGCGTAACTTTTAATAAATAAACACCAGCTTTAAATTATGCACAAGTACGAATACTTGTGCAATGTCTCATGGCAAAAATTTACTAGAAAAATATGTTAATCGTTTACACAAAACAATACTAGTGAGATTAACAAAACTAAATTCCTTGACACTCCAAGGAATTAAAATGCATCAAAAGCTCAAATAGATACTAGATGCATGAAACAAAAAGAATCGTATTGCTTAAACCAAACGAAGCCACTCTTCACCCAACAATTTCACGTAGTGTTGTTCTTGAGCGTCGTCAACACCAATCAGAACACGGTAATTATGTGAATCAATCACACAAATTTTTCACACGAAAATCTTCAAATACAGAACTTGTGAATGTTCAGAAAAACTCCAGCACCTACACCTTTGCAAAAGTGATCACTCTTCTTCACGGAATATTTCATATATATAGATCTTCATATTTAAAGGTAAATAAGCAAAATACAAACACCTTAATTAATACTCCTAGTTTATTTGAATTCAAGAATTTACTCTAGAAATTCCAGAGAAAAATATGAAAATATCACGTGAGTTGCTCTATTTATCATTTTGATCCTATACAAATCCAAAATTTGGCCATCATTCTATAAGTGGGAATTCCTTGGAAACTACCGAAAGAATCAAAACAAGCAAATTTCAAAGAGAAATGTGACTATTTTTCCAGAACTTCAAGATGCGAGGAAATGAGATGGACCTTTTAACCAAAAAACACGTCCATGGGCCGTCATAAGTCACACCAATGGGCCGAAGCTTTATCTGACCCGATCCAATTGTTTCCTCGGAGCCGGGGACGAGGTTTCCACATCAGACAAAGAGGAGGAGGAGAGAGAGAGAGACGGCATCAACATTAAAGAAAGGGGCGTAAATTCTAATGAAAATCTAGACAGATTATTAACAAGGAAAAAGGAGCGTGGCAACGGTCTTTTGAAGCGCCCCCGTAGATACACGTGTTGTTGCATGTAAATTGTAGGCCGAACAGGGGAGAAATTACGGAGTATGATGAATTATGATAATAAAGCTAAAAAAGGGAAAGGGTGAAGAATTCTAGAGTCACTGGTCGCTTTTTTTTGGCTGAGAAAATAGGATAAAATCATGACGGACGATCTCTGTTTCTTCGCCAAGGTATACCCCTTTCTTTTTCTTTTTTTCTTTTCTACAATTTGCGTTTCTCACAAATTAGCTGTTTTTAAGGTTGATTTATTGTTTAGAGGTGATATTATGGAATGCCCTAGTCGAATCTAGATAAAGTTTCTTTTTTCATTGCTTTGTTTTTTTATGGGTCGGTGTTTTATTGATCCGGGTATGTTGGAAATTGAAGTTTTTTTCTTTAAATATATATATTTTTGGCATACATTCGAGACTCTGATTGTCGAGTGGCTTGTAGAAATTTAATCGAATTCTTAAAATTAAAGGGTAGAATCTTGTCCATTCTGCGTAGTTCTTGTATTTATATATGTTGTTCAATTGAAATTTGATTGTTTCATTTAATTTTTCGAAGGTAAGTTCCCTAATCTTTTTTGCCTGAGATCTCTTGTTGCCTCCTGATTACTCTCGAAGCTCAATTCAGCTGGTATTTGACTCTCCTTTTCCTGATATTCTGATATCTATTTGAGTTTCAGGATAGCTTAACCATAAAAGCTCCAAAGAAAAATCCATTATTATTGAGGATGGCAGTATTGATTTTCGTGATGGTATGTGGTGTGTATATATGTTCGGTCTGTCTTAGGCAAATTGGGGGACGATCGCTCGAACGTTTATCGAGCGTTGAAGTGGTAGAGAGACCATGTGAATTGACTAATGTTGAACCCTTGGAAAAACTTTTTCTGCATTTTCCCAAACCAAAGTCTTTTAGCCGGTAAGATCATATTCTGAACTTTGTTTCTTGAATAATTTGCCCTTGAAGTTTGATTTGAATACGCTGAAATGTTTTTGGTAATTATTAGGGGAGAATGTGCATGCAACCCGGTGCGATATTTTGCAATTTTGTCCACACAGAGGTCTGGGAGCGGATGGTTCGAAACGTTATTGAACAGTCATGTCAACATAAGCTCTAATGGGGAAATATTCTCTGTTAAGGTCCGGAGAACTAACATAACTACTATTGTCGATGCTTTGGACAAAATCTATAATTTAGACTGGTTCACAAGTGCCTCTAAGAATGAGTGCACAGCTGCTGTTGGATTGAAATGGATGCTTAATCAGGTAAACAGGATCTTGCATCCTATATTCATGTGAAATTGCACTGGCTTTGAAATGATTATGCCATTGCTTCCTACGTTGGCCTAATTGGCCTGCCACCTTCACGTAATCAAGATTTGAGATCTTTAGCAGATTACGAAGGAATTATCCTTTGTAACATTATGTCTTATTTTCATAAGGGGTTGTGGTTTTTGTGATTGCTCTAATCATGCAAAATTTTATAGAACTTGCCAAACCGAAGGATAAATACTTTGTCTTGATGTGCACTCACCTTAATGGCATTATTAACAAACTACATAATTGTTTAGAAGAAAGATAATCCGTTGGGTAGTCTATTGTTGATGCATTATCCTGAGAAACTTTAATTTATGTTTGTATGCAATAGTTATTTATGTATGTTAGGATCAAACACTTACTATTAGGCCAAAAGCTATAGTTGTTAGCCAAGGCGCAATTTTATTTTCTTATACTTGTGACCACGCAGAGACGCAGAGTACACCTATTTGGGTACTAATGAGTCGGGCTATTAGACTAATGAGTCGGGCTGTTAGACCCATGAGTCCGGGGAGGTGTGTGTCGACCTATTGGTGCGGTCTCAATCTCTCAGAGATCAGTTTTACCATTTTCCTACCGTCGGCCCTGTCCCTAGCAGGGACAATATTACCCGTTAATACTTGACGTCACTCTTTTACGGTCCACCTAACCAACCAGATCAAGTGACGCAACATCAACAATTTGACGCTCGAGAACTTCTCAGTAGATAACCCATCCGAGTATTACTCTGACTCATGCACGCTTAGCCCAACAATCCCCCATTCAAGAAGTATAGAAACATGCTTTTTGGGAGAGTTGAACTTATGACCTCGCTCTGATACCAATTGATAGGATCAAGCTCTTTCAACTAGGCCAAAAACTATCATTGTTAGTGATAACGCATAGTACACTTATTTAGGTGCTAATGGGTTCATGCTGTTAGGTCCGGGGAGGTACGTGTCTATCTGCTAGTGTTGTGACATATTCCTTAGAGATCGGTCTTATACTTTCTTTATCGCTGACCCTGTCCCCAGCAAAGACAATATTACCTGTTAAGATCTGACATCACTCTTTTACGACCCACCTAACCAATCAGATCAAGCGGCACATTGTCAGCAGCTTGACGTACGAGAATTTACCAGTAGGTCACCCATCCTAGTACTAATCTCACTCATGCTCACTTAATCAACAATATCAACTTGATTTACTTTGTACCTTGTTGCCTGTAATCTCTTTGTTTTTTTCCCACAAATCTTTCATACGTGCATTGTAGCGCAAATATTTTAAACTTCTAGACTTTGTTTAATGGGTAAACTAGTGAATGCTTTATTTATTCTATTGTTCGATGTTGCATTTTGCTTAGCACTTTGTCCCTTTATGCGGACACTACAATGAATTTGGGGTTTGTTTAAAATGGTTTCAATGTGGACATATGAAAATAAAATGTCAAATCCAAGCAACTCTGTAAATGAAGTCTCAATGTGTACTGGAGGATATTGAAGGAATATAGATTGTTTGAAATTTGTATCCGTGGCCAACTGTATTGATCGATAAAGGTTTGTCACTTGTTATGTAACATATGATTTTTTAAAAGAGTAAGGCAATTCTATCCTTTCTATGTCTTATCTGCTCTATAATTTCTTGAAAGAAGACTTATACATGTTCCTTTTTTATAGTTCACACGTCTTTGTACAAGTCAAATAAATTATATCAAATTCGGCATACCTTACTCATTCTTATGCTCTTATGTCTTATTTCTTGCATTTCTCTCTCCAGGGCTTAATGCAACATCATGAAGAAATAGTGAATTACTTCAATGCTAAAGGAGTTTCAGCAATTTTTCTTTTCAGAAGGAACCTACTGCGCAGAATGATATCGGTTCTCGCAAATTCTTACGATCAAAATACCAAATTACTGAATGGGACTCACAAATCTCATGTGCATTCACTCGAGGAGGTCCTCTTGCTCCCCCCTCTTTTTCTTGTTTTCTCATTTGTGTAAATACCAAAGAAAGAGTTAGCATGGACAAACTCAGAATTTCCTATGCGTGCTAAAATCAATTTTTTAGAAGAAGTACACAGTTTTTTTAAAAAAAATTAACTGAAAGGCACAATTGTCCTCCGTCGGACCGTTACTGCTGCTGGGTCTGCTTGGTGGTTATGAAAAAATAATAAAGATCTCATGCAGGCACTGAAGTTATTTTTTTTTTATTGCGCAGGCCGAAATTCTTGCTAAATACAAACCAACAGTCGACACAACTACACTTATACCAAATCTGAAACAACTAGAAGACTTGGTTACCAAATCCTTGGAATATTTCAAAAACACTCGGCATATCATCCTGTACTACGAGGACATTTTAAAGAACCGAAAAGTAAGATATTCAACACTCAACATCCAAGAAGCTTGCATTGAATTTTCTTTGCCACTCGAGTTCTTAACATTTTGGTTTGTCTATTTTCTTTTCTTCTTTTTTTCTTCAAGAAATTGGCAGACGTTCAAGATTTTTTGAGGGTTCCGCGAATGGAGTTGCGCAGTCGGCAAGTGAAGATTCACAAAGGGTCTTTATCTTCACAAGTCGAAAACTGGGAGGATGTAAAGAAGACTCTCCAAGGAACATCTTATGAGAAGTTTTTAGATCAAGACTACAAGTTGTAAATGAGTCCGGTTTTTGTTTGTATAGATCATTTAGCACAGGTTATCTATTCATTGATTCTTTTTACACCACAATAGCAAATTGAAATTTTTGGCGGCCTGATTATGTTTTTCGACTATTCCTGGTCTTACTAGCCCGAGGCCGTGTTGTAGGGTAGATCATTTGATACATTTTAGGCTGATTATAATGGAATATACAGCTTGAACTTGGCAAATTTTGTCCAATTCCTAACCTGATGACTTGCTTCAAGGAACCTATCGATGCTTTCGGTTGCAGTATATCTGTAGTTTGGTTTGGAATTGATGCAAGTGCTGTGTTTCCCTTGTCTTTTGATTTATTATATGGTTTTACAGCATAGTATGTTGGTATGTATGATGGTTTGCAAAGATCCACGAGTGTCATCCGGGTGAGGATTGATCCAAGAGAAAGCGATCACTTCACTCAATTTTTTTGTGAGATTGGTAAACTGATCTTTTGGAAGATAAGAAAAATTACTAAATTCATATTTGTTTATTGATACCTTAATCAAAACACGAGATAATTGCGTTAAATATCTCCGTGAAATTCTCGTTGAGCTAATAAATATGTGTAATAGATTTGGGTATTTCAGTCTCCTCTATTAATACGCAAACTGTGTTAATACCCATGTGAAAATTTTCGTTGATCTAATACTCTTATATAACATATTTGAGTATTTTAATCTCTCTGTTATATATATTTTTCTATCATGCGTACCCCTGTTTGTATGAGAAAATTACGACAAATGTCATTCAACATATTTTTCTTCATGTTTTTCATTCTTTTTCGCGTTCAATATATTATTAATTGACACGATTAAATCGAAATAATTGTGGAAAGCTTTGATTTTAGTGAAAGAGGAATTCTTGGGAATTAATTGGCTAAAATGTTGAACATTTTCAAATTCCCGTTGAACTAATACCATTACAAATTTGGGATATTAGTTCAACATCTTAGCCAATTAATTCTCAAATAATCTTTTTTATACTACAAATCAAAGTTTTTCACAACCGTTACGATTTAATTGTACTAAACAAGCTTACATTGAACGCAGAAAAAAGAATGAAATACACTAAAAAAACGTTGACCGGTATTCGGTGCAATTTTTTCATAGAGACACATGTTTGCATGCTAAAAAAAACATAACAGATCGACTAAAATGTTCAAATCTTTTACAGAAAGAATATTAGCTCAACGAAAATTTTCACAAGAGTATTGACACAATTCGCATATTAACTAAGAAACTGAAATACTCAAATCGGTGGAGGTATTAGCTCAAAAGAACTTCAAATGGGTATTTCGCACAATTATCTCATCAAAACATATTAATGTATGACAATATGTTGAGATTCAACAAGACAAAATTAGCGAGATATTGATATAATACGTTAGTGTCTCAGCTAGACTAAATTGACCGATCAGTTTCAGAGTACTCAAGTTCCCGACCTTTCAACGTGGTGTTGAAAGATATGGTTAGAATCGTGTAAATGTACATATCATATTTTTTTTATGACGTGGTAATCAGTAACCGCTATCTTCCTCCACCAATACCATTCCATTTGCGCGTTAATTTAATGGGAAAAATACGACGTTGACTATTGGTTTAAATCAAGAATGAGCATATTTTAAATGTTTTTGATACACCTAATTAATATGTTTCTTCGACCAAAATTGAACCGACTTTTCTTTAATTCATGGAAACCAGCACCCATCAAGTAGCCCAACTTGGGACCTGGTGGCCACTATGATCCAAATATGAAACCCCTTAAGTCTGACTTAGACCAAGTCTAAAAGTCTCCTTTGGTACATTACCTACAGTTCCTCCTCGTGCTAAAATAAATATCAAGTGAAATCTTGACTTTTAAATTAAATTTAAATGAACATTAATAAACTTTACCATTAGAAAACACGTTATTTAAAATATTTATAAATTTTTTGGGGAGGGGTTTAACATTTTCAAGACCCTTCGATACTTTGATATTAGATCGATTATAAATACTTCGATAGATTATAATTAAAAAAATTACAATTTTGGTTCTTTATATTAGTTTCTTAGCGATTTTTGTCCGTAATGTTTTTAAAATTTAATCTTAATCTTTTTTTGATACTTTTAATCTTTTTATGACGCTCATATAACACAAATACAGCCTGATGTGACACAAACGTGTAATATCATCTCAGAGTAGGTTTTTCATAAGACGGTCTCACGGATTTTTATTCGTGAGACAGATCAATCATGTTCATATTTACAGTAGAAATTAATATATTTGACATAAAAAGTAATACTTTTTCGTGGATTACCCATATGGAATATCCGTTTCACAAAATTGACCCATGGGACCGTCTCACATGAGTTTTTGTGATCATCTCATTACTCACAATGAAAATGACTAAAATTATATATAAATTTTTTTTAAAAAGTCGAAAAATATAACATTCCATTATATTGTAATGATTAAACATATGAAAATGCAAGAGATTAAAATTATATAGACTTTTAAAACCGAGGAGTCCTACACTAATCAAACACCCTCTAAAATTTCAATCGAAGACCTATCTATACGCGACAAAGAATCCCATCCGTCTATCTCAATCGAGAGCACCTAAATGAACGGCCAAGATCGGAAACAAAAGATTGGGTCCCGCGAAAATTCCGCGTATGTCACTCTCGATCCCACGGCTGTAAGTTGGACCTCATCGTACATCTACGGTCCACATTCAATTTCGTCAAATTCAATGCCACACGTTGAATCCACCCTAGATCCTTGATAAAATACTCATATATATCTCCAAGAACAGCCGGCTGCGTAAAAATCTCTCTCTCATCCCTGCTCTCGCGAAGATTCAACGAGTTTCGAGGGCAAGGTGATTTAGAGAGAGCAAAAATGAACGGAGGAGATTTGAATCAACAGCAGCAGATGCAGCATCAGCAACAACAGCAGCAGCAGCAGCAGCAGTGGGCAGCGATGCAGCAGTACCAGCAGCAGCAATGGATGGCGATGCATTACCCGGCGATGGCTATGCAGCAGCAGATGATGTATCAACAGCATTATTTGCCGTACTACCAGCAGCAGCAACAGCAACAGCAACAGCAGCAGTATCAGCAGCATCAACAGCCAGCGCAACAGCCGAAGCAGAATCACCAGATTCAGAGTTCGGGAGAAGATAACAGGACGATCTGGATTGGGGATCTTCAGCAGTGGATGGATGACGGTTATCTTCAATCTTGCTTTTCACAGGCCGGAGAGGTAGACGAGTTTGCTTATCTGTCAGCCTCTTGTTCCGTCTTCGATAAATTGACTTATTTTACTGATGTGTGTATTTTTTTTTGGCGATTTCTAGCATGTTTTAGTCTTCGAATTTCAAATTTTAACTTTGTTGAAGTAGATGTTTGATTTTTTGAGCAATTGTGGTGATCCGTCGTTTTTTGCCCATGTTGTGAAGCCTTTGTTTCTATTTCTTAGGAAAATTAATTTAGGAGAATTGAGTCTTATGTAAAGTTGGGTACACGAGGAATTTTTTTTAATACCATCTTCATAACAAAAATAATGGAAATAACTCTAGTATAGGTTAATGCTGAGGCATCATTATTCTAGATTCCCACATATCTATACAGGACAAGCTGCTTTGAACAAACAAGATGTGCCGTTATCAACATTATTAAAAGATAAAAAGGGGATCCAAATTTGAAAGCAGTAATAAATAAGACTGTTGAGTCCTACAAGATATTTTTGAGCGAAATTAGTGCTTGAGCCTAGTTTTCATACCAGTAATAACTTTCGTTTAAAAGTAATTAAGTTCTTATTTTGTTTAAGATCCCATTTGCATTGAATAATGGGTAATCCAGAGCAGTGAATGATGGCCTGTGGTTCCTAAGTTTTTATACAGTAGACTGATGCCAACTTTTAGTGGGCACCTTTCAGTTAGTTGACCATGTAATAATTTGTCAAAGATTATGCACGAATAATGTTGTTAATAGTCTCACCGTTATTTATGATCTCAACATCCATACAACAGTTTTTAGACATTGGCTAATATGCCTGTATCAACTTTTTAAGATGGCAGTTTTTATTTATTGCCCAAAGGTCAGGTGAATTTGCAATTTTTCACGGTGATATTTCTTTATTGCGTCAAGTTCTTTTGTGCTGTGCAACTGTTGTTTTGTCTCCACCAGTTTTGGATATCATCTGCATATGACATATGCAGGTTGTTTCTGTTAAGATTATCCGCAATAAGCAGACTGGTCAGTCGGAGAGATATGGATTTGTTGAGTTCGGTTCTCATACAGCAGCTGAGAAAGTTCTCCAGACCTACAACGGAACCACGATGCCAAATACGGAGCAACCCTTCCGCTTGAACTGGGCAGGATTCAGCACTGGTGATAGACGCCCGGATTCTGTTTCTGATTTGTCAATTTTTGTTGGAGATTTGGCTGCTGATGTTACTGATGCAATGTTGCATGATGCCTTTGCCACTAGATATACGTCTGTCAGAGGTGCTAAAGTTGTAGTTGATCCAAATAGTGGCCGTTCAAAAGGTTATGGCTTTGTCAGGTTTGGTGATGAAAACCAGAGGTCTCAAGCCATGACTGAAATGAATGGTGTGTATTGTTCTAGTAGACCTATGCGAGTTGGTGTTGCAACGCCTAAGAAACCTTCTCTTCACCAACAATATTCTTCTCAAGGTGAGTGCAAATTATTCCTACCATTCTGTCAGCGGGTAAATTAGTTATAGTCTATCAGGCAAGCGCATACATGTACATGTTAATATATAAGTGTATCAGTTATCTGTATGCTACATGGCGAATCTAAATTTTCATTTTCCTCATTTTTTTGAGGCTTTAAACTATACGCAAATGGTTACGGGAGCATCCATTTTATCTGAAGCCCATGTCTGTGCAAAGAAAATTCCTACAGATACAGAATCAAAGTTTTCCTGATTTAGCCTTCCTCTTTGCATCCTTCCTTCGTAGTTCTTTTGGTTTTTTGTGCTGGCAACTACGGTTTGATACTATCCAATTTATCATTTATTATCCATTCTTACTTATTTTCTCTGGTTTAGCTGTGGTATTAGCTGGTGGATATGCGCCAAATGGTGCTGTGCCCCAAGTTCAGTCAGATAGTGATTCATCTAACACAACAGTGAGCCTTGTTCTTCTACAAAGTTCATTATCAGAAATTTTATACTCAGAAATCCATGTCACCCTTTTTTGTTATAGATATTTGTGGGAGGGCTTGATTCTGATGTCACCGATGAAGAGCTCAGACAGCATTTCGCTTCATTTGGTGATGTTCTCTCTGTTAAAATTCCAGCCGGAAAGGGATGCGGTTTCGTCCAGTTTGCAAACAGGTAATTCTGAATGTCCTAGTGCGTAGGGGTGGGCAACAGCCGGTCTGGTTCAGTTTTACACAATTACGGTTCAGTTTACGTTTTTTGAAATGTCTAATCCGATAACCAAACCATTTTATTACGGTTTGGTTCGGTTTTATAGTATTACGGTTTGGTTTATATGATCGGTTTATACGGTTTTAGAAACAAATTCAATCAATGCATTATGTATCGTTCTAAAATGTGTAAAATAATAATTTGAAATCAGTTTTATAATTTTCGTTCGATTTTTCGAAATTACAATTGTATAATTTGATAATTGAATTCTGTTATTTCTTAAATGTTTTTTTAAGTAAGGTTAATTTATTTAAATTTGTTATTATTGATTTGCTAATTGCGTGACTTGTAAATTAAACTATTTTTAATATATAAATATTTTTGAACCATGTTTTTGGTAAAATTATAATTAGTTACACAATTTTAAGAATAAACAAATATATAAATAGAAATACAATAATGTATATTTTAATTATTAAAATTATATTTATTTACTAATAGTGTAAATATAAATAAGATATTTTGTTTCTTAAAATACGGTTTAAACGGTCTGTTTCTGACCACATAATCTCGCCATTGATACACTTTATATTTTTATTTAATGTATGTGAATTTACTTTAACTTTCCTTATACTATGCCTTATGTCCTACAATTAGGGATGAGTAGTATTCAACTAGAATATTGTGGATGCATGTTAATAAAACCGACGTGGTTTAGGCATTTGGTCACAATATGCATGACTTTTTGAATTTTCCATTTCAACAGAAGCAATGCAGAGGATGCAATTCAGAGATTAAGTGGTACTGTTATTGGAAAGCAGACGGTTCGTCTTTCTTGGGGTCGTAATCTGGGCAACAAGCAGGTAAATATTCAAATTTTATGTCAGTTGTTCACAATATAAATATAGCCACCATATAGTAAATTCGTATTCATTTTGAAGGAAGTAGCAATTTTTTACCCTATCTTCTAAACTGTGAAATGGTTTGCATCTGTTCTGGCGCTATATGTTGCTGAACTTACTATCATCAAGTTATCTTACAGTTCACTGCCGTTTTAGGCAAATGTAAGACAATGTAGTTCAGTACAGTTGATATGTTTTAAAAGATGCAACATATTTTAGAAAATGACCTAAGAAATTCAAAGATTTTTTGTTTAAATGTAAACTACTCGTGCTTGCCTTTACTCGGTTCACCCGTGCATTCAGAGATGTAACTTGAATTATTGTATGCGAAAAATTTAACAATTGACACGATATCGTGTCATGACTAAGATGAAGAGTTCAGGACCTCAAAACCACAGCAACAATCCACTGGTAGATGGAATGCTGCTATCCTTTTTTCTCTGAGAATGATATCATCCTTATAATTTAACTTTTTCCTCCATCCTATTTGTTTAGCAGATGAGATCCGATTATAACAACCAGTTTAATGGATCTTTCTACGGAAAACAAGGCTACAATGGATACTCTGCAAATTCAGGGTATGGGGCGTCTTCCAACGGTCACGTGAACCATCAGCAACCAGTAAGTTAACGTACTCGACCTGGGGTGTGTTTGTGCTCTGAGATTAGTGGAGGTATTGTATGAACTTGAGACACCGACGTCTGTGGCATGATGAGCTCGATTGAGTGCTACGGAAGACCATAAATTTTTTTTTTTTCATGGAAACTTATGTTCGAAATTTTGACGATGGATTTAATTTTATTTTCTTTTACTCTATATTCTTTTACTTGTCATTTATTTATTCTTTTGCAATCTCTCCCTCTCTTTCTAGCTATCAGAGGCTTGAAAAATTATTTTGGTAAATTTGGAATTAGAATAGTTGCAAGTTGGTACTGTAATTACAGGGAGTGTGTGATTTTGATGATGTAACTTTTCAAGCTTCAAAGTTGCTCTTACATTTATACAATAATTCAAGTTTCTTCTCTTATATATCAAATAAACTCTTGTTTATATCTTCGTTTTATTATTATTATTATTATTTTAAAATCAATACACGAGCCCTTTCCATTATATTCAAGGGGAGATGGATGTTTCGACTAATTTTACGTAGTTTATTATTTTAATGTTTTGTATTGATCCATAAATGAATGACATTGTTTTACTATTAAAATGTTATTTTATTGTGATAAATGTGTTCTTATTTACATTGATATTGTTTAATTTTTACATTCAACGTCATAAACTAATATTGTAATGAAAATTATTCAAGTATATATGTGGTAAATGAAAATATAAAAAAAAAACTATGAAAACTAAGATAATTGATATCAGAAATTTTAACACCCAAAAGCGTATAATAATAAAATAAAATCGATTTTATATTTAATTAAATTAAACAAAATTAATAGTCTAACAACAAAAGAATATTTGAAAATATAGGTCATCTCACTTTCTAAAATTTTCGTTGTAAATATAATTTATGTTTAATTTTGAGTTATAAAATGGTTTTTGTTTTATACCGTATTACGAAGTTTGTTGTTTGGCGATTATGTACTTGTTAAACAACGCTGATGCTAATGTCGACTAACTCTGGTCTCGGAAAGTGACATAAATAGTATAGTATAGATGATTACACACACTACGATTTTACCATTTTAATTCTCAAATATTACTATCATTCGTACTCCAGCCTTAAATGAACATATCCTTAAAAAAGAAGCTTTAAATGAACGTAATAATATATCCAACATATATATTTATTCTCAAGAGACAACGTTGTCTTCACATGATTGTTTTCAAGCTTAGTACAAACTAGATAAGGTTTAGGTCGCTGAATAAATTAATTCATCGAATAATCGCATCTTGGTCCACTCCTCTCATTTAATCTACATGAAATTATTTCTTAGGACAAACTTGTAGTATTAAATATAGATATGGCTGGAAATGTAGTGCAATGGCTTTGTTGATGATATGTTTGGAGCCCATGCATAAATAAAACAAAGCCGGCTTCTTATTCTTCTTTTTGAATGAATGGAGACAAAATCAATAACCTTGATCTAATGATTTTTGAAAGAAAAACTTAGTACCACACTACAAGAATTTCCCTAATAAACGTAAGTTGCAAATTAGAGATCGAATAAGTCACAAAAAAAAAAATATAATATGACAAAAACTTGTGTGAGACGGTCTCACTAGAAATATATTAACTTATTTATATATTATTTTGGTTTTTTATGTAAAAAATTTTTTTGTTTTTTTCGGTAGTGTTGACCTTTCTCACAGATAAAGATTCGTGAGACCGTCTTACAAGAGACCGACTCAAATAATATTATGTTATTTCCGAAAAGGAAACGTTTCAAGATGGAAGTTATTAAGTTAATACATCACTCGTTAATTAGCAGCCCATGTTACAGATTTCAAATCCGTTCAAATATATTTTTGTTGTATAAAATAAAGACCATTAATTTCAAATTCATATCTTACATGTTTATATAGTGTTTCGAGTTAATTAAAATGAATTTCAAGTTCATAAAATAATGGTGTCATTTGAAATTTATTCTACTTTGTATTACTAATATGTAAATAAGTATGATATATGTTTATATTTGATATATTGTTTCGTACAATAATACATGGATTTCAAATACATCTCCTAAGTAAATCCTTCGGTGTGTCTAATAAACAACCGATTTTCGCTAATTATTTCACAAAATCACGTCTTGTTGTGGTGCCAAAAAGATTATACATGGAACATGAAATTGTTTAGGTGGAGACAATCAGCTTGATCCAAAGAAATTAGCCTTGACTCTGTAAAAACAAAGCTCGATAGGCGAATCCAAAAGATCATGGATCCTAGTATTTGATCCATTCCCACAAAACAAGCACAAGAAAATGAATCAATCATTTTATTAAGTTTCACATACATCTATATAATGTTCCTGTGATATTGGCACTAAGAAATAAGTTGGCTAGTTTCTTCAAGAATGAAGTGTGCACTCTTCTTCTTCTTTTCACTTTCATCCCTGTTGGCCTCGACTCGCGGCTACTATGGTGGGATTGGAATCGATCCCATTGAGAAAATTATCAAGTCGCGACGTTTAAGATCATGGTTTAATTCTTTATCTACTGAGGATGATATATCGACTGGATATTCATCGGTCTACATGTCACCTCAAGTGGGGCTGAAAGAAGCCAACAAGATTTTAAGGTTGCCGGGACAACCAAAAGTTGAATTTGACCATTATTCAGGTTATGTTACTGTTGATCCTAATCCAGGAAGAGCACTTTTTTACTATTTCGCCGAGGCTGTTGATTCTTCTTCAAAGCCTTTGGTGCTATGGCTAAATGGAGGTAAGTCGAGTACAGTTATAGCATATATTACATTTTTGTCTCTTCGTTTGATTTTGGGATCTATCACTGATTGTGCAGGGCCAGGCTGCTCTTCATTAGCAGGTGGAGCAATGATCGAACTAGGACCGTTTCGAGTGAATCCTGATGGGAAAACATTGTGGCGTAATAAATATGCTTGGAATAAGCGTAAGTGTTTATGTGCCAATATCCAAATATCCAGTTAATGCAATGGAACATGCTCTGCACACCAATGTGTTGTGTTGCAAAAGATTTCCACTGAAAACATATTAAAAAAGTTTGGAATTATGGATTACAAAGTCAAGACTTGTGATTTCTTCTTTGGGAAATATTGCAGTGGCAAATATCCTTTTCTTGGAATCTCCAGCTGGTGTTGGATTTTCATACTCAAACTCAACAGTGGAATATGGAGACAGATTCACGGCAGAAGATTCTTACACCTTTTTAATGAACTGGTTTGAAAGGTTTCCAGAGTACAAAACCCGCGATTTTTACATAACTGGAGAGAGTTATGCTGGTCACTACGTACCTCAACTTGCTGCATTGATCCTTGAAAACAACAAAATCACAAGAAATACGGTCATAAACTTGAAAGGCATAGCCGTGAGTATCATTTTTGCAGTTACTTGTATCATACTAGGACAGATCCATCATTAGAGTGAACAGGGTCCTTCATAATTTAGTAATATAAATGTCAAGATTTCTAACATGATTCAGGTATGATTTTTCAGATCGGGAATGCAGAAATACACGAAGGAGATGAGTGGCGTGGAATTTATGATTATTTTTGGACACATTCTTTAATCTCTGATGAAATTCACAAGGCCATCGAATCAAACTGCAATTTTTCTACTGTACCTTCTGTATCTTCAGCATGTAATGCAGTTCTTGATGAAGCAGATTCAACAATTGGAAATATCTTCATCTACAATGTTTATGCTCCCTTATGTTTGCCAACTTCCAATGCTTCCTCGGTACTCATTTTTCGTAAGCTCGACTTTATTTTATAGGCCTTCTAAATAGCATGGTCCAACGAGCATGGAAACGTGTATGACTTGATATATTTGATTTTGTATCTGTGTTCTCTTCTTCGCTATAAAATCTAATCATATGGTAGCCTTGTGCTGTAAGACTGGGCACAATGTGTTCTAACTAGGGGTGTGCTAACTCAAACTTAGAGGCGAAATTCCATTTGTCGAAATGAGAAGTCACTGCTCTCGGGACAAAGGGCTCTACTATATCGTAACTTGTTCACCTTAAATTAATACACGAAGCTCATTGATACTGAGTTTGAACTGATAAACTACACTTGATATAATGTGCTTTGCTGCAAATACTTTTGTAGCTGTATTTTTCTAGGAAAAATAAATCAACCAAACTTATCAGAAAGTGAGTACTATACTACTATCTACTATCTAATAAAACGTTCACATATTTTTCTCACTGTCTCTCATACGTCAAGTTGCTGAGTCGGTTATGTAAAATCTCCATTTCTTGGCTAAAACAGGTATCTGGATTGGATCCATGCTCAGCAAACTATGTTTTCAACTACTTAAACACACCTGAAGTTCAAAAGGAGCTTCATGCAAACATCACTGGGATTCCAGGGCCCTGGAACACTTGCAAGTACTATAACATTTTTCATTCTTTCCTTTATATAATTCTAGATTCATTTTACAACGTTTCATAGTATGATTATAATCACTAAGATATACCGTTTTCTCGTCTCTCTCAGCAACACCATTTTTCCGAACTGGAAAGACATGCCGGTTTCTATTTTACCTATCATTAAAGAGCTGATGGCTAATGGACTTCGAGTTTGGATCTATAGGTAAGAACTGAGCAGGGCAAACTTCCATGCATGTTGTAAATTACTTTTCCCGAAAATTCGAGCTGATCTAATTGTACTGAACGCGCAGCGGAGACATAGATGGGAGAGTACCGGTGACATCGACTAGATATTCGATGGCTAAAATTGGTGCAGCAATTTTAACTCCATGGTATCCTTGGTATTCCAGTGGAGAGGTGAGAAAAGGGAGTAGGTTGATTTCTTATCACACTTTTTTAAAAAAATTGTTCTAATATTTACATTTTTTTGGATGTTATTATTGATTCTAAGGTTGGAGGATATGCGATTGAATATCAAAATGTGACATTTGTGACCATAAGAGGAGCCGGACATTTTGTTCCGAGTTACCAGCCCGAACGTGCTCTCGAACTATTTTCTTCCTTCTTGAAGGGAAAGCTTCCTCCAAAGAAATAAACTTCATATGTGTTTGACGAATGAGAGGATGAAAATTATGCCTTTTCAATTTTCTTGATTAAGATTGAACCCCGACTTATGCTTTGTCACGAAATTATCGAATACGGTGGATATCGAGTTACTTTTTTTTAAATTTTTGCAAATTGAGCATATGAATATTAAGAATATATATTAAATCGTCCCCTCATCATAGTTGTGTTTCTTGACTTAGAAGATGTTTGATTAAACTTATCTAAAACAACGTATAATCTTATATATCTTATAAGTTGTTTTAGTATTTTGAAGTTATAAGTTGTAGGTTTGTCTTTAAAAATAAGGTGTCAAAGTATTTTGATAAAATAAGACAATGAATTTTAAAATGTTAAATATGTTGGTATTAATATATATCTTTTTACAAAATAATACAATAATTATTTTTAACATATTATTATTTTATAATTTATTTATTATTATTATCTTTGTTGATGTTGTTATTCTCCTAATCATTATTAATTTTTTTGATAAATTAAGAAAGATAATTTGATAAGTTGGGACAACCTAACTTCTTTTAAATACGTTTTAAGTTTCCAAAGAACTTATTTTGATAACGTATGAACTCTTTTAAAAACTTCAACGAACCAAATTTGACAGATCATCAACTGCTTTTAACAATTATAAACTAAGTAAAACACCCTTTTATTAGATTTGGACACCAAACACTGAAAATATTATTTGAGTTAATAATGCAATAAACAAAGGCAAGACAGCTAATTTGCCTAATCAACCCAAGCAAATATATTAAGTGTTAACCTTTCCTTGTCCAAATGGAACATTTTATTGACAACAATAAAGAGCTAAATCATTTTATAAATTGTATTATATGTCATGACAATGAAATTCCCAAGAATTCTATGGTTTCTGAATAAGACACTTCTATCTCACAATAGTTAAAATAGAACATAGTGATCATCAACCAGTGTAAATCAAACAAGAACGAGGATTGCGCGATATTATCAACGATATCTGTAGTTTGAAGTCACATGAAACACATATATATATGTATTAAGAAGCCATGAAATAACATATAAATCATTCTGTAAAGCTGAAAATATGAAAGGTGGTTTCATTTTGTTTTTGTTTGTTTTGTGCTACGTTGATTCTGTGAAGTGTTACGGTGGAAGGGGGTATGATCCTCTTGGAACGTTTCTGAAGGCTCAAAGATTAAAAAAATCGCGCAATCATGTTACTAACTACGCCTCCTCAACCGTGTATTCACCAGTTTATGTTGCATCTCAGGAGGGATTAAAAGAAACTGATGAAATATTACTTTTGCCTGGTCAGCCAAAAGTTAATTTTTCTCAATATTCAGGATATGTCACGGTCGATCATACAGCGGGTCGAGCACTTTTTTATTATTTTGCTGAATCTGAAGAGCCTTCCAGCAAACCGCTAGTGCTGTGGCTAAATGGAGGTTAATGCATGCATGTAAATTTCAATATTTGATTTCTTTGTTTTTCAAGAAACTCAATATAGAAAAAATCTTGAAAATTCCAGGGCCTGGTTGCTCTTCAATAGGATCTGGTGCGATGACCGAAAATGGGCCGTTTCGAGTGAACCCTGACGGGAAAACATTGTGGTACAACAAGTATGCTTGGAACAATGGTGAGGAGTACTTGTTTTATTTCTTGTAACAAAATATTACCTCAGAGAACCGATGGTAATTTAACACTAATGATTCTTGAAATTTATGAAGTGGCAAATGTCTTGTTCTTGGAATCGCCGGCTGGTGTTGGATTCTCTTACTCGAACACAACCTCAGACTATGTTACAGGAGACAAAAAAACCGCTGCAGATTCTTACACCTTTCTAGTTAACTGGTTGGATCGATTTCCAGAATATAAAACCCGCGATTTCTTCATAACTGGAGAGAGTTATGCTGGTCATTACGTGCCCCAGCTTGCTGATCTGATTCTTGAAAACAACAAAATCACAAATCAGACGGTCATTAACTTAAAGGGAATAGCAGTGAGTATATATAGTTATACGCATATTATCCATTTATGGGAACGAGAGCTGTAACATGAATCTGAACATGAATTTTCAGATAGGAAATGCCTACATAGATTATACGGATAGGTGGACGGGCACATACGACCACTACTGGACGAGTGCCCTCATATCTGATGAAACCCACGAGGGAATCGTCTCAAATTGCAACTTTTCTTCTTCGGACTTTCCCGAATCAGATTCCTGTTCGAAGTTCGAAAGTCAAGCTGTTGCAGAGAAAGGAAACGTCTATGTTTACGATGTGTATGCATCATTATGCGGTTCCTCTTCAACAGCTCCCTCGGTATAATTCCTACTTTAATACGTCTCGTTTCAATGTCTATAAGATCACATAACTTTACTCGTATCCTTGCAGATATCCAATTTTGATCCATGCTCCGGCGACTATGTAGACACTTATTTGAACACTCAGGAGGTTCAAAAGTCTCTCCATGTTACTGGAATTCCTGTATCATGGGCAGATTGCAGGTACTAAAATAGCCCATTTCAATATTTTTGTTGTTTTTATCTTCCTTCTACTAAAAAGAGTCCATTTCTATGTAGCTTCAAAATCGAGTGGCAGGACATGCCGGATACGGTACTACCGGTGATCAAGAAATTGATGGCTAGTGGCATTACTGTTTGGATTTACAGGTACATGACAATCATTTTATTTACAATTGGTAAAGTGGCAAAAGGGACACCATTTTAGCTAAAATTATGTAAAACGAATAATTTATTGACCATCCATTGAATTTCGAGTGCAGTGGAGATACAGACAACATAATTCCAGTGACCACAACAAGGTACTCCTTTCCTAAACTTGGTGTGCCGGTGAAAACGCCATGGTACCCTTGGTACTATCAAGAAGAGGTGAGGGATAAACTACTCTTATCCGTCTCGTGTTCGGTATAAATTTTTCGGTGTATTTGACGATTTTGTCATTATTTTCGAAAGGTTGGAGGGTATGTAGTTGGTTATCAGAATGTTACATTTGTGACCATAAGAGGAGCCGGACATTTTGTTCCAAGCTACCAGCCTGGACGCGCACTTGCCTTTTTCACATCATTTTTGAACGGAAAGCTGCCTCCCGGTCTGAACTAATAATCACGACGCCGAGCATCACATCTTAATTAGCTTGCCTGAGGTTCCAATCTAACGCCAAAGAAAGCTATTAAAAAGTACCCTCAGTCAAGCAGCAACTATCTTTATATGTAATCTAGAAACTATCATGTTGTTGATAACAAGTGTATTGCCACTACTTTCATAATCAGCTAATTAACAAATATGTCTTCTTCCATGGTGTACCACTTTGAATTTCAAGAACATACAGGTCCAGTCATCAATTATTATTTCAAATTTGTTTCTTCATATCACAAATGTCCTCTTGTATGGACAGAAAATCGCCGAATTAATCGTGTAAGACGACGTTATTGAAAGTTTAAGAAGTTTGTTTTCCAGGATACCATATATGATCAAGGCCTCAATGAACATGATGCTTATCAAGGGAACAGATATGGAAATTTTTTACCACTGAGCAAATATTAATTAGCATGACACGTACAGTACTTAGACTAAAATTATCAAAAATTAAAAAATATATGTATATATGACTAAAACTGAAATTTGTTGATGTAAATGATCAAAACTACAATGAAGCGAACATCAAGGATTAAAATTGCAACTTTCAATATTTTTTTTTTGGCAACTTTCCTTTTTTTAAAATAACAAATAACAACTACTGCTCGATTTGTTTGTATGATGTTGGTGAGAACTAAAAAACTCATGGTTCATGAACGTGATTTTATCTAATTAAATTCGGGTTTTTGCATTCATCTTCCTTGTGCTTTATGCATCTGATACTTACATTTATTATAAAACACAAAAATTATAACATGACAGAGGGATGTAAGTGTCAAGTGTAATACAAGGGAGGTGAATTAAGCATCTTTTGGTTTGATTCGATTATCTGGACTTACGTTGCAAACATAACAAAAATTGTATACCGATGTGTACTTTAGTCATTCTTTAATATTTGCTTTTCATCTGTTAAAATTCTTTCTAATTTTTTTTTATCTACTTTACTTTTAAAATTGTATTTTTATATACTAATTCGATTTTTTAAATTGAAAATCAAACCCCTCATTTTATTAAACAATTAAACTAATTCTTAAATAATAGTCTCTGAAGCAATGATAAACTCAATCCCATGTTATACTCTCAATACACTTGCTAGTCTCATGGCAAGTTGTCGATCGATTTCCGTATGGTGAGTTTTTTCCTGATATTTGGTTTAATGAAATACTCGAACTCATTGGTGAGGACCAGATATTTAGAATGTTCCTTATGGGCACGTCTCGTGGCTCTGGACGTGACAAAATGGTACAAAAAACATTGTGTCTTATATATGTGTTCTGGGGTGTTTTCATGGCTGAGTTTTCCAAGATTTCGGATCGATTTTGGGTAATTATTGTCTTGAAACAAGTACCAACTGGACGATAACTGGCAAAAGTCGTAGTTATTCTTCAGATTAACAATGGCAGGCCCGGATTAAGAAGGGAAACTTGATGTATATTATGCGACAAAACTTGAACTTTTAAAGAAAGTTTGCACTTGCATAAAAATTTTATTTATTTGGGACGGGCTACCTTCCTGCTGTCGTCTCCTTTTGTCCTAAAACAATTGATATTTAACACCAATGAAAGGCAAGTCAGTCCAACAATGATATTCTTCATCAAGAAATGACCAAGCGACATACATATAAATGAATTAAGATTTCTACTGTGTGGTTTGTTAGAAAATATGAAAGTGGCTTTTATTGTTTTCCTTTATGTTGTGTATCTATCGGCTTTGGTAAGCATCCATCAACTCTCGAAGGATAAAAGCATTCTTGTTTATGTATATTTTTTAAGACTAGAAATAATGCACGTGCGTTGCACGTGTGAAACATATGTTGAAGAAATTAGAATTTGAAACAAAATTAGTTAACTCAACAAAAACAATGATAATAGTATTGTAAATTTTGAAAATTCATGTTAATTAACATATGTAACTAATTTGAAAAAAAAAACATATTTTTTAATTTTAAAAAAAGATTTGGACTACTAAAATTTTTCTCATATCTTTTTTATCATATTGTTTTCTTTTGTTATTTGTCATTTTCTCTCAATAATGCATATATTTTATTATAATATTCAATTATTACAATCTTTTTTGACTATCAATGATATGCAATTTTTTATTTACAATGTTGTTTAATTATTATTCTCTTTCATGTAAATTGACAACAATTTCTACTGGATGCTTTTACTTTCCTAGTCACCTTTAATTTATTAGACACTTATACTTGATAACATATAAACTACACATTAATTTATTAGACTCTTATACTTGATAACATATAAACCTATCGAACCGAGTCAATTCGCAAATTCGATTTGGTTATTTCGGAAATTCGGTTTTCAAATAAAAAAATTCGTTATATCGGTTAATTCGATCAGTTCGGTTACGGTTTTCAAAATTTTGAAATCGGCTAACCGATATAATAAATATTATTATTTAATAAGTTTTTATTATTTATCAATTTTAATATATATTTTTATTTTTAATTTTAAAATCAGCCATAATTCTAAAGAAAAATTTGTGATGTATGTGATTTTATGTTTTTATGCATTTGTGTAGATTGTAGTGTTCAAAAAAATTACATATATAATTAAAGTTAAATCACAAATTTTTTTAAAAAATTATCGGTTAATCTGGTCACCAACCGAATTAACCGATTTTAATTTGGTTCGATTTTCATCGCTTATGAAAATTAATTCGGTCGGTTCGGTTATTGCTAAATATTTCGGTTCGATCCGATTATACTAATTCGGTTCGGTTGGTAACAAAACTGACCGAATGCTCACCCCTAATTATTATAATAATCTATCATTATATAAAAAGTACTGATGGATTGATTTAAAAAAATATTGATTAAATGTTGTCATTTATTTACAATTTATAATAATAATATTTTTGACAATAAATCATCTTTTTACTGACTCTTATGACATTTATTTTAATATTTCATATTAACTCATAAGTATAATTAGCACAATCAAATTACTAATGTCATATCGGTATTACCTCAAGAAAAATAATATATTTAGTTTTTCTAATTGTTTAAATATCTTAACGGGAACATTTGTGTACCCTTATCTTGAGAAAAATTCATTACATTTATAAAGTTTGAACGGTAAATATAACTTTATAGTATACATTTAATTTGGAAACTGAATTCATTGTATGACAAACACTTCTTCCATTTCTATTTTTTGTGTAACCCAAAAGAGTTAATATTTTTTCTCTTTTATCTTCTCCAACTCATTGTAAAAAGTTATAAAAAAATATTTATATCTAGAAAAATATTTTTATTTATTGTTTTTCTTGTCTATATATTTTGTTATATGTGAGCATATATTCTACTTCATTGTCTTAATTGTCATATATCTTTACTATAAAATTTGTGTACATTGAAGATGAATAAGTTCATTTTGTAGTTTTTTATTACCTGGACTTAGGTTGATATATTAATATGTGATATACATAGATATAAGAATTTTCAAATTCAATTTATTCACAATGATTTTTCATAATTAAGGCCAACTCAAAATAATAAAAATTAGGATTCATAATTATTTTAAATATGATATAAAAATAATACGTGGAAATTTTTTTTGACATTTTAGTTGCAAAATACAGTGATAAATACATGTAGGTGCATTATTTCATTGTGACAATTATAACTTTATTTAAATATCTTATTTCTCACTCAAGGATCAAAATTTGTTTATTTCTTATTTTGATTATCGACAAATCCAATATTTCTTTTAAATGTTTTTGTTAATAATATTTACATGAGTTTTATTGTATATTTATCCAATTTGAAAGGGATAAATTATAATTCAATATATAATAATATTTGAAAACTGTAGAATGCTTCTAAATTTAAAAACTGAGTAACATGTAAGGGATCAATTCAAAACTAAAAGTTGATGCAACATGTTTCTTCTAGCTTTACAATCGAATAATATAGGATCGAACGTTTGTCGCTTTACCAAAAGCTATAACTGATGGTAACTATGCAAGTCAAATCTTTAAATCATACAACAGCTCAAGCGCCTACCCATAGTGGACAATTATTGTACCAAACAATCTATCTCCTAATAATTGCACCAATTGCAATCAATGAAAATCAAAGTCGCGATCTTGGCTCTGATACCAATTGTAGGCTCAAGCGTTTATTGTTTTATCAAAACCTATAGATTATGGTAACAGTGCAAATCAAATATTTTAAATAGTACAACAGTTCAAGCACAATATTTCAATTACTCTATCCAACATGATCAATTATTGTACCCAACAATAAGTTTATGCACATAACTTTTTACCATATCATATAAATTTATAAGACATTTGAGTAGAATATATAGTACTTGATATTCTACATAAGTAGTAGAGGAAAAAATTATTTTTCATTTATTTGAAAATTTATATTTTAAAATAAAAGAAAAATCTGAAAAATTGAAAAAATCACGAAACCCAAATTGAAAGTTGAATTAATACATTCATATTCATCATTAAATTTTACTATTTAATTTTAATAGATTTAACATGTTTATCCACTAAAAATATTGAAAGAATTGTTTATACAATTTAATAAAAAAAGCAAAGTACATCATTTTCTGATTCCGAATAACGATCACATTATTATTACGTTACAATGATAAATAAATTATTATTTTTAGTTTATCATCATAGTCTTTACCTCAATAAACACATTTTCGAATGTAGGATGTTAAATTTAATATTGACATTAGATAATTATAGTATTAATTCTAACATTCTTTTTTTATTCTTCTCAATACATTAATTTTTCTATCTTCAAATATATTAATCTATTTATTATTGTATACAAAGTATAATAATTATTTGGTTAATTGATCACATTTAAGATTAGATGTTTGGAAAAAATTCTAATATATCTTTAAAGACCAATAGATGATGAAAAATTAAGAAAATGTAGAACACTACAGTGCATAAACTTTCGCTTTGTACAGTGACAAAAGATAAGGTGAGACCAAGTGAGATACTTATATATATGAGTCTCATTCAACTTAGTCCATTATAATATTTTTATTAACCGACTTTGTCCTTCGTTTTTACTTCACTAACTTTGCAGTGTGACTCATTCAAGCATTAACTTTTTATTTTTTTAGTACATAGTGACCTCCACTCTCACCGACTTCAATCTTTAGAAGTCGGTATTAGTAATTTATAGGTAAAAGACAATTATTTAATTTTTATTCTCTGTCTTTTGATTAATTGTGTAATTTTTTATGTTCTACCTAATTCATTTTTAGAATTTTTATAATCACGATTAGAAGTGTTGCACACATACAATATAAAATTAATATATTTTAAAATGTTAATATTGAAGTGTCGAATAAATTTATTAAATCATTATTTAAGAACTTTTAGAAAAACAATATACATCATAATTCAGATTTAAAGATTAACATACAAATAAAGAATTGTGATGAATATCTTATAAAATAAATGATGTTAGCTCAAAAAGATTAAATATAATTATTGTAAATGATTTTTTCTTAATTAATTAGAAAATTTTCATCAAATGCGCTTAATTAATTAGAATGTTTTTAATATAGTATGTCGATAAATGTTTTTCATATGAGTTAGTGATTGAGTCCTTATGAACATTTTAAAAAAATGTGTCTTTAGTTATAGTGACGGTGTTTATAATTTAAACTATTAAATGAAACAAATTATCAAAATAAAAAATTAATTAGGAAATTCAAGAATATGTGATTACTCAATTAGTTTAATTGACACTCTTTTTAGTTTGCTGATTTAATAGGTGTTAAATCCACAATCACTGAGTTTGACAAGAATTCATGTAGAATAAAATACTATTATAATACATTACTTGATTGTATATGTAATAAATTTTTTATATTTCATTCGATTTATTTCATTTATAAGGTTGAAATTTTATATATTATGATATAAGATTTGTTATACATCTTAACATCGATAAATTCACTAAACATTTATATATTAATTTTCGCTACCATATAATTCTGGTTTCGCTCTGTATATTCGTTTGTTTGAATTTATTATTCCTCATTTTACCATGACTCACAATATGTCAAACATGAAAGTGAATATTAATTTAAAGAGATGTTAATATTTATATATTGTAATAAACATGTTTACCCCTCACAATACTGATAAAACTAACTTAAAAATAATATGTTGACGAACATATTGTTAGGAATACAAAAATACAATTCAAATGTCAACTTTGACACTCAATTTTGAGTGACTGCCAGAATGTCTCAACAACCCATAATTTTTGGACAAAATAGTAACATAACAATTTTGAAATCAAACTGATATTTTTTATTTTATATAAATAATTATGATTGAAAATTGATAAAATTATATATATATATATATTTAATATAAACTCGTGCGAGCCTCACATTTAAATGAATCGACAAAATTTCAACCCAACTCACATAAATTGTTTGGCGGTGCAGGCCAAACCGACAGATCCAACCCAAATTGACAGCTCAAATCGCAACGATCTTTTTCCCTGTTTTTTTTTTTTTAATAAATTTTAAATATAAACAGCAAAAAAATTTCGGTTGCAAAAAGCTTTAATTTAAACACAAAAATTCTAGCAAACTGTCGCATGAGGAAATGAAAAAAAATTAATAAGACTCCAAAAAAAATTCACAATTCGATAATGAGTTATTTCTAAAATTTAATTAATTTAATTTACATAATGAAAAGATATCATTGGATAAAAATAACATATTATAATGTGGGTAACATATTAATAATCATACATATCTAAAATATGAATAAAGATAATGAAAAGACACAATAAAAATAAGCAATTAATGTAAAACAAACAATTAATAAGGAGACAACTGTAAATTCACATATAAAGTCACATATTTATATATATAATAGATATGAACAAATTTTATGCGGTGGCAAATATCATATTCTTGGAATCTCCTGCTGGAGTTGGATTCTCGTGCTCGAATACATCATCTGACTATATAACAGGAGAAAAAAAAACAACATATTCCTAAACATTTATAGTCAAGTACTGGTAGTAAGGCACGCGCATTGCATGTGGATGAAGAATTTGTGTACTAGTTAATATTGGTCATAAATTTGCAAATCAATATAGACACATACATTTTTCACAAATTATTCAGTAACAATTATTATTTCACAGCTTATCTATTATTTCAAACAATCATAGTTCTATCATTTCAAACAACAATATAATATTGCGTTGAGAATTGTATTGATTGACAAAAAGACTGATTCAAATTGCATGAATCGTCATATGAAATTATTATAAAATAGAAAAAAACATGAACAAATATATCTACGTTATAAGAATAATAATAAGAAGAGCATGCATTATAGCTAGTTGCATATAAAAAAAACAAAGAAAATTTTTGTCGATAAAATATCACATATCCGAATATAATTAAAATATGATTTTTAAAAATTTTATTGCTAATTAAGTGTGTTAATTAAAAATATTTTGAAATGAATTAATCTAAATCATTGTAATAAGATAATTACCGAAATTAAAAATTTTGTGATATATAATTTACCTAGAATATGTCATTTAATACACGAACTAAAATAATAAGAAGTCATATATATTAGAGATAAATTTATTATTTACGAGAAATATGGCAAAATCTAATGTATATGAATGCAACTTCCTGATTCAAATTTTGTAGAAAAAGTTAAATTTATCATTAGTAATATAAAAATCTATGGCAAAACCTTGTGTGAGACGGTCTCACGGGTCGTATTTGTGAGACGAATCTCTTATTTGGGTCATCCATGAAAAAGTATTACTTTTTATGCTAAGAGTATTACTTTTTGTTGTGAATATGAGTAGGGTTGATCCGTCTCACAGATTAGGATCCGTGAGACGGTCTCACATGAGACCCACTCAAAATCTATGTACCCAATAATCATATCATCATATCTAATTTCCATGTTTCTTTTTCGTCTTCGGATTTGATTTTGATTAATCTCTTTGATGCTTGCATGTTTTTTCCCATGATCTTTTTATTTTGTTTATTTGAGCCGTTCACGTTTCGGGTCTAACTCTAATTTATTTTTCTTGTTTAATATAAAGAATAGAAAAAACTGGAAAAAAATAGAGTGAAATAGATGTGATGTATATATTAATTTTAAAATTATTGATATAATTATTTGACATAAAAATTAAGAAAAAATACATGAAAATTCAAGAGCAGATAATATATTAGAAAAAAAACTCTCTCGAGGTAAAGGATGCAGATAGATATTTTATTAAGGAGACAAAAAAAAATTCATCGGAAAATTCCAAAATATAACTGTATTTTCTTCCTTTAAAAAAATTAATAGGATACCTCCTAATCTTTAGGTAAAAATATTAACATTTCAAAAGTTACTAAATGTTATTTTTAGATTTAAGTCATAATATCATAAAAATATGAAAAAATATACATATATTCACACAATTCAAAAACTAATTTAGAATATATACACACACAAAAAAATATATGTAATCATTAAAAATTTATATATTTTAAAACAATATTTTGAATAATGTCAAATCTTACAAAAACAATTAAGCTATTGTCACTATATTTTTAATTAATTTTTCTGCATTTATTTGTATATATAGTAGTTAAAATTACCCTAAGAGATATAAAAAAATATTTTTAAAGTAGTGAATAATGTCAAATATTACAAAAACAATTAAGAATTGATAGAGAAAATTGATGAGATATTTCAAACTTTTCAATTATAATTTAGAATTTATGATTCAGGGTTTGAAAAAAATAAAAAAAAATTTTATTTTGTTTATTAAAATATTTTGTCAATGAAAGCTTTCTTAAATAATTTCCATCAATTGATTGACTTAATGTATTTAAGAAAAATTTCAAATTCAAACTTTATTTTTTAGTTAAATTAATGTAATATTAATTGAGTCATGATAGATATAAATCTTGTAGGATAGAGCGTTTGTCGTTTTATNAAATAATAATTTTGACATAAAAAATAATACCTTTCATAGGTCTTTTCAAATAGAAGATCTGTAGCATAAAATCGATCCGAGACGATCTTATAATTATATCAATACCTTATACCGATGCATGCAGTATAAATTAAATTTTAATGAACTGCAATAAAGTTTTGTCTATGTATGAGTTATTTTCTTCCATCAAATGTTATAGTTTAGTGATTTTATTTCATTATAATTTTCACAATACGAGAATCTGCTCTATAATTAAATTTTGTTTAAAATAATATCTGGACAATAAACGACCAAGCCGGCCATTGTTCCATTGTTGATCACACTCTATGATCTTCTGTCTATAGTTTCCGAATGTCCTCGGTAGTTCTTTCCAAAGTCACTATACAAATATGTAAAAGAAACTCTTCAATAGCAGGCCTGATCACGGGACAAAACCTACATTTTTAGAGAAAGTTACATATAATATTGATTTATTTGGAGAGAGCGACCCGCCTGCATGCTGTCGTCTCCAAGTCCAGGTGTAATAAAACATTGATAATACCAATCTAAGGTAAATCCAACAATGATATTCTTGTTGAATAAATGCCCAAAAAAACATACATATAAATGAAACAAGACTTCTGCTGTGGAGGTCTCACAGAAAAAATGAAAGGGGCTTTCGTTGTTTTCCTATCTTTTCTGTATCTATCGGCTTCTTCGGTGCAATGTTCTGGCGGGGTACAACGAGATATGGTTGAAGCGTTCATCAACTTTCAAAGGGCAAAAGTCTCCGAAAATTACGATGTTGAAGATGTTTCTACTGAATATTCACCGATATATGTGGCACCTCAGGAGGGACTAAAGGATGCAGATCGAATACTAGCGTTGCCTGGTCAACCGGCAGTGAACTTTTCTCAGTATTCGGGTTATGTGACGGTCGATCCTACTGCAGGGCGAGCACTGTTTTATTGGTTAACAGAGTCTGAAGACTCGTCTACCAAGCCTTTAGTGTTGTGGCTAAATGGAGGTTGATAGAACAGTAACTTGTAGAAGTTTAAAGTTTTGGACTCGCTTTTTTTTTTCCCCTTATGATAAACTGAGAATTAAATCTTGAAATTACAGGGCCTGGATGCTCTTCTATAGGAGCCGGAGCAATGACGGAACTTGGACCGTTCCGAGTAAATCCAGATGGGAAAACTTTATGGTATAACAAAAATGCTTGGAACAGTGGTAAGTATTGCATTTTCTCCTTTCAATTTCTGGTTTTTGTATATTTCACTATAATTCAAACAAATTTTATGCAGTGGCAAATATCATATTCTTGGAATCTCCCGCTGGAGTTGGATTCTCGTACTCGAATACTTCATCTGATTATATAACAGGAGACAAAAAAACAGCAGCAGATTCTTACACGTTTTTAATCAACTGGTTAGAAAGGTTCCCCGAGTATAAAACCCGAGATTTCTACATAACCGGAGAAAGTTATGCCGGTCATTACGTGCCTCAGCTTGCTGATTTAATTCTTAAAAACAACAAAATCACAAACCAAACTGTCATAAACTTAAAAGGGATTGCGGTAAGTCTGATTGAGAAGCACATTTTCAGTAAAAAAAAAAAAAACATAAATTATTTCAAGAATCTTACATAATGTGATTGTTTTCAGATTGGGAATGCATTAATTGACATTGAAGATGCAGCAAAAGGCCGTTATGATTTCCTATGGACGCACGCCCTCATCTCCGACGAGATCCACCAGGGCATTATAGAAAACTGTAATATGTCGTATGGCGCCAATGTCACACAAGTCTGTCTGAAATATGTGCATCAGGCTTATGTTGTTGCAGGCAACATCTACCCTTATAACATTTACGCTCCATTATGCTTTTCATCTTCAAATTCTACCCCGGTATATGCTAATTCATATGCGTTATTTATTTCGTGTTACAAATTAAACCATATTGCTAACTTTTTTTTGTAATAAAACTGGAAAACAGGTATCTGGATTTGATCCATGCTCAGATAACTATGTCTCTGTGTACTTGAATACTCCTGAAGTGCAGAAGGCTCTTCATGCCAATGTCACTGGAATTTCGGGACCCTGGGCTGACTGCAAGTACTATATTTGATGACTCAAGATATTTTTAGTCTAAATTTAAGTATTAAAGTTATGTAACTTGATATATATATATATATTTTTTGTTTTGATGCAGCTACTACGTAAATTCTCACTGGCTGGGAATCCCTTCCACAATAATACCTATCATTAAGGAATTGATGGCTAATGGCCTTAGAGTTTGGATCTATAGGTACAAAATTAAATGACATATTTTTCTTGCATGTGTATATGTGATCTAGCCTAAACAAAAAGTTCAAATTTTATGTATGATTCACTCTATTACTTGAATATTCATCATGTTCCTTGGGATATGTACTCATTGACTTAGATAACATACATTCAATGGTAAAAACCCCAGATTCGACGACTTATCTCCACTGTATCAAGACGAGTCTTTCCAGCATACTTATGTTCTCACTCACACGCACCCATCCTAGAATTGCTCAAAGTCAAGCACCCTTAATTTTGGAGTTCCTATGTGACGAGCTCCTGAAGAGAAGATATACCTTTTTGATATCTGTAGCTCAATTGGTATCAACACTTTAAGAATCTAGGTACTTAAGTCTGAATGTCTTGGGTTCGAGTGTTGGAGGAGGCGAAAAAAACCACTTTCTAGGGATGAAATATTCTACGAGTGACGGTGTATGGGCATAAACTACCGCTCATGCTGAACCAACCTACGGCCCATGACCATTATTGGTGCATGTGTATGGGCTGGGGCTTATGTTGGACCAGCCTACGGCCCATGGTCGTTACACAATGTTTTAAAAAAATTAGAAATTGTCAAATGCTTATGGTCTTTATATTTATCGAGAATAATTTGTAATTTAAGATAACTAATTAAGTTATATTATTAATTCTATCTCACAAATTAATTAAGTAACATGATTTGAATTCGGCTGCAGCGGGGATATAGACCTTGTGATACCAGTTACAGCCACTAGGTACTCCATGCCGAGGCTCGGGTCATCAGTCAAGACTCCTTGGTATCCATGGTACAACCAAGGCGAGGTAAGGAAAAAAAATGAACTTATTTTGGTATTGTTTCTTAAATTTTTTTTTTTAACGACAAATCTTATTACGTATCGATATATTTTGTTTAAAGTTTAACACAACTTGAAACTAGAACTCGTGACGAACAAATTAATAATTTTGGAATAATAATGACCATGATAATAAGTCATTAATCATTTGACGTGGAAGATGAGATTCAATATCTTTGTTTCATCTACAATATTTCGGCTCAAGTTTTACAATAATTAGAGTTAAAAAATAATTATGTTATCCTTATGTTAAGATTTTGTTATCTCATACTTCATTATCTCATTTAACGAAACAAAGGTAAAGATATAAAATATAGAAATATTTTGTTTGATCATAAGCCGACTCAACTCATGAAATACCATTATTTTTTATGCTTAAAGTATTACTTTTAATGTTAGGATAAATCCGTGAGACCGTCTCACAGGAAAACTACTCGTTCCAGATACGTTGAAATGCTGACGATATATTAATTCCAATATAATATTATTTATTTGTTACTTATATATCAGGTGGGAGGTTATGTGGTAGAATACCATAATGTAACATTTGTGACAATTCGTGGAGCTGGACATTTTGTACCAAGTTACCAGCCCGAGCGTGCACTTGTCTTGTTTTCATCGTTTCTCCAAGGAAAGCTGCCTCCAAGTAATTAATTAGCAGAGGACTGAACTCTATTACCTCAATGTCATCGATTTTTCCAATTAAATAATATAATTTCAAACTTCAGTTTTATATTTTTAATGAACTAAAAATGTACACATGCATCTTACAAACAAGCAGCTCCGGTTTGAACTAGAATTAGTTAATCAAATGAATGAAAATTGAAAATCGTGTATCTTTTGAATCACTGTTAATCACTCATATGTCGCTAACTTAGATAACACACTCGTGATTTTAATTTTAAGCTCATTAAATTATTCTCTACCATTAATAGTAGATCTCTTGTGAGACGGTCTTGCAAATCTATATCTGGAAGACGGTCGACTCGATGCATATTGTAATGAAAAATAATATTTTTAACATAAAAATTAAGATATGTTTTTTCATGAGTTGGGTCGAGTCGGAGATCTATATCATAAAATTGAGACATGATACGATCTCGTTAGTTTTTATGCATTTCAAATTAAAATACTATTTGCGATATGTGGTATTTTGAGCATGGGAAAGTTGTTTATATTTCATTTTCTCTTACTTACATAGTTTCCACGAGTGGATTGTTTTGACAAATTTATTTTATTGGAAAATAATAAACTAATACCCATTATTGAAAATGTTTTTTCTCCATAAATTGACAAATTGCTGTTATACATTTCCGAAGTCATTGCACGGCTGAGCAAATAAAAGAAATTATTAATACGGCAATAAATTACGTCACTGCTAATTAATTAAAATACACTTGAGATTGTCATTTTCGTAAATAAATAATTGAGCAAGATTAAAAACAAAATATCCCTTAATATTTAATACCAATAGTACCAAAGCATGCAATAATTAAAAACAGAAAAGAAAAAAAAAACAATGTTCTTCTCCTTTTAAATTAACACGGTTGACCAAATAATGTAATTCTTATGATAACATGAATTCCACCGAGAGCAATAAATAACATTACTTCGAATAATTAAATAAAAAGTTGACGTTCCAAATCATAAGGGCAACCACAAGATGTTTCTCCTAAATATTTGAGGGCATTAATATCCGATCAAATATCATCATTCTCAAATATTTTATATTCCATAATCAAGTATCTCATCAACCAAATACTTATTAGTCTCACTCTTGTTGTTGTACCGTTTTCTCATATCCAAGACATAACGAAAATTTTAAAATTTTGTTTTGACGTTCAAAACTTTTTGGGTGTCGTATGATTTAAAAGCATTCATAGAGTGTTTAGATTTGATTTACGTTTGCATATTCAACGTCAAGTCCAACTTATTACCAAGTTGAGTGTGTTCAACAACACATTCTCTGTTACTTGAACTTATTTTTTGTATACTCCCATAAGAACTTTGAGCTAATTTGACTAATTTTTGTTGATGATGCAATACCATCATATGTAATGCTTCACCAGATTTGAACTTGTAAGAGGAATGTTGTCTATGTTAGATAGAATAGGATTTTGAGATATCGTTAAACAAATGAAGCGTTTAGTAAGAGAGTATATATTATACAGAATTTGAGTCTTGTTTAGGTTGCAGAGAAATGATGTATTTATGGGAAATTTCTCTTTTTTTTAATTAATAATTGTACAACAGCTAAAAATTAGCCATTATTAAGCAAGAACCATTGACCAAAGAGTAGGACTCTTGTGAGACGGTCTCATGAATCTTTATCTGTGAGACGAGTCAATCCTACTAATATTCACAATAAAAAGTAATACTCTTAGCATAAAAAGTAATATTTTTTTATGAATGACCCAAATAAAAGATCCGTCTCACAAAATACGACTTATGAGACCGTCTCACACAAATTTTTGTTTTTACCCAAATTGAAGATTAGTTGTTGGGTCTCTTTTCAAACATTCGCAAATCAAATGTGCAAAACAACAATATTTTAATTGATAAATAAAAAATTCAAAAAAGTGGTTGGGTCCCTTTTAAAAAAAAAAATTGTTTGCAATGTCCGAATACAACAGCTTTGTATCATGACATTACGACATCTGGAGAAATGTCCTATCGTGGTGTTCTAATGATCGCATCATTCGATCGATCGTAGAACACAATTTAGGATTTGTAATAATTTTTTAAAAATTGTAGAAAATTGGCATCTGCTTAATAAAAGTTTCTTCTTATTAGACTTGCAGCTGTATATGGCTGACCCAATAATTTAATATTAATATTATATTTATAGTTTTGTTTTGATTTTTCTACATTTAAAATTAATTAATGATTTTAATATCTCACAAACAAAATTGATCACGCTAGCTTGTTGAATTGAAAAGTAACTCGTGGATTTTCATTATTAGAGTTTGAAAAAGTTGGAAAGAGGAAAAAAAGTAAACGATTCAATATAATAACAAAGATTGGATAATTTTTACTTTCAAATAATTCCAAAACTATTGAAAACAAGAGGTTAGTTTCAACGGTGATGATCACAGTTTAATTCAACCCAAATCTCTGTTGTTATAGTAGATTGATATATCCCTGCTAGCCAATCTTCTGATTTAAATACTATATGTTTTTGTCTAAGCTACTTCACTCCTTACTCATGATANTAACCTATATGTTTTTTATTTTTGTTCATATAGTTGATCAATTTACTTTCTTAGACCGTTAATTTGGATTTTTTTTTTATTTTGACATCAAAAATTATGATATGACGATGGACATTGCTGACGTGTCTAATGTCACGTCAGTACTATGTGAAAAATAACTAAAATTGGGAAAAAAAAGTCGGTTGGTAGACTTGGAGCATTAATTCATGACCAATAACATGACAAAAATGTAATTTGCTAGATGAAAATTTGATATAGAATATAATTACGATACTTTTTAGTAAAATATAGTCATAATAATATTTATGTTAATATATATATATATATAGTTTTGATATGTTGTACACTCATAGTGCACATTTATGTGAACACCGAGTAGGTGACATTCACATATTGGATCTAATGAAACAAAGTGCGATGTATTAGTAATGAGTGAGAAAGAGAGAGTGAATGTTGTAAAACTATGGACAATACCTGATATTTATATAAGCAGGAGATGCTAATTGCCTTGTTAGACTAGAATTCTTTTTAGGGTAGAATCGTACCTAAGATAGGAATTATTAGATGGCAGGACTCCCTAACCATGACTGTTAGGACTCTTAATAACGGCTATGACTCTCGTCTTATCTCGATGAGATTCGAATAGATCCCATAATTATCGGAGTTTTATCAAGTAACAAAGATGTCTTCACATTCCCTAACTACACTTGGGCTCGGATTTCTCAGCCACACTAATGGACTTGGATCCTTAGGGAATGATCCGTAGGCTCGGCCTTGTCAAAATTTTCATGGGCTTGGACCCTTAGGAAGTGGTCCATGGGCTCAACATTTTCTGACTCCTGTTAATAAGGAGGCCTGACCCCTTCATGTGCTATGCTAAATTAACTTGGGTCCGTCCAAATGTGACAATTTTATGAAGCATCAGATATTATTATGTATCTTAGTCAGAACGTTAGTATAAATATCTTTAATGTATTATAAAAAATAATCAAAAATTTTAAACAAAATTATTCATATAATAAATGAATATTTTTCCAAATTTTTGAAAAATATTTATTTATTTTTAAAATTTTGATTAGAAAATATAATATATGATTTCTACTCTTTTTATTTTTATTAATAATTGTTTCACTCAATCAATATATCTAATATAATGATAAATAAATCAATTTGACGAAAAAAGATTATTATCATCTTTTGAACATTATCTCAAATGATATAAACATTTTTATATAATAATATTTTATAAATTCAATAATTTTAAGCTAAGTAATTATTCAAACATTCATACTTACTGTTTTTAAAAATTAATTATATAAAATAATACTCAGAGCTCCACACGAACGAGATATTAATAATATTATAAAATAACGATGCTTCACAAAAGATATAGAAAATTAATTCTAAGTTGTTAGAAGTGTCCATCAAGTCAAGAAAATTAAATGTGAAGCATGACAATTCCATATTACGAAAAAACATAAAGCCCACATTCAAGTCAAAAAACTATCCCTTCCTCCCTCTTTCCTACCCCAGCATTTCGATATAAATTCCAATTTTCACTTCCAATCAATTCCTGTGATCTCTATACACTGTATAGATATGGCGATGGAGATGATGAAACCACCTGCAAACATGGATTTCAAATTCGACAGCGCCTCCACTTCACCTTACATAAGTGCTCCTTCCAGCCCTCAGCGTTTCGGCTCTTTCTTCTACAGCGCTCCAGCCAGCCCACGGGTCTACTCCGCCGAGGAGGGCGGCGGTGATGTTTCCGTGCCTTTTGACTGGGAAGAGAAGCCCGGGATTCGTAAGAGTAAAGAAAAACATATCACTACTGCTGCTTCTTCAAACTACGGCGATGCTGATCAAGATTTGGAGGAGATAGATTTTGCGTTTAATTTCAGTAGGAATCTGGAGAGGCTTTCTCTGTCGGCGGATGAGCTTTTTGATGGAGGCAAGATTAAGCCGTTGAAGCTACCTCCAAGATTTCATTACGAACAGAATCATAAGCCCACCCTGGATTCACCGAAATCGCCCAAGAAAACGTTCAGACAAGCATTCTCTCCACGCCACAGGAAGAAAGATTCGGACCCGGACCCGTTTGCAGCAGCTCTGGAAGAGACACGGAAGCAAGACTTCCAAGAAAGTTACACAAGAGGAAGGGAAAGATCCAACAATTCGTCACAATCCATGCATAAAGCCACGAGATCCTTGTCTCCTTTCAGAGTTTCTGATCTGTTGTTCGATACCGAATGCAATCAGGAACCAAAAGAAAATCCCTCTGCAATATCGGGTTTTTCTTCATTCTGGCACAAGAAATGGAAGATCAAAGACCTGTTACTGTTCAGAAGCGCATCAGAAAGCCACGCAACTGATAAAGAACAGATGAGGAAGTATTCTATATTGAGGAAAACGGATTCAATCGATGTTAAGAACTCGAGTTTCAGGTCTACAGATAGCAGCAGCGGATCAGTTTCCCGGAGAAGAAGATCAGGTCCTCCAATCTCAGCTCACGAATTGCATTACACAGTAAATAGAGCAGTTTCAGAGGATATGAAGAAGAGAACTTTCTTGCCTTACAAACAAGGATTATTGGGTTGTCTAAGATTTCAACCATCTCTATTCTCATCCGATTCCAAGAAATTTTAAAATATGCACAATTTTTTCCAATTAAAATGGCAAATTTCATGCTCAAACCTTGCAAATATAAAATATATTTTCAATATGTATTAAATCATTACTGCTCCGCTTCTTCAAATCGATCAGGATCAACTGGGCATGCAATATTATTGCTGAATAATATGAACTAATTAATTTTTTGTTTGCTTCTTCTTCTTGTTTTTTTTAATATTCGACTTACGTATAAAGTTTTTAAATTGTTAATTTAATTGTAAGTGCATGCACACGATTGTGTTTTAAATAAAGATATTATTCAAGTTACTCACGTAACGTTAATACCATAAAGTTTTTTTTTTTTATTCATCTTACGCATATATGCAGATTAGCCATTGATATAGACAAAGTTTGATTTTATAATGATAATTTTCAAAATTTTGAATTGGCAATTTATCATAATTAGCCACCATGGCAGATATTTACATATTTACTTTTATAATAGGTATCTTGTTAGACGGTCTCACGAATAATAATTATTAGAGTATGCCTCTTGTGAGACGGTCTCACAGAATCTTTATCTTTGAGATTGGTCAACCCTACCGATATTCACAATAAAAAGTAATATTCTTAGCATGAAAAGTAATAATTTTTCATGGATGACCCAAATAAGAGATTCGACCCACGAAATTGATCCGTGAGATCGTCTCACAATAGTTTTTGTGTAATTATTATTATGACATAAAAAAATAATATTTTTTCTTGGGAGAAACATATAAGAGATTCATCTTATAAAATAAACTTATGAGACCGTCTCACAAAATTTTTTTCTTTTACTTTTGACATCTTCTTCCATTATTTTTAATTATCTTATTGGTTTAATTTATAAAACTGTTTATTCATCGTTTCCATATCTATCTGAAGTATATTAACATATTTTAAAAGAAATTTATGACACTTAACGAGAACGGGTTTAATTAAACCTACCTCGAGGGTATTGTCATTCATGAAGATCTAATCATCACCATTGTTTCAAAAAATTTTTGTGTGGGAGACAACCATTATTCCAATATATTTGGATCGACGATCATTAGATCTGTATTGAGGGTAACCCCATTGTAGGAACTCATTAACCGAGTTTTAGTATTACTAAAGGTTGTTTACAATAATTTTTTATATTTCGTAAATTTATATTAGGAAAATAAATTTTCTGATCAATTAACTTTTCTTATTTTGAGTTTTGGTTCATTAACTTTTTAGGTTTGGTTTTGATGAACTAAATTTGAATTTTTTCCCTTTATGGCTTTCAATCATATGTCAATGGAATTTTAACGAACAACTATAAATAATGATATCATATCTAAAAATACTGACGTAACATTGAAAAATAGTGTCATATCCGATGTTACTTTAACAAATAGACCAAATAACAAAAAATTAAAAGTTAGTGTACTAAAATTAATATTTAAAATTTAGTGGACCCAAAACAAATTAGACAAGTTAGTGGATCAAATATTATTTCCCCATTTATACACACACAAAAATACCTACGATTTGTGATGATTTAGCTAAAAATTGATATGAACCTTAAATGAAGAAAATCCCATGTCAATTAATTTTAGAAATCACACTTGAATATACAAAGCATGCCAAAGATTTCGAAAACAAATAACCATTTAAATTATATTCTTAATTTCTTTTCAGAAAAATAAATCTTGCATATTTTACAAATGTAAGCTAATACGTGTGGTTAGACAATATTTTATATGTTTTATACAAAGGAGACTTGCAATTAACTTTATGATAATCATAAAAGGCCAATTTTTTATTATAAAAGGTTAATTTTAAATGAAAACCTGTGACTTTGCCACCTTTTGTGTACTTTCTTTTTATTTTATTTCTGAACGTAACAAGAGAGCATATTCGAATTCAGCTGTCAAATGAAGCATTCAACGATTTCATTATTCTAAAATGGTGGATGTAATCATTAACATCAGGTGTTGGATTTTCTTAATCATAAAGTGCCATTAATTAAATGAAATATTTCATTACATGTAATCAAATTAAATATTATGGAGGAATATTGAACAAAGGACTAGAAAATAAAATATAGTTATTGTAACGTCCCAGATTCAACTACTATCATCACTGTATCAACACGAGTCTTTCCAACTTAGTTATGTACCCACTCACACGCACATAAGAATTCCAAAGTTAAAGGTGTTTGACTTCAGACAGTTACCCCCAGGAAAGATTCCTAGGGTGCGTGTGAGTGACGACATAGACTCATCTTGGTACAGTAAGAAGAGTCGTCGAATCTGGAGCGATACAGTTGGTATCAGATCCGACCTCTCTTAATATAGTGTGGTCTGTAGATGATAATATTTGCAACCAAGACTTGTTTGAGTAAAATATAACACGATTTGTAGCACAGAGTATAACAGATAATTTCATCCCAAGTTGGAGCACTACGCTATGGATAGCATCATCCGTGCTAGCCCTAGAACATTATTCTAATGATGCATCCACGACTCCACGTATAAAAACAAATGTTTAGCATCCTTAATTAGATTCACTTCATTGTAATCTTATGATTGAACTATTAGAATTAAATGCTGTCATTTGATTTTCAATTGTAAAACCTTTTCCAAAACTACAAATAAGATATTTTATGTATGTGTATGGCATGTGACTTGTTTCTCTTATTATTATTAGAGTGGAGCCCCTGAATGTAAAGAGTGGTAGACCAGTTGACAGAAAAATAATTAAATGGCAGGCAGTCTTAACCTTATTAATATTTGTTTGAAAGAAAGACCCAAAAAATATAAAATGTGTGTGAACACTTTGACTTTACATGATCAATTTAACTAACACATATTTATATTACATTTTGAGTAACATTCTTCACATATTTTAATATAATATTTTCAATAATAATATGGTAAACTCGTACATTTTTATTTTGAATACAGATGTTGAATCGAATATGTTGAATAAAAATATTGTGGAAACGTTACTTCTAACGTAACACCATTCATAAAAAAAACCACTTATCAGATCGTCTTACGTACTAAATATCTCGTATTTTATCTAAGGACGAGGACTGCACAGAAATAAGATCTCCGGACGCCTCAAAGGATCCATATTTTTATAAATGACTCAGAAAACATACGAAGCCTGCCAACTAGTGTAATTGTTTTCTTTTTCACAAAAATATATATCATAAATATTATCAAACTCGACGTCTCAGACATGTTAACATGTAGGCCAATCAAATGGTGCAGCCGATTTTCTTGAAATGTCTCGAGTCCAAAAGGCAACACCCAAACAAGACAAAATCATTTATGAGAGAGACACAATGACTACTGATTGACCATTTTACAGGCCACGACAACTTGTTCATCCTTTCTTGGGGGCGGCGAGTAAATTTGAATTTTCAACAATAGTGATGTCGGACTTATTTCAAGTTTAGACAAGAAGATTCAAATCTTGTAGTAAACATTTATAGTAGAAAGAGTAGAAAAAGTTTCACAAGAAGATTCAAATCTTGTGGTAAACATTTATAGTAGAAAGAGTAGAAAGAGTTTCATCATTGTATTTACGTAGACAGTCGAAAATCGAATTTAAGATCATTGACCATGAATACAACTTAAGATTATTGGACAATCAACTGATAATTGAAAAAGAATAAAAATAATTCTCATGCAATATCAACGATAAAAACCAACGATGGATCCCACGACAATTTACTTTAAATTTTCCGAGAGAAAAAAGAATCTTTCGCACATAATTAGAATAGCATAATTCCTGATTAAGCAAATGAAATCTTATTTCATACTGTTTATATATAGCTTACAAAAGTAGAACAGTGCAAGAACCGATCCCATTCTCCTTAACATATTTTGAAACTCAGTACTAAATTATTTTCCACATCGATCATATCGAAGTGTTTTAATACTTTTTCCTCGTAATTTTCTACTTCAGTTCTGAATTTTTTGAACTTTTCAAATGATTCAGACTTGTATTTCATTAAATACATATACCCATATCTCGAGTAGCCATCATTAAAAATAATGAAGTAGGATTGACCATATTTCATGCTAATACTTAGCGGGCTAACCAATGAAAATTGATCAAATCCAATAGATCATGTGCACGTTTCACTTTTCCTAAAAAATAGGCTTTGGTAATCTTTCCTTTTAGACATGACATATTCAATAGAGTTAATATCTGACATGTCAAACATGCCCTATCCCACTAATTTTGCATCATTCTTTGAGAAATATTTCATAGTCTAACTGTCATAAAAAAATCAGTTTACGTGTTGTGTATTTTTTTGGGGGGATTTAATCATGTTTTATTGATTTGTTCGATCGTTGCTTGTTCGATTGGTGTAAAAATTATTTGACTGTTTGTGTATTTGTGTTGGTGAGTTGCCTCTAGATTATTATCTTTAAATTCCTGTGATATATATGTATATAGTGATGATATTTGTGATACCTCTTGTCCCACATAATAAAAATTAAAGATTTAAAATGAGTTCATAATGGGCTACAATGGACTTTTATAGCAACTTAGGTTAATCATTTTCGTAAAGCGAGGACGAATAAGAAGTAGTTGCTATAGAAGACCATTGTGCAGTAATGCAGGCGTGGGCCCGGGCTCGGGCTCGGGCTCGGGACGTGACAATATTTACGTGTATTGTGATTTTTGTGATTTTTTTTCTGTATTTAAAGTTATAACTATTTTAATCTATGAGCGGTCTGTGCAGATTAAAATTTAGGGTTTAGTAAACATGCTTCCTATGAGAAACCAATTGTCTGGAGCAGAAAAAAGAAGAAAAAACCAAAAGAAAAAGTTTTAATTCAAAGCCAAGCAGAAAATATTAATAAGTATTTTGCTAGCAACCAAAGATCAGAACAAACAAAAGTAGCAGAACAAGTGAAAGACGATGACAATAATAATAAGTTGAATGATCAAGAAAAGACCCGAACCAGTTTGAAAATGAGAAAGGTGGAGTCAATATGCCTGAAAATAACACTGACGAAGATATAAATCAAGACTCAAAGAACATCGACTAAACTTGGTCATCTGGCTGATGAAGGATATAAATATTAGAAGAATCACTACAAGAAAAATCAGTTTTAACAACACATCAAAGACAACAGTTTCTTTAAAACCGTTGTCTTTGATATATCTACGACAACGGTTTTTAATGAGCTTTTTTTTTTAGGCTACGACAAAAAATCGTTGTCTATGATCGTTTTTTTTTTGGGGCTACGACAACGGTTTTTAAACTGTTGTCTATTAGCGTTTTTCTTCAAGCTACGACAACGATTTCAACTGGTTTTTCTATAAATTTGTTGTCAATATTACATTTTGCGACCATTTAAGTTAAATCTGTCGCTAAAATTAGCGACGATTATACTATACCGTCACTAATTTAAATCTTGCGACTGTTAAAGTATAACCGTCGCAAAATTTAGCGACGGTTTTAAGTAAAACCGTCGCCGATGTAAATATAGCGACAGTTTTACAAGAACTGTCGCTAAATTTAGGGCCGGTTTTTTTAAACCGTTGCTAATTTTAAAAAACCGTCGCTAATTTTAGCGACGATTTTATTAATAACGTCGCTGATATATAATTAGCGACAGTTTATACTTAACCGTCGCTATATTTAGCGACGGTTCTTAATAACCGTTGCTACGGTTCTTAATAACCGTTGCTAAATATAGCGACAGTTCATGTAAAAGCGTCGCTAATTTTAAATCGGCGACAGTTAGAAAAATAACCGTCGCTATTTGCGACGGTTAAAGTCAAAACTGTCGCAAACTGTCTATAAATATCCCCACCCTCGTTCCATTTTCTACCATACCACTTCACAACACTTAAAATTTTTCTCCCTTACACAATTTTAGTTTCGATTTTCTCTTTAAAGTTTAATAAATTTTTAAAATCAAGAATATAGTATTTTCGACGGTAAATCAAGAATATAATTTGCATATTAGATTGTGAGTTTTTTTGTATATTTATTAAAATATTAAAAGTGAATTTTTTTTTATTTTACTGAATAAATTAGCGACGAAAAGCATACAAAACCGTCGCTAAAATTAGCGACGAAGTTTATAAAACACCGTCGCTAAATGTAGCGACGGTGTATTAAACCGTCGCTGTTTAGCGACCGTTTAAATTACAACCGTCGCTAATTTTAGCGACGGTTAACGATTATGTCCGTCGCGAATTAATTTGCGACGGTTTTTAAAAAACCGTCGCAAATTGTAACTACCACATCACTCCAAAACCGTTTAAAAACCGTCGCAAATTGTAACTACCACATCACTCCAAAATCGTTGCCTTTTAGCGAATGCTTTAACCACATGACCTTTAACAACGGTTTTATATACCTACGACAACGGTTTTTCACCGTCGTCTTTAGACGTCTACGACAATGGTTTTTCACCGTTGTCTTTGAGCACACCCTTTAACCACATGGCTTCTAACAACGGTTTTATTTGACCTACGACAACGGTTTTTAACCGTTGTCTTTTGCTTTTTTTTTTAGTAGTGTGTTGACATTAATGAAATCTTGTTCCAGCTAATTGAAATAATTGCTAAATTTTATCCGATAATGGAGGAGCACCTTCGGCGTGTTCAAGAACGACATGTTCATTACACTTATCTTGGAGCCAAAATCCAAAATGAATTGATACAGATGTTGGCAGCTGAAGTAAGAAGTTCAATTGTCGCAAAAATTAAACATGCAAAGTATTTCACTCTCATACTTGATTGCACTCCATATGCAAGCAGTCACGAGGAGCAGATCATGTCGATCCCTTGTAATTAGACATGTGGATTATACAAAGTTAATCAATACTTTCACTTCTAAAACTGTAAGACGATAAATATTCAAGTGATTATGTACTGGTTCGGTCGTTTGGAACAAGAATTTTATATTTTGTTTGGAATTTCGTCTTGATTTTATTAGTATTTTCTTATGACATACTCTTTTGGATTATATATTTTGTCAATCTTGTATTTCTAGAATTAATGTTACAAATACTATTATACTTAGGTCGATGAAAAATATAAGAATAGTGAGTTTTGAGGGCATCATTTTTGGTGCTCGCTTCAGGCCTCATAATCTCATGAGGTCCGACACTGGTTTTGTGAATTATCTTTTAATACTACCGCCATTTAATTTTTTTTTAAAAAAATAAAAAAATTGATGTTAAATTTAGTTTTATGTTAAATTTTGTAAATGAGTAATTTTTGTTGTGATTTTGTTACAAGATGCCTTTTTTAATATATTCTCATGAAAACTGATGAACTTTCATAATATATAAATATTTTTAAGCTAATATAATTGTTATGAATCAAAGAGAGGATAATAATGGAAGTGAAAAATGTATATTTATTTTGTCATTTGGTTTATATATGTTATAACAATTAATTTACACGCACAATGCGTCTACGTCATCTACACACACAAAAATTCTTATGAGACCGTCTTACGTGTCAATTTTATAAGAAAGATATCCAACTCATGAAAAATATTATTTTTATGTTGAAAATTTTATTTTCACTGTAGATATAAATCGGGTCAACCACTTTTACATATATAGATAAATGAGACTGTCTCATAACATACTCATTTATTTAATACTCATAATTTGAACCGAGAATAACACAAATCTAGTAATACACTTTCATAATCTGAATTGAAAATCTCCACTAAATGAAAGTTTAAAGTGAAAAGGCACGTTCACACGTAATATCAGTCGTTTCATTATTGCAATGTCGTGACTTGTGAAAGTGCCAAATTGAACTTAAGCGGATTATTTTTGAAAATTGTGAATGGGAAATAAAATTTGAAATTTTTTATTTTTAATTCTCGTACATTTGTGCAGATTAGGAATTAAAATAAATTAAAATATCGACACATTATATCCTCCTTAAATTTATCAAAATTAATGATGCTAGAGATGATTATGTACAACAACAAATTCGATTTCTAAATCATTGATTTTAAAATTTATTTATGTCTAATGAAGTGAAAAGATTATATTTTTTAATTTATGTAATATATGTGGAAGTAATTCGTGTGCCAAGAATGGAAAAAATTGCAAAAAAATTTAAACAAAATTCAAAATTCGCTTTTCCGAATTCAAATAACAAAATTAAATTAAAACATAAAACAGAGTGAAAACTCACAAATGAGCTTTCCCCTTACTATTTTCAGCCACCTCTTCCCCTAGATCCTTCATCCCTCTCTTGCGGCGGCGGAGGCGGCTCCTCCCCGACAAGTTCGCCGGAGAGCCTGTGCTCCACCACCAAGCGGGGCAGAGGTGGTTCGAACCGGCCATCTATACAAGACGCGCATTTGGTCTCAACCCAACCTTCAACATCGTACTGCAGATGTCCCATCACCTTCCGGCCCGAACAAAGCCTCCCAATCATCACCGCTATCGCACCCAGTATTGTTATCAATGCAAGCACGCCGATGACGGGCCCAACTGGCCCGCGGCCCGAATGATCTGTGTAAGCTGGTTGAGTTGTTTGTATTGGTGGAAGCTGCTGCTGCTGTGGATTAATTGGCTCTACCATTGGGTTGGAAGTTGACATTCTGAGATTACTATTATTCCAAGAAATTTTTTAGATTGTATTTTATGTTAAAGTGGAGATGGTGGTAATTATGAATGGATTAAATTTTTTAAAAAATAGAATGGGTAAAAGGAAAATGTTTGGGCTATTCTTATGCGTCTCTCCGTGGGATTTTGAAAAGATTGGCAGAAGATGTGTGGGATATGGTAGAGAAAAATGAAGACTAGTTTTTATAAGAAGGGAGTATATTGATTTTGAGCGAAAATTGTAATTTTGATCATATATGTTTATTGAATTGAAATTTTAGTTTTATATGTTACGAAATTTCAGTTTTATCTTATATTTCGATTTTTGGTGATTTTGTTCATATTTCAACGAGATTGTTGATGTTACACTACATACTTTAACGTTACATTAAAAAAAATTATAACAAACTAAAATTGAAATTGACGACCTAACATAACAAAATCATAAAAAAGCTACAAATATACATAATAGTTAGTTATATATATTTTTAGAAAAAAAGTAATAATAAATTGTTGTGTTTATTTTAATAATTTTTTTGTACTTCTTTTCTGTCAAGTGTCAATATGATATTTCCGTGGAGATCTAGGAAAAAAAATACTTCTCTCAAATGAGTAAAATTTGTTTATATTTGGGTATGATAAAATAAGCTTTTTCATGTATGAGGAGAAGCTCAACGGAAATACAATAGTCTTGCGGATAGTTGATATTACTAAAAAATATACACGCGTCACATGTGTTATTATTATTTTTAATTTGATCAAATAATACTAAACAATTAACACTAAATTATTTTCTATTATTTAGAAGATGACAAAAACTTGTGTGAGACGGTCTCACAAGAGACTTACTCTTAGAAGAGTTGGGTTTTGTTTAGATTTTCTCCTATGTAAAATATGAGGTGATTTGAGGATGTTTTTAGTAATGTAAGAAGAATAATTATGGAATTAAATATTTTGGTGTCCTTTAAAGTAGTTATTCTAAGGGTCTCACACTTAATAATATAGTATAAATTACGAGAGTATACAATATATTTAAATAAGAACATCAACATCTACATATTCAGTAACACGTCGTCACTTTCGTAAAGGTATTGTTTAGCAACTCGGATTTATGATGTTCCTTGGTAATTAAATTTCTTCTACCTAAAATAAAATAACACTGTATCCTTGCATCATTGGACAAACAAAATAACATGTATCTAATTTTTTTTATCAATAAAACTTATTTTGTCACGTCCCGAGCTCGAGTCTGCTTGACTGCACAATGGACCCTTATAACAACTACTTTGTATTCGTCCTCACTTTACGAAAATGATTAGCCCAAATTGCTATAGAAGTCTATTATAATCAATTATAAACTCATTTTAAATTAAATTTAATTTTTACCATGTGGGACAAGAGGTATCACAATAACCCCTCATTCAGAACGCGACGTCCTCGTTGCGGCCTGACCCCTAGATCCACCAGCGCCGAGAATCTATAGGTGACTTCTATCATGTAGCATTTTGCCCCACAGTTTCAAGAGGTGGCTCTTATGCACGCAGCACTCTGCCCCATATAGCACTTATTTTCCGGTGTTCTTTGTCGATGACCGTCTCTGATATCATTTTGTCATGTCCCGAACTCGAGCTCGCGCCTGCGTAATTTCACAACGGGTCCTTATAACAACTACTTCGTATTCATCATCGTTTTACAAAAATGATTAACTCAAGTTGCTATATAAATCTATTGTAGCTCATTATAAATTTATTTTAAATCAATAATTGTTCTCATGTGAGATAAGATGTATCACATATTTATAGGTAAAAGAATAAAATAGAAACTTGTCAAGAAACAAAAAATTTGAATCAAACAGTATAAATCAAAATTTGAATTTGTCATGGACGTAAATCACAGAAACAAAGGCGTCAGGCTCATTAAATAGCAAAAGAGAATATGTCAGTGAATAAGAGAATATTTTCATAAGAATTGATTAAATAGAGTGGACTGATTTGTGTTCACGATAACATTTCAGTATTTTATAAATTATTACAAGACAAAATTTCTCACGTATTGTACGGTGGTTTAGTCCAAATCAAACATTTCTTTCTTGGTTGTTTATCTCTTCTCAATCCACATTCTACTTTCCCCTCCATCCTCATATAGTCATATATCGCTGATTTCATCCCTTTTTTCCCCAAGTATTATACGATTTTATGTTTAAGCTCAATTTTCTCGGGTAAAGTCTCGAGTTCGAGTTTTGAGAGTAATATTGGGAGCGGTGATTTCTTCTGATCAACATATCTTTAGCCAATTTTGAAGTTTTATGATTAATTATTAAAGAGAAGCTAGCCATATATGCGTGTTTAATTAATACGTAAGAGTTACTCTTTTTTTTCGATATTTATAATTTTCAATGAGGAAAATCACATTTTTTGTCATATAATTTGCATTTTTTTCTATGTTTGTAATTTTTGTATCGTAACTTACATATTTTTTTATGGTCTAGTTATGATGAATTTTTATTTTTAGTCATGTAACGTGTATACTTTTTTCATTTTTGATCATTTAACTTGTATGCTTTTTTTTTTTTTTTTAACTATAAACAAGATGAGCTCCGATCAAGATAGGATTGTAAGTGAAAAAATAAAAATTACAGTATTAAAAATACAAATTCACCATAACATGATCAAAAAATAAAAATATATATAAGTTTATGACTAAAAATACAAATTTATTATTAACATGATCATCAATGAAAAATTACAAATTGCATGGCTAATGATATAACTTTCCCGTTTTAAACCTATCTAAAATTTGTATAACTTTTCATAAAATTATACACACTTCTAAAACCTTTTCCTATCAAAACTCTAACAGAAACTATTAATTTCATAATTTAGACATCAAGATAGTAATATGAATTTAATCAAAATCATCATTCCTTTCACATGCATGACCTTAGTTAAATCAAGATATTTCAAAATCGATTTCATACATACTAATTAATCCCATTATTGTGCATTAAGCATGACCTTCAGGCATTGTTTGGTGTGCATGATAAGGGGTGATTGATTTTTAATGCTTCACTTATCATGTGTTTGGTGTGCATGATTAAGATTGTGATAAGCCCGTTCAGCCCTCACCCAGCCTGCACTGTATCTATTATTATCCTCTTATTGGTGGTTATATAATCTTTTGAGGGAGAAGTGATGATGTTTGATTAATTTAAATTTTCCTTTAATATCTTAAAATTTAAAATAATTATAAATTCAACAAATTTAATAATATTTAAATATAATTTTTAATTTGACTAATATTATAATTAATTTAATTATTATTGATCATATTATAATTATTATTACATTATTTTTAATCTTAGTATTATAATTGTTATTAAACAATATTTAATATTCAAATTTGTATTACTATTTTTAATTATCACAATAAATTCATATTTGTGTTATTATCAAATTTTAATTATTTTATATAATATTAATCGATTTTTTTAGTTGTCTTCGTAAATTGAAATTAATGATCATTTAATAATTCATACGATATTTTAATTTTATTTATAATTTTTTTAATAAATTAATTCTAGAAATTTTATTTATTTATTCAATTATTTTAAGAATATATTATGAATTAATATATGATGAGGGCATTTTAGTAATCATAATAAAATTAACGAAAATAATCAAGCAGGTTAAAATCATGTCAAACATTATATAATTTATCATAATATGTTATTTATCCATACTTTTTATTTTATAATCAATTTTATTATATATCATTTATTTATTATATCACACGAACCAAACGATGCTTCAGTGGCCAATCCACCATATAATATATATATAGAGCATGCATCTTAGTGGTATATATGATTCTTGGGATTTGTTATACCCGACTTCGAATCCTATCATTCCCAAAAAATTTTCTCTTCTTTCGTTTTTTTTTAAATCAAATTTGTTCTTTAAAATAACATAAAATAAAACGACAAATAAATAATAAATAAACAGAAAGGGGAAAGTGAGCTTAATTATTGGCCAATTGCAATTCGTCGTGCGATATTACTCTTTCAAAAAGCATATTAAGCGAGAAATCAAGGAAAAATCAGGTTGAAATATGACAAAAATTTATGTGAGGCGGTGTCACGGGTCGTATTTGTGAGACAGATCTCTTATTTGGGTCATTCATGAAAAAGTATTACTTTTTATGCTATGAGTATTACTTTTTGTTCTGAATATGGATAGACTTGACCCGTCTCACAGATTAAGATCCGTGAGACGGTCTCACATGAGACCCACTCTGAAATATTTGGTTGTTGATATATGGAATCTTGAATTGAAAGATGTGTCATGTTACCATTTTTTGGAAGGAACTTTGACTTTCTACGTCTTCTTTATTTTATCTATTGAAATGAATGAGAATGTTTCTTGTCCTATCTCGGAGGCTTGGACTAACTGTATAATCAAATCACTTCTAGTTTATAGATGAGCCATATTATGCAATTAGATTCTGATTTTACTTATCATGTAGCATGGTCAATGTTGTTATTTATCTTTATTTATGTAATGGAGGGAATTTTTTTATTATGATTTTTCTTGACAATGTTTGTGTTTTGCCAATTTTTTTTTTATATGTAGTATTTACTTGTAATTTTCTATATGCAAGTGAATATTCCTAAGACTAAAAAGAATTATTGTAAGTCAAAAAGAGTGCAAAAAGCACACCTTGCACAACCATAGCCGATTTTATTTTAGTTTTTAGCAATTGTAATGTTGTATTGATTAAACTAAGACTAAAAATGGATGATGATTTTCTCTCGGATGCATTGGTGATATTTATTGAAAGAGACATTGATAAAAATATATGTATTGATTCTATCATTGAAGACTTTAAAATTTTTAAGGAATGTCGAATTCTTTTTAGTTATTTTTTTGTTAAAACATACATACAATGCTTAGTTGAATATAATCGATGAAATATTTGTATTTTCTCTTTTAATCATTTGTAAGTCTTTGTAAGCGGCTCCCATAGAGCCTAAATCCTAGATCAGCTGTCACGCCCCGAAACCGGGGTTGGTCAACATCGGCGTTGTTCATCAATCACACAATCGAAAAACAACCAGCCTCGTAGCACAGTATAAACCGAAACCTGTTTATTTCATAAATTCGCAAAGTTTGGACATTGTCTTTACAACTGAAAAATAAATAAATGCGGAAACGTTTTACATGAAAATTAAACTTCTAAAATTCGGAAATAATGAGAACATGGCCAAGACTAAATTTCGAAATCACCATCCCCAGAATTGTTCCGACTCTTCTTCCTCAACCTGTTCTTCTGATTTATCTGGGGAGGGGAGAGTAAGGGGTGAGTATTTTGGGAAATACTCAGCAAGTGGGGCCGTTCGAGTACACAACAACATGCACATATACTTTCGAAATACATACACACACACACCATGCATATTTTGACTCATACCACATTCATATCCTTGACCTGACACTGAGATTCCTCTACTTCCAATGGTTTACTGAATTCAGTCCCTAATTTTTATTCCTCTAAGGGGGCGAGGCCAAATCGGTTATATCCCCACCGTATGAGGGTCATATCATAGTTGAGATTCCCTCCCATATCAAGTTGAATCCTCACAGTGTCAACATAAAACCCATGCAAAAATCATAACCAGAAGGGGTAGAAAGAGAATTGTACTCGACCGAAATTTCAAAAAAACGAAAATGCATACACCGAAATTACACATTTAAAACAAGCCCACTTACTTTAAATTCTTGCTGAAAAACGTGAAAAGCTAGGGTGGCTTGCACAGGACATTTCGAAAATTTCCTCTTCGGCGACTGGACGGCAGCGCTTCGCTACTCCGCTGAGCAAAACTCGAAAATTCCTAGGGAAACTAGGGAGAGCAAACTCGAAAATTTGGTGAGTTATGAGGTATGATTTTCGAGTTATAGGGCACTCCTATTTATAGGGGTTGGCTGCTATCTCGATAGGTGTCATCCGCGAGTTTGAATTGAATCAAATCTTCATCTAGAATCGTGATCTAATCTAAATTTTTATCCCTGATCCTTGATGGTAATTTCGAAATCTTGATATCCTTCCCTTGGATAATTTCGAAATTATGCCATGTCCTTCCTGCAAAATTTCGACTTTGAGTCTAATTTCCAATATTCGGTAGACTTTTTGTCCCTCAATATAATAAAAATTATTTTTCTTAAATCCCAAAAGTTTCCCTCCCTAAATCCGAAATTTAGTGGTATTTTTCCAAAATAGGATTTTGATTTTTCTCAAAAAATCCTGGTAGCTAAACTTTTAAATTTTCCCAAGCCTGTATTTTATATCGTGTAGACTTTTCCCTATATCTCATAAATTTCGAAAATCCTCCCTAAATCCTTCAACATTTTCGAAAATCCTATGATATCTATTTCAAGGTTTTGAAATCCAAGATTGAGTTATCTTCGTGCTTAAATCTTTATCCATGTATTTTTCTGCATATCTCAAATTACGAAAAATATACACGATATTAATTAAATTCTTGAGTTCCAAATAATGTTCAAGATAAAATTATCCATTCCATTTTCAAAAATCTTGCAAATCTTGGTACAAAATATTATCATTATAAAATCAAGAATCCTGGATTTTACATCAGCCCCTGATGACCTTAGTTAAATCAATTATATTTATCTGGATTATTATTTGTAATTTCAAAATTCTTCTCTGGTATTTTAACTTTGTACTCTAATCGATCGTTTTAATAGAATTAAAATAAATAAACCAACGAGACAAATATGATATTAGATCATTTTATAAAACGCCAAAAACAAAATTTAATTGAACGCTCAAGTGCTCAGAGGGCATGCTACTTGAAGGAATCCAATCTGATCCGGAACAATATTAAACTGATTTCAGGTGTGGATTTTCATCCTTCCATATTATTAGATAAATATCGAAGTAATTACTTCGATAAAATTACTTTTTCAATTTTATATTAATAATATTCAGGAAAAAAAAATATTATCGTAAATTAAATCTATTAATTATATGCTATAATTATATTAAACACATTATTATAAATAAAATTATTTCAATTCTAAAATATTATGAGTTAAAATTAAGAATTAAAGTATACATTATTCAATAAAAAAATATAAATAAATTCTTAATGATATATAAACACACACATGTATATGTATACTTATAATATCATTTATTAATTTATTTATAATTTTTTAAATTAAATAAATTACTACCATATTCATGTACAGTTCCTAAAGGCCAATTGTAAGTTTACGTTTTAACATTATCTAATTTCAAATATGTATTAATACATTTTCCAATAGATCTTAAAAATTATTGAAATACTAATTCAGATATTATTACTCACATTAAACTTCCAATTTGATATTCCTGATTATTTACGTCCAAATCAAAATTAAATCTGTTCATTCAATATTTTAGAAATCTACAAAAACAAAAACAAAAAAACAATCACAAATAGCAAAACGAAAACAGAATGTCGATCGGCATGCTTATCGTGTTTGAAGCTATCTGGTTACCCTTGAAAATTTTGACCGTTGATCCCTACTCTCCCTCCCCCTCCACTGCCTCGACCCGCCCCACAGTTGTCTTCTTTTTGTCATCAGAGCACTGAAAGGGGAGACGTAGAGAATTAGGTTATTCCCAACATCCATGACCTTGGGATTACTAAGGGAGATGACATAATCTGTCAGGAAGACTACGCTTCGGACAGTTATATGGTCTCAGAGGTGGTGACTGGTGGTGGGAGACGACATTTCAGAACTCCGCGAATAGTCAAATAATCCGAGGCTTTCGGAAACAGGTAGTTGTTCATGTTGTAGGAATAATAAAGTGAAAGCTCCGCGATGTAGCTAGCAATGCACCTCAACTCACTTCCACCTTGCGCAGCTCGTATACATCTCTCCACGAAATTGCACGTCGTAGCTAGAGTTGGACAAATCGTATCCCAAACACTGTAACAAAGATCATTCCATCTCAACAATCTGTTCACAGAAGAAGTTTATTTATTTGGATAAATCGTCACGCTAGGGTATTGAATTTCTTCGTACTTGGAGGCAATAATGAAGCATGCAAGACAAAATAACACTACAAAAAAATCGACGCGAAAATCTATCGACAGCGCATGTAAAATCCAAGATTTTCGTATAATCGTGACAATATTTTGTAATTTAATGGTACTAGGATTTGTGCAATCGTCAGGTATCTATCTCATTATAAGATGTAAGATTTGCAAAATTATCTAAAAATGAGTGGATAATTTTATCGTGTACAATATTTTGAGCTCAAGATTTAAGATATTATCGTGTATATATTTTCGAACTAATGAGCAGATAAAGATCTAAAATTTGAGATGATATTGAGATATCGAGATAAAGATCAAGCAAAGGATAATGTGATCACTAAATTTCGAATTTATGGTTATATTTAGTGTATAATTTCTAAATAATCAATAGATGGGGATGGAGATTTCGAAATATCATCCAAGATCATGGATAAAAGAATGATAATTATCATAGATTTAACTTTGATTCAAAAATTCAAACGCGAGGATAATACACGATCGGGATAGCAGTCAACCCCTATAAATAGGAGGGCCCTTGAACTCGAAAATCACACCTCATATCACTCAGTATTTTCGAGTTTCTCTCTAGTCTCCTTAGGAATTTTCGAGATTTTGCTCTCGTGGTTCTGCCGAGTATCGAAGCGCTGCTGCAGTCCAAAGTCAAGGAAAGAAATTCGAAATTTCCAAGTGCAGAACCCCTCTCTTTTCACGTTTTTCTTCAAGAATTAAAGTAAGTGGGCTTGTTTTAAATGTTAAAATTTTCGGTTTATGCATTTCGTGTGTTTTAAAATTCGGTCGAGTGAAAATTCTTCTTCTACCCCTTCTGCTTACGATTGTTGCATGAGTTATGTGTTGGCACTGTGAGGATTCAACTCGATATAAGAGGAAATCCCAACCATGTTATGACCCTTACGCGGTGGGGATGTAACCGCTATACGGCCTCACTCCCTTAGAGGAGTAAAAATTAGGGACTGATATCAGTAAATAATTGAAAGTAGAGGAATCTCAGTATCTAGTCGACGTTATGCATGTGGTTTAAGTCATGTTATGAAAATTGTGTGTTTGGAAATTTTGCATGTTGTGTGTTGTACTCGAACGGCCCCCTGGTGAGTATTTCCCAAAATACTCATCATTTACTCTCCCCTCCCCATATTTATCCGTAGAACAGGTCGAGGAAAAGGAGTCTGAACAATTTTGGGGCTGGTGATTCACGAGATTATTAGTAGCCATGTTTGTTACTTTTGAAATTTCGTATTTTTAATTCTTTGTAAGACGTTTCCGCATTATTTATTTCAGTTGTAAAGACATTGATATCTTTTTTTCTGAGAAATTATGAAATAAAATGGTTTCGGTTTATAGTGTGCCACGAGATTGGTTGTTTTTCGATTGTGTGATAGATAAACAACGTCGATGTCGACTAACCCCGGTCGCGGGGCGTGACAGCACACTTGTGCATGTCGTGAAGTTACATGTAGTTAAAGTTATAAATGCCGAGATATCTACTCCCGGTGTAACATAGACTCACAATTAAAATTTAACATCCTTTTTTTCTTGTAATTTTGAATGCAACCGAAATCCTACAATGATATCTTTTTGTAAATATGGTAACCAACAAAGCTATCAGAAGGTGCGATTATTTACAATTATGATTATTTCACAATTCAATATTTAAGTTTGACGTAAATCATTTATATTCTTAAAACTCTCCCACGTCAATCTCTGGTGGCACAGTAATTACTTATTAATCAATAAAAAGTTTAAAAATACGATTTTTGTAAAAATATATATATCTATAATATTACTGCACACACACATTTTCAAAACTTGGCATTGATAATGATCATAAATATAGATCACTATCGTTATCAAATAAATAATTGCATTATTAAGGTATATCCGTAAAGATTATATTATTTTTCATAATCTAATGAGAGTAGTTATCTTGTGACCCAATTCACATAAGTAGCAAAAAGTAGTACTTTTGAAATAAAATTAAAGTAATATTTTTTTTATGAGTCGAATAGAATCAAAGATCCGTTTTATAAAATGTTTTCATGAGATGATCTAATAAAAGTTTTTGTGATCATTAAAAATATGGATTTTTCTTCTTCGGTTTTAAATACCAGCACTCCAACCGAATAAAATCCAAGGAAATGGCAAACTAAATTGAAAAAAAGAATTGATTAGTGCACATTATTGTATATATTTTCCATTATTTAATTTGAACGATCTGTTTATGGAATTTAGTATTTAGTTTATTGATTGGTCAATTGTTGAATAACATCATTTATCCGGGTTTTTTTTTTTTAATTTACCAACATGTCATAAACATGTACTTTATTGAAACTTTAATTTGATGAAAAATGTTTTTGAGACGCGGTCTAACTGGTTGAGAACATGAATGATATAAGATATTGAGACGATAAACAAATATATATCGACAATATAATAATTTATAATTAAAATTTTTTATATACTTGTATCAAAATTTGATGTCTAAAAACGTTTTCTAAGTGCACGTGAGTGTGAATATAAGCGTAGAGACAGTCGTCGAATCCGGAGCGTTACAAAACCAAAACAAGATAAGCAAACAAGCCATCTTCAAGATCCTAGCACAAACAAATCACTGGTATCAGCGGTCACTTGCAATAATTTGATTCAAACTGATCAAACTCTCCTCGTAGAAAACCGCGCTCGTCGAACTATAATCTCCGTAGAACTGAAACCCCTTGAAGTGGTTTTCATGGAGTGCACAAGATGCCGACTGGTCATTGCCAGATTCAACCAGCAACAACTCATTCTTCAAAAACGTAAAAGGGCAGATAACACGATTAGGGCCGATGACAAACTGTTTTGTCCATGATTCTTTCACCCCGTATTCCGTCATCACCCAAATCTCGGTCTTGTATGGTACTATCATCGGGTGTGGATACCGAACCACAGCGAGGCTGTCATTGAACTCCATCAGCCTCAGGTTCCTTACAGAAGGATTGAAATTGCCGGGGAAGTATAACAGTCGAAAAGTCTCTGCGCTCACGTCGAAGCAAAGAATGTATGGAAAAGTATAGGAAGCGTTGATTGCGATCCAGTGAATTGTGCCATTATAAAAGAGTTCATAACCAGGTAAATAACTAATTATATCAGGCACTTTTGCATCTATTTGTTTCCAGGAATTGGAGGCTGAATTGTACAAGTCAAACCTGACCTGACTCTCCCCGAAAACGAAGGAGAATTCTGCACCGGGCACCACATCTGCCATATAACTTATATTCGTTATCCGGATAACCTTGTAAACACCAGTAATTGGCTCAAACCAAAATCCATGTTGTAAAGGAATGGAAATATAGCCCAATGGAAATCTCAGAGGGGGAATCATCTTGTATTCTCGCAATGCCGGATTGCACAAGAAAACAGTTTCTTCAAAAGCAATGCAAACAAGGCCGTTGCAGGGGCCGTGAATTGAGATGTTTAAGTCCCAAGGCCGGATGTCCGAAGCATTCATAATCAGAATCGGAATCGGAATCAACAGATCGGGTGAAACCAATAATTCGGGGAACTCCGAGTCGTGAAAAGAATATGTTTCACCTTGTCCATTTTGTGGTGGCAAACTGTGACTTACGATATGCAAATGGCCGTAGGAAGTGATTTCTAAATCTTTCAAGATTGAAGTCCAATGTTTCGAAGAGGAGATTACCTTATAATCTCTAGTTTTTGGTGGCAAAAATCGTTTCACAAGCAGTACCCTCTGTTTTCTCTCACGTTTTTGGTGTTCTTGGACGAATATAGGACTCTTGATCAAATCACGCCAAGTTTTTGAAACGCACCTGAATTTTACTATAGATTTCGCCGGTAGACGTATCAACACTCGGATGAGCACATCCGTCGGTAGCGTTTGATCTGCCANTTAAAAGAAGACTTCTGATAGAGATAAAATTCGTGATTTCAAATTTTTAGAAAAGTTTATGTTAATTTATCTTTTAAAAAATCAATAAAACAAAATAGACACTTTCTTTACTATTTTTTTTAAATTCAAGTATACAATAACTTCTGCACGTTTAAATGTACCAATTAAATTAATAGTAGGACTCTTCCGAGAAAATTTCACTGAACCATACTCATATTTACAATAATAAATAATATTTTTGACATAAAAAATAATATTTTTTTTATGTATCATCCAAAAAGAAATCCGTCTCACAAGATTGACTCGCGAAATCATCTCGCAAAAATTTTGTGTTAAATCAAATAGAACTCTAGTTGAGTGGTTAATTTAAATATTATATGTTAACCGACAAAGCAATCAGTTAATTAGAATTTTAATATAAATATTTTTTAATATGTTCAAACAAATAATCAAAATTTGTAAACAAAATTTATTCATCTAATAAATTAAAAAAATTTGGAATTTTTGAAAAATATTTATTTGTTGTTTAAAAATTTGATAAACAAAATAAGATATGAATTTTTAGATAAATTTTTCTATTTTTTTTAATAATATTTCCATTCAAGCAAGATAAATAAGTCAATTCAACGACCGAAGATTTTTGTCATCATTTAAGCATATCTCATATGATATAAACATTTTTGTTTTAACAATTTTTTTTAAATAATATTTAAAATTTAAATATATTTATTATATTTTATCAATAATTTTAATTAATTTTGAAACGTTAATGTTTACTAATTTTAATAATTAATTGTATAAAATAACTCTCCGTCACACGAGTAAAATACTATTTAATATTGGCAAAAACTTGTGTGAGACGGTCTCACATGAGAGTCACTCTTTAATATTTAAGATTGAGATTGAACTTGTATTTTTTTTAAAAAAAATAAACATATAATAAAGTCTTTATCTGACCTAAATCCTAATGGTTTCTTGCGCTGGATTCTTTCTTGCTGTTTAGAAAATGTATTCAACATGCGATTTTGTTTCAAGAATAATTTAACTTTAAACATGAATAGTGTATTCGTCTCACGTAAAAATACTTATGAGACCGTCTCACAAGATATCTACTCTAGTTTTATTGATAAGATATAACTGTCTCACAAGATATCTACTCTAATTTTATTGATAAGATATAATTGTAAAAATAATTTTTTCCATAGATTTGCATTACGTAACGTAATCCTATAATTATTGGTTTTTTTTGCCTTCAACTTTAACTATCAGCATTCCAATCGAATAAAATCCAATCCAAATCGGAAAATTAAATTAAAAATTAATTATCGACAATTATTTTATAGAAGATATACCATTATTTGATTGATCTATATATCTTCATAGAATTAGTATTTTTCTTTATCAATATAAAATTTTTATATTGGTCAATTGTTGAATAACATCGACTATACGGTGCATGGAAGCATTTACCCTGTTTTTTATTTACCCACATTTCGTAAACACATACATTCATTGTACACAAAAAATCTTGTAAGATGATCTTATGAGTTAATTTTGTGAGACATATTCTATTTGGATCACCAATGGAAAAATATTATTTTTTATGCCAAAAATATTACTTTTTATTGTAAATACGAGCAGAGTTGAATTGTCTCACGAATAAAAATTCATGAAATCGTCTCACAAGAGACCTGCCCTTTATTGAAATTATATTTTGAAATTGGATTTGTGTATTATTTTTTGAAAAGTAAACTCTACAGTTTAGTGTCTTTACATAATTAAGGACAGCTCAATTGGGAAAAAAAAAAAAGAAAAAAGAAAAGAAAGAGAGAGCTAAAATAGAAATCCCAATGGAATCGTCAAGTCAAACAGAAACAAATCAAAACAAGATAACCAAACAGGCCATCTTCAAGATCCTAGCTAGCACAAACAAATCACTCGTCTCGGCGATCACTTGCAATTATTTGATTCAAACTAATCAAACTCTCGTTGTAAAAAACCGCGGTCATGGAACGATGAGCTCCGTAGAACTGAAACCCCTTGAACTGGTTTCCATGGAGTTCACAAGATGCCGACTGGCCATTACCAGATTCAACCAGAACCAACTCATTCTTCAAAAACGTAAAAGGGCAGATATCACAATAAGGGGGGATAACAAACTGTTTCGTCCATGATTCTTTCTCCCCGTATTCCGTCATCACCCAAATCTCGATCTTGCGTGGTTCTATCCACTGGTCTGATGAATACCGAACCACCGCGAGTCTTTCATTGAACTCCGTCAGCCTCAGGTCCCTTTCAGATGGACAGAAATTTTCGTGGAAGTCTAGCTGTCGAAAAGTCTCTGTGCTCACGTCGAAACAAAGAATGCATGGAAAACTATCGGCAGCGATAATTGCCCAGTGTATCGCGCCATTATACAAGAGTTCATGACCAGGTAAATAACTAAGATTAGGTAGTTTTTCACCATGAATTTGCTTCCACGAGTCGGAGGCTGAATTGTATAAGTCAATCCTTAAACTATTCATCTTCGGACGGTGCCAGAATTCTGCTTGCTTTGGCACCTCATGTCTCATATCCGATATCTGGATAACCTTGTAAGCACCAGTAATTGGGTCAAATCCAAATCCATGTTGGAAAGGAAAGGGGATATAACCCTCAGGAAATCCCGGAGGGGGAAGCAGCTTGAATTCTCGCAATGCCGGATTGCACAAGAAAACAGTTTTTTCAAAAGCAATGCAAACAATCCCATTGCAGGGGCCATGAATTGGGATGTTTGAGTGCCGGTGCCAAGGGATATTCAAACTATTCAGAATCGAAATCGACAGATTAGGTGAGACCAAATCTTCGGGTTCGGGGAACTCCTGATCGTGAGAAGAGAAAGTTTCACCTCCTCCACTTTGTGGTGTCAAATTTTGACTTATCATATACAGATGACCGTAGAAATCATCCGAAATCGGAATCGATAGGTCGGAAAAAGAGAACTCCTCACCATCTCCATTTTGTGGTGACGAGTATTGTTTGACAAGCAGCACCCTCTCTTTTCCCTTACGTTTTTGGTGTCCCTGGATGAATACAGGATTCCTGATCAAATCACACCAAGTTTTGGAAACACACTTGAATTTTATTATGGATTTCACCGGGAGACGTATTAACACTTCCATGAGCAAATCCTTCGATAGCTGTTCATCTGCCATTGTTAGTGATCCGAGAAGCTGTCTAGCTTTTTTTTTTTCGAGTTGATGTGCAGGAAGATTGCATGTATCTAGAGTATTTATTTGCATGATCGCCGAAGAACACTTTAGATAAAGCCCAAGGAGAAAGATGAAAAGATTGGATAAGAATCTATCGTTAATTTAAATTGATTTGAATAAATCTAAATTCCTGTAGGTAGGAATGGATCATGGGTAAAATCATGGAATAATGAAGGAAGAAAAAGAAGAGTATCGGTAGAAAATGGAGAAAACAACTCAACGGCACAAACTCTTGCAAAAATTTCAATTTTCATCTTCAAGCGTTTTCATGTTTTTAGTCTATTTTCAAATATTTTATGTCTTTTCAATTCCAGATTTCAGCGAATTTTATTATAATTTCAGTATTTTATAAATTGCTAATGATTTGTGAATATATAAATAATCATTTCGAAAGTTTATTTTGTAAATTTCAACGTCATTCGATCATATTTAATTGTTTTTTTATTGTATATTAGCTTAAAAGATCATATCTAATTAACGATTAAATTAAGGATTCACAATCGTTGCGCACTTGACACATCTGCATTTACAAATTCGTGCAAACAAATATCTGTAAAGATAATATCTTTTTCATAGATTTGCATTGCATAACAGCATTCCACCCAAATAAAATCAAATCTAAGTGGGCAAATTAAATTGAAAAAAATAAATTAGTGTCAATTATTTTATAGATACATCCAATTATTTGATTGGTCTATGATCATGAAATTTAGTATTTAATTTATCAAAAATACATTTTATTTTAGTCGATTGTTGAATAACATCGTGGAATATAGGTTTCTCATTGAACCACATAAATTATAATTTGAGATTGAATTCGTGTCACACAAAAACTCATGTGAGACCGTCAAACATGTCAATTTTATGATAAAAATATTATATTTGGATCCCCATGAAAAAATATTATTTTTTATTGTAAATATAGAAAGTGTTAACACGTCTCACGAATAAAAGATCTATGAGATCTTCTCAAAAAGACCTAGTATTCGTATTATTATTTTGTAGAAAGTGTTTTAGGACCATTTTAGAATAAAAATAGCAGTATAAGTTATTTATGTTACTAAGATTTTTATCAAGAACGTAAAACACAACTCAATTGGAAAAAGTAGAAGAAGAAGAAGATCTAAACAGAAACAAAAGGAGGGGCAATATAGCCCGCAGGAAATATCGGAAGGGGAAGCAGCTTGAATTCCCGCAACAAGAAAACAGCTTTTTGAAAAGCAATGCAAACTAGCCATTACAGGGGCCGTGAAATAGGATGTTCGAGTGCCGTTGCCAAGGGATGTTCCATCTATTCTTCGAGGAACTCCTCGTCGTGAGAAGAGGAAGTTTCACCTTCTCCACTTGGGGGTGGCAAACTTTGCCATATCATATGCAGATGACCGTAAAAATCATCCGTAATTGGAATCGATAGGTCGGAAAAGGAGAACACCTCAACATCTCCATTTTGTGGCGGCATTTCACTAGCATCACCCTCTGTTTTCCCTTACGTTTTTGGTACCCATGAATGGAATATAGGAGTCCATTGTTACAGCGAACTGCTGTGAGGCTATCGTTTAACGCATCAGCTTCAGCTCCCTTTCTGGTGTAGAGATAGAGAAACTATATATCATGGAGGTGTAACAGTTGAAAAGTCTCCGAGCTCGTGTCGAAAGAAAGAACGCATGGATAGTTCTCGGGAAGGCAGATAGGTTTGGTGATGAAAGTGGGAAGGCAGATAGGTTTGGTGGAGGAAATAGATACACGCGAAAATGGTTTGTCTATGGGAAGCTATGCCCGTATTCGAGTCCGATTAGACATTTCAATTCCTTTAAAGAAGTGTATCCGGGTTTCGGTGTATGAAGAAGATGAGCCCATTATTGTACCGTTGGCTTATGAACGATTACCAGATTTCTGTTTCAATTGTGGTTGTCTTGGCCATTCCTATCGTGTATGTGAAGAACCGGTGGCTGAGGTAGGTAAATTTGGTTTTGGTGGTTGGATGCGGGCCTCGACTTCGATAAGTGGAGATAAAAAACGGCATTCTTCTCCTAACAATTCCTCTAAAAGTCGAGCCAATTCACCTGTCTCTAGTGACGCGAGGGATATTGACCACACTGGGGCCTCCCCGAAATTGGATATTTATGTGGGAAAATATGATAAGCATATTAATCTTAACCGGGAGATATTGCAGTCTAGTGGCAATAGTGTCCAGAGCAAAGAGAGTACTGATTTCTCTCCTGCAGATACGGTAAGTAAGCTGCCTCTTGTCACCTTGCAGAAAAAATGGAAGTGAAGGGCCCGCGAGAAGAGTAACATAAGCACGGAATCTGTAAGGGCTGTGTCAGACGAAGGCTTGGATGGTGGGAATATGGTTACCAAAAGGACTCTCTTGGATGTTCTTGAATCTTATGATGCAGGACTAACGGCGGTGGTTGCTAAGCAACCCCGCCGATCCCAATGAGTTGTATATCTTGGAATGCCCGGGGGCTTGGGAACCAACGGGCATTCAGGGAACTCAAGCGACTTGTCGCCGAGAAGAGCCCCACCCTTCTATTTATCTGTGAAACAATGATGTTGGAGTCAAACTGTAGATGGTGGAAGGGTGTTCTGGGATTTGATGGTATGTTTGTTGTGAATTGTACTGGGAGAAGTGGGGGTCTAATTCTATTATGGAAGGATCCTTTTTATGTTGCTTTAAGATCTTTCACATCGGGGCATATCGACTGTATCATCATTCATGGAGAGAAAAGGTGGAGGTTTACCGGTTTTTATGGTCACCCTGATACAGCATGCCGCCACCTTTCTTGGGAGTTACTGTATCGGCTCTATGGTATGTCTGATATGAGAGGATTGCCGTGGTTGGTAGGAGGTGATTTTAATGAGATATGTTATGACAGTGATAAACTAGGTGGTAATCCTAGGCCTTTAAATCAGTCTGGTGCCTTCAGAGATACCCTTGCTACATGCTCCTTGCAAGATTTACATGCCCGTGGTGAATTTTTTACTTGGGTCAATCGACGGTTCTTGGATAATCTCATATTTGAGCGTCTTGATCGGTATGTGGCAAACTTGGAGTGGCATTTGTTATACCCAGCGGCTTATGCCCAAACATTAGAGTTTTACCATTCGGATCACCGGCCTATTCAACTATTTTTGGGCTATGTGATTAATCCGGTGGGCTGTAGCAGAACCGTTTTCCGATTTGAGCCTCACTGGACGTCTGAAACTGATTTTGTTGATGTGGTGGAACGAAGTTGGCAGAAGTCTAATAATTTGATTTCCCTTCCAGATCGTCTACTCTCCTGTAGGGAATCTCTTCGACTTTGGGCTAGTCATAGATTTCGAGATCTCCCCAGACAGATAAAGTCCAAACGGCAGCTTTTGAACAGTTTAAAAACTCATGATCATTGGAACCGGAATTCTAAGAAGATAGGCGACTTGGAACGCGAGATCGAGAACCTCTCATCCAAAGACGAGTGGTACTGGAAACAACGAAGTAGAGCAAGTTGGTTGGCACATGGGGATAGAAACACTAAATATTTCCATGCTTGTGCATCCATGAGACGCATAAGGAATAAAATCAGCGGTTTGGTGTAGGCGCATGGCGATTGGTGTACGGATACGAGAGGCATGGCTGATATTGTGGAGAATTATTATTCTGATTTATTTACTTCGAGCAATCCTACAGATGTGGATAGAAGTAAGATACTTGACTGTGTTGAACCTAGAGTTGATGCAGATTTTAACACAATTCTATGTGCACCTTTCTCTGCTGAGGATGTTAAGAGGGCACTTTTTGATATGCATCCAGATAAGGCTCCAGGGATTGATGGTATGTCTGTGTTCTTTTATCAGAAATTTTGGGATGTGATAGGTGATGAGGTTATTGAGGCTGTTTTGCAAGTTTTAAATGGAGGAGCTGCTCTTGATAGTTGGAATGAAACCATCATCACTTTGATTCCGAAAGTACAGCATCCTATGACTATGAAGGACTTTCGCCCCATTAGTCTGTGCAATGTTTGTTATAAGATTGTCGCTCGAGCCTTGACTAACAGACTAAGATCAATACTTGAACACTCAGTTAACGAGTTCCAGAGCGCTTTCATCCTAGGACGTTTGATTTCAGATAATATTATCCTTGGTTTTGAGACACTTCATTGGATGAGGAGTAGAAAAGGAGGTCACAAGGGGTATGCGGCATTGAAACTTGATATGAGTAAAGCATATGATCGGGTTGAGTGGAGCTTTCTTGAGGGTATTATGATTAAGCTGGGTTTCTCGACTATATGGGTGGATAAGGTCATGAGATGTGTGCGGACAGTGCAGTATACTTTTTCGGTTAACGGAGAGTTGGTTGGGAATCTTATTCCTAGCAGGGGGCTTCGGCAGGGAGATCCTCTCTCCCCATATCTTTTCGTTTTATGTGCCCAGGGATTATCCTCTGCGATCCTCTCTTTTGAAGCGAGAAAATTTATTTCCGGTGTTCGAATTGCTCCTAATTGTCCTTCAATTACCCACCTGTTTTTTGCAGATGATAGCATTTTATTCTTTAAAGCTACTATGGAAAACTGTGCAGGAGTGCTTAATTGTCTGCATTTATATGAAAAAGCCTCAGGGCAATTGATCAATTTTGAGAAATCTTTTTTATCCTTCAACCCGAATACTAATGTAATGGTGATGGACACTATTAAATCAATGCTACCTATTCCAGTTGTGCAGGGTTTTGAAGTGTATTTGGGATTACCAGTTTTCTCTGCCAGGAATAAAAAGTTACGATTCCGGTATTTGGTGGAAAGAGTGGTAAAGAGGATGCAGGGATGGAGTGGTAAATTATTCTCAGTTGGGGGCAAAGAAACTTTGTTAAAATCTGTTGTCCAATCTATTCCTACGTATGCAATGTCTTGTTTTCGTATCCCAAAGTCCATATGCGAGGAGATAGAAAAGGTTTGTGCGAATTTTTGGTGGGGGGAGGAAGTAGGAAGGAAGAGGTTGCATTGAAAATCATGGAAAGCTCTTTGCAAGCCAAAGTGTATGGGAGGTTTGGGTTTCCGTCATCTTGAGACTTTTAATAAAGCATTGTTGGCTAAGCAAATTTGGCGCATACTAGTAAAACCACAATCTCTGGTTGCACGAGTTCTCAAAGCGAGATATTTCCGTCATCAAGATATTATGGCTGCCTCTTTGGGGAGTAATCCATCCTATATCTGGAGATCTATTATGTGGAGCCGGTCACTTATGGAGAAAGGGTTGCTTTGGCATGTGGGCAATGGAGAACATATCTCTACTTTTGATAATCGTTGGATACCTGGTGGAGGATGTCTCTCGACCACTCTATCTGACCGGGCTGAGTATGGAACAGTGAACACTCTTATCAACAATGGTAGATGGAATGATCAGATAGTGAACACAATATTTCAGCCCCACATTGCGTCTAATATTTTATCTATCCCTTTATCGGCTTCAAGGCGAGTAGATTTTCGTTATTGGTTTTTTGACTCTAAAGGAAAATATTCGGTGAAAGAGGGATACAAAGCGGAAATCGGTCTCTATGATCCTCCTTCACATAGCTCGGCTCTGCCTCTAAAGGATTGGTGGAAATTCCTATGGGCTCTTTCCCTCCCTCCAAAGGTACGTATTTTCTTGTGGCGTGCGTTAAATGATATAATCCCAACATCTGTAAACCTGAGTGCCCATCATGTGCCGACCTCTGGAGTTTGCCCTCTTTGTAATTATGGCCTAGATACAACAAGCCATGCATTGTTTGCATGCCCTATTATTAAACCATGCTGGAAATATTCTGGGTATTGGCTATTTTTGAAAGGAGTTCGGTTTTTGGATGTGTTTGATATTTTCATTGGGATGAAGGGGAAACTGGGTAAACTGGAATTTGAATTCTTCGCTATGCGTACTTATGCTGTTTGGAGCGAGAGACTCAAGATTGTACACAAGCAGAAAAGCACTATGAAGGTTCTTAATGTTGATTGGAGTGAGGCTTCACTGAATGAATTCCAGTCTGCTAAAAGCTCACATTTGAAAACCACAAGTCTGCCTACTACACCCCCTTCACCTTGCTCTTGGATAGCCCCTCCTTTCAATCAGCTTTGTCTTGATGTGGACGCAGCGTACAAGGAAACCTCTAATCAATATGCGTTTGGCGGGGTGGTAAGAGATCATGAAGGCAGGATGATATTAGCGTTTGGTATGACGATTTTTAAGCCTCAGTCGGTGGTCCTCGCCGAACTCGGAGCGATTGCTGCTGGGATAAGGGTGGTGCAAGAGCATAATATTCTTATTAATCACATTAACTCGGATTCTCTTCTGGTGGTGCAAGCAGTCATGTGTCCAGAGGAAGATCTGAGTTATGTTGGATCTTGTGCGGAGGATATTAGACGACTTCTTGAGCAAAATGGCATTCGACATCTCTTTCATGTTAGGCGATCTGCCAATACGATTGCACATGCTCTAGCTTCTTTTGCTATTTTTTCTCCCGATCCTTTTGTTTGGAAGAATGGGAGCTTTCCTTATTGGTTAGTAAAATTTGTAAATCCAGACTTTGCCCTTTCTTAATAAATTTGCAAGTTTTCCTCAAAAAAAAATTTTCTTTGTTTTAAATAAATCGAACCAAAACTAAAATTTGAAAATTAATGGATCAAAATTCAAAATTAAATAAGTTAATCAAACAAAAAAGATTTATTCGCATCAAATATTTCTGCAAAAGTAGTTCAAGAATGACAAATTTTTTCTCCCCGCCTAAGACGTAACTTTATTTTACGGTAAAAAGTTAAATTGAAATTTGTGGGTTAAACTATGTAGATTTTTTTGCTTATAAAATTGGTTTAAATAAAGGAAAAAGATAAAATTTATAAAAGCAACATTTATTATTAATTTTTTATAATATTAACATATGATATAATATAAACTAAAAATCAAAAAATGATATATAGTTAAAACAAATTATATATTTAGATAATCGGTTTGTTTTGGATTTTTTAATAAAAAATTTGAATCATTCGATTTTTTTAATTTTTTAAGAAATTCAAACTTCGACTAAAAACCAATCCAAATTTGATTTGGTTTGGTTTGGTTTAATTTGATTTGATTTGATTTCGTCTAATTAATTTACAAATTACGGTAAAACCCAAATATTTAAAACTTAATTTAGTAATGGATTGTTTGGAATAATTAAAATTTGCATCAGATAAATTTAATTAAATAATTTAAATTTAATTTTTATAAAAATCAATTACATATTATTTAATTCTATTAAAATTTATTTTCTTCAAATGTCACTATCCATCCATCATTTCTTCAACAAGATAACAATTACGAGCAGTACCATCCCAAGAAAAAATTCTTAATCAAAATTAATTAAAGTTCATTACTCCAAAATTACGTATCACAAATCTAGTCTAAATCTAAATTCTAATCTAAATATAAAATCTTTAAATATTCGAATGGTACACAAAAGCTTAACTATCATTATCCATCTCACAATCTAGTAAGCAAATTAAGGGAGTGTTTATAATCACTACAAAAAAGTGATCCTTTTTGTTAGATTTACTGAGGTGTAGTCAATCTGGAATTTTGAATAATTTTATTGATTTTTTTAAATGATAGACATTTGTTGATTTGATTGATTTTTATTGACTTTTATAGAATCTCACAAATTTACGAAAAGATTTCTCTGGATTCCTGAAAATTTTTTTGTAAAATTTTTATAGATTTTTGTAAAACTTTTTGCATAGAATTCTATGAATTTGTACATAATTATAAGATATTATTTTTATTAATTTATATGAATTAATAATTAAAGACATAGATAATATATTCAGTTTGAAATAGTTTTTAAAATTTTATATTAGTAAATAAATTTAATTATTTGAAAGGTAAAGCATTTAATCTTTACACTTATATGTGTATATATGTGGGTTTATATTTATGTTTGTAAAATTTTAAAAATGCATAAATGTATTAATAAAATTAAGGGGGGATTTGTAAAATAAATCTAGTCATAAAATTGAAATTAATAGAACATTTTTTAAAAAATAAAATTAAAATTTATTATTACTTTTTTGACTAAAAAATTGTTATTTTTAATTCTTTTTTCATTTTCAATTATTCTTTAAATTATCATATTTTTATAAATAAAAAAAGTATATTCACACAATGATAAATGATATTCTTTTCACATGAATAATAATAATAATAATAATAATAATAATAATAATAATAATAATAATAATAATAATAATATCTATACTTCTATACTATATTATTAAGTGTAAGACCCTTATAGTAACTACTTTAAATGACACCAAAATATTTAATTTCATAACTACTCTTCTTACCCTACTAAAAACATTATCAAGTCACTCCATATTTTATATAGAAAAAAATTTAAATAAACTTCTATTTTAAATCGAACAACTCTTCTAAATTGAAAATAATTTTGTGTCAAGTGTTTGATATTGTTTGATCAATTAAAAATAATAATAACACATGCAACGCGTGTGCGTATTTTACTAGTATATATTATTAATTTAAGCACAAGGTTAACTATTTTTTTAAGAAAATGACATCCTCAAGTGTATATATATTATCTTAATGTGAACAAAATATTATTTACCATTGTGTTAATATAATTTTTTTTAATAAAAATATGATAGTTTGCAGATTAATTGAAAATTCTAAAAAGAATTTTAAAAATCATTTTTAGTCAAATTTTTTTTAAAAAATAATTTTATTTATTAAAAAATTTACTATCGATTTCAATTCTATGAGCCAATAAAATTATATGATTTTCTTATATCTAGTGTAATAATTTTATTAAAAAATGATAATTATAATTTTAAACCTTATATATTTCAAGATTAGAAGTCATAAAATAAAGAAATAAAATGTAATTTTTAAACAACAAAGGAAAAAAATTATTTTATCAATTATATCATAAAATTTCTTTATAAATTATAAATTGATTCTTAATTTTTATTTTATTTTTTCATCATACTTGTTGCGAGAGTATTCAACTATTAAAAATTAAGAGACATTATTTTGTTTGATCATCTTTTGTTATTGTTGAATATTACGTTCATTTATATAAACCATAGATTAAAAATCACAAAATCAATTATAAAACTCAAATTTTCTATTATATTAAAATTAAAAATTGTTAAATGAGCAATAAACAAAAAAATGAAAAAACTGAAAAGGGAAAAATAAAATGTAAGTAGAGATAAATTTCGAAAATTAAATAGTGATAGAGATAGTTGAGAAGAGAGTAGAGAAGAGAAGTGATATAAAGTGAGAGAGAGGAAAACAAAGAGTTCGTGTTTGAGTTAGAAATTTTAAAAATACATCCAAATCTTTGGGTTAGCCAAAAACATTTTTCGACAATCTATAGTTATACCTTAGACTTTAATGTTTGTATGTTGGCAAAAACTTGTGTTAGACGGTCTCATGGGTCGTATTTTGTGAGACATGTCTCTTATTTGGGTCATCCATGAAAAAATATTATTTTTTATGCTAAGAATATTACTTTTTATTGAGAATATCGGTAGGGTTGATCCGTCTCACAAATAAAGATTCGTGATACCGTCTCACAAGAGACCTACTCTTGTATGTTAATGAATTTCATGGAAGTATTAAAAATCTATTGAAATTTTGAATACATCTAGATTTTTATAGAGTTTTTTAAAGTCAATGTTGAATAACATCTTTTAAAACTCTATGAAAATTTATTTTAAATATTACTAGACTTCTATGGAATATACAAAAATCTTGATTAAATACTTCTAGACTTTTAAAATCTACAAAAGTCATTAAATCTCTTATATTGAATATACACTTCTTAAAAAAATCATATTTGATTGTTTTTAAAACTTGGATTTTGCATAAACTTATGTTTAATTTAATTGGAATCCAAAACTTTCTAAACAGTACAGACTATTGCCAAAGAATAAAATTATAACATATTATTTAAAAGTCCAAATATCGTGTTTTTATTTATAGTATTTATTCGATAAAATATAATGAGATTTGGTAAGATTATTGTAAGGCCTTAAAATTTATATTATCCGGTAATTTGGTATAATTAAAATAATTATTGAGTTGTAAATTAAAATAATTATTTATGTCAAATAATTTTTGAAAGTGTGTTATAAATATATGTTTAGAATATCGGTGAATTATAGACGATATTAAAATACATATAGAGTTTAAATAACACACGAGAGCAAAATAAATATAAATCGTGATAAATGAGCTTGAATTACTATTTTTAGTAACCAATTGTTATTAAAATAAATGCATATACATACATTACACACACACCCATCATTAAAAGGAGATAGAAGAGATAAGAGAAGGGAGAAGAAGTAAAAAGAAAGAAAGAAGATTTCCCCAATCCTTTTCCCGTCACCCTTGTAGCGGCTGCCGTAGAATTGCCGTATCTCTTCCGTCTGAAGTCGAAACCCAAAAATTCTTGAAGGGCTGTCTTCATAACATCCTAAGTTTCGATTCAAGCTATAAATCAGTCATTTTGAGCAAGGATTCGGTTAGATCAAAGCTGCTGTTCTTGTGCTCTTTTTCTGCCCGATTTCTTGACCGATTTGGTGAGATGTTCTTCTTGTTGCTATGATTTTTACAGCTTGAATTAGTTGATATTACCTAAAAAAATCTAGTTGTCATTTGAGTTAGTTGTCTATAGCATTAGAAAAATGGGATCTTGATTAAAAACGGATTTAATATGATTTTTCTACTATATTGTGTCAAAACCGAATTCTTTAACTGTAGTGTGTATAATATCTTTTGTTATTCAAGGATATGACCTTATTACATTTGGATTTTTGACTTATGATTAAAATTAAAGTTGATCTATGTGTTTTCTTCGAAATGAGACTTGAATCGTTAAATTCCAGTAAAAATTGAGAAAGTTATGCTCGTTTTTCTGAAACTGCTCAGTATTCTAGATTTTGTCTACGATTTTCTTAGTAGCAACGTGTTCTTCTTAATTCTAAGATTAATCTTCTAAGATTCTGAAAATGATTTCTTCTAAAAAAACTTAGATATTTGAGTTGTCTTTCATTTTCAATTGGCGGATTTTGATTTGAGTCATTATTGAGGGAGATATGAATTTTATGCTATGAAGTACCGAATCTAGAAATATAACAGAATGTAGTTTTCGTGATTTCCGTTTTTTTTTTGTTTTTTTGCATTAAATCATGTCGAGATGATTGAATTCTTATTGATTTCTTTCGGTGGAAATGGGGTATTATTCTCCTTATTGTTATGTGTTTTAGGCCGATGATCTTGAAGTAAAGTTGATAATTAGAATTGTCAAGTTGATATAGTTATGTTATAATTCAGTAACATACAACATTAACACATAAATTAAGTTTTAAATATTAATACGTGCTGTTATTGTTGTTTACGTACTTGTGTGAGTTATGTGTGTTGCTAAATGCCTCATTGTTTTATATGATTATTATGTGGCATATTCTATGGTATTTAGTATAGGGCATGATATTATGACATTCATGTTGAGCCTTATCGTTCTTGTTAGCCCGTTATTGATATTCGTTGTTATCTGGCACTTTCGTTTATTTCGGGATCATGGTGTGGCTAATAGGCCTATATACATTGATACACATGATACGTAGATATGATTGAACAATTTTGTGTTTAGTACAGCCTTTTGAAGTGAGTGCTAGGATTGTCTCATCCAGTTGTTTTGTGCCATCCGTTGTCTTGTGACATACATTTGAGGCCGAGTCGTGGATGTTGGTGTGAGCTTCACGGCGAGATTGAGGCTTTGTTGTGGTTGTTTGTTTTAACAGCACGACGGTGCTGTGGATGTTTGTGTTAGCATCACGACATGCAGGACGGTTTAGTTGCATGACGATGTAGCTCCCCTGTGCATTGTTGCTCGAGCAGTGCTCCTGTTGTTATCCTACCGTTCATTGGCTCTAGTTATCCCGTCATTATTGAGCCTTGTTTCATGCATTTCATATATGTTTATGTATGATTTATATTTATTGTTGCTGTTTAGCTGTTTCAAACTAGAATACTAACCTCAGTTGTTTACTAAAGGGGATGTTGTGGTTGTTATTGGGCAACATGATAGGTCTCCCAAATAGTTTTGCAGCGCCTGAATCTGTTAGTGGAGCTAGGGAATGAGGTTGGATTGCCATGGTTATATTGGTTGGAGTCTCTCAGTTAGTCTTTATGTATGTCTCGGAGTCTGTTTCAGACTATGTCTTATTTTAATTGCCGGGGAAATGCCCCGTGTATTTGTACGAGTATTTGGCATGTATTGTTCTGTTTGGACTAGTTTTAGTTGTTTTAAAGCCTTGCCGACTTATTTGAACTATTGTTCGAGTTTTTCGGGATATCCTATTTACGGAGAGGTCATGCCGAAATTTTTCTACGTCCCGAAATTCGTTTTTAAAATATTTTAAACCATTTTCTGCTGCAGAATTAAATCAGATCATTATTTTTTAATCATTAATTGTCATTAGAGTAAATGAACCTCACAATTATTAATTACAAAATGTCAGTGATAATGTTGGTAATATGTATTATCATGCACATAAAATAAAAACACATAAAAAGCATTGAAAAAAACTAAAGAAAAATTAATTTATGGGAAAGACCGAACAACAAAACATAAACCATCAAACCATGAACATAAGAACGTCGTACCAGTTTTGTTCATACAATAATATCATCCTTATTATTTTCATATCATAGATAACAATAACAATTATAAGGCTAATGCCACGGCCACACCCACACAACCACAACCACGGCCGCAACAACCACCACAGCCATAGCGCAGCCACCTCCACGGACATGTGCAGCCGTTGCTGCAATGTTTGCCACGGTGCCAATTACGGTCACAACAAAAGGGTGCAAGGTTGCATGCGAACAGTCCCAACATCTCGTATGTATGTGTATATATATGTGTGTGTATTTCCAGCTTAAACTTTTTCTCTAGTGAGTGTTGCACAGGAAGTCTGGAATTTATAGGTCTCAAAAGGCCGTTGACATCCGGTCTCGGTAGCAAATTCATATGAATTCTGATTTTCAAAGAAGACCGGATTCAATTTCTTTAAAAAGAACTCGACTTCCAGATTTTTCTCTATCTTTAAAAAATGAATACAACAATGAAAAATTATATGTTAGATTTTCTTAATGATACTGAAAACACTCCAATCAAACAAATCATTTTTTCAAATGAATGCTTGTGAATAAATTAAAACAAACTCCCAAAACAATTTATAAGCCAATTATTATGGTAATTACAAATATTCTATCTATTGGAAAATATTGTCTTNTTTTGATATTCTGGACGTACAACTCGGCCCAACAAGATATTCATGTGAATATCTTGGAATCATTTAATGTATTTTACAATATGTTTATGTGAGCATCTAGTGCATTAATTTATTATTTGTTAAAACATTTAGCAAAATTATAATTTTTTTAGTTACGCATACATTTCGTATATATGAACCGAAAACTACAACACCTCGTCTTTTTTTTTTCCCCATTAACCTATCTTAATGCCCGAAGAAAAATTAATTTTAGGGAAAATAGTATGCGTTTTCTGCGAAAAAAAGGGGATAAATTTCAATTGAAACTATCCCGACACGTCCACACAATAAGCCATTTCTTGTTTTTCACATTTTTTTTTGGTTTCGTACTTTCGTTAATTTTATTTTTAATAAGAAGACCAATGTTTTTTGTTTGTTTGTTCTCTATTGCTATAAAATTAAAATAATAAAACTTATTTGACTATAATAGTTTGAAATTCTAAATGATAAACGTCTATCAAAAATTGAAACATATAAGATAGTCTCATAAGATTTTTGTGTATATATATATATATATATATATATATATATTTATATACACACACTAACAGTCAACATACGTGTAAAATATTCACTAATTAACAAATTTTATATCATAATTCATAGCTTGCATAATTTCTAGGAAATATCTAATATAATTTGACATCCACAAAAAAAAATTTCTCTGAAAAATATATTCACACGTCATATAATTTATTTCTCATAATATTTCTTTCAAACACAAAAACTATTATAAGAATATGTTACAGCTCTAATCGAGCTCACCCATAAAAAATATTGTACTTATATAAAAAAAATATTACTTTTTTTCATAGATATAGTTCATGACCCTTTCTCACGAATTTAGATTTTTAAGATCGTTTCACAAAATGTATATTCTTTTTCTTCAAAACGTCCGTAGAATCTTCACTAAAAATTCTCAACAACAACAAAATAAAAAAATTGAATTCAATAAATATTTTTGTTCAATAAATAAATTAAATTGATTTAGTAGAAAAGTAGGCGTTGCTTCCCGCGTTTTCCATGTGCAACAAGTACTCATGCGTGCAAGCTATTTCTTTATCATCTCTCACACCACCGCCAAATTTTGTTTCTTTGTATCATCAACGCTTCCAATTTTCTTTAAGCTTCTTCTTTCCTCATCACCCTTGCCCCAATCCTTATCTGAATCGTTACACTAAGTCCCATTATTTTTAATTCATTTTTATACAAATCTATATATATATATATAACTTCATTTTTGTTCCTGTATCTTTCTCTATCAAGTTACCAAATCAAGTTTGTTTAAAAAAGATTACGTTTTCCGATACTGGAATAATATTTTTTGATTCGGGTTGGATTTTTGTCGAGGCTTTTGTGCTAAAGTCGTTTTATTGCTTATTTTGGAGGAATCTACGAGGTGGGTTCGTTTTGAATCGACATTGGAATATTTCTGTTTCTGTCTTGGTTTTATGGATTGTAACTTAATTTGTTTTGATGGGTTCTGACTAATTTCATGTGGGATTGCTATAAATTTGTGTTTCAAGCATTATTTCGCTAGGAAGCTGATTTATTATTGGAAACTTGATTGACCTTCTAACTGTTTGATATGTTTACCTTTTCTGTTGCTCATTTAAAATTGATTAGTCTCTTTAATGGAAATTGAGCTTTTTGAATTATTTGTGACTTTACGTCCTAGATTTAGAAAATAGAAGTCAGAAATTGTGTGTCCCTTCTTTTTGTTGCCAAGTTTGATATTTTACACATATGTTTGAATGTGAAACAACGTGCAAAAGTTGGAAATTTAAGGTGTTTTTCTTTAATCCTAGTTGAGTTTTGAAGAAAATATTCTGTGTTCTTGTATAGGTGGAGATATGGTTGGATGTTTTTTTCACTAAAATAAAATTTAATCAGATCATATTAGTAATTTCAAATCTTATTAATAACCTCCCCCTCTTCATGCTTTGTAGACCTGATATTTTAGTACTATGGGAAGTCACATGAGCAAGAAAGTTGGTGAAACTTCGGGTGCAAATCCTATCAACAATCTTCAGTATACAGCTGAGTTGAACTCCTATGAGGCTGCCTGCAAGCTGGACGCAGATTTGCAGTCATTTGATACGACCCTCCAAGCTCGTACCAACAATGTCATCTCCTCTCTTGCTGCTGGAGTTGAAGTCCGAGCATTATCCGTCGATTCACTCCGGGAAGTCACTGAATGTCTTTTAGAGATGAACCAAGAAGTGGTGAAGGTGATTCTTGACTGCAAGAAAGATGTTTGGAAGAGCAAAGAATTATTCGAGCTTGTAGAGGAGTACTTCGAAAACAGTCTCATGACTCTGGACTTCTGCTCGGCATTGGAGAAATGCTTGAAACGTGCCCGAGATAGCCAGTTAATGATTCACGTGGCGCTTCAGCGATTCGAAGAAGAAGGGTATGGGGTTGAAGGGAAGGAAACTTATGCTAAAATATTGGAGGACTTGAGAGTGTTTCGGGATATAGGTGACCCCTTTACTGAAGAGTTTTTTCGAGACTTTGAGTCTGTGCATAGACAGCAGATGCTTATGCTACAAAGGTTGCATCTGAAGAAGAACAAGCTGGATAAGAAGATGAAGTCAATTCACTCTTGGAGGAAAGTGTCTGGCATTATATTTGCAGCCACTTTTGCAGCTGTGCTGATTTGCTCGGTGGTGGCTGCAGCCATGGCGGCACCACCAGTTGCGGCCGCCTTAGCAGCGGCAACCTCCATCCCATTAGGCTCGATGGGGAAATGGATTGATTCATTGCTAAAGAATTATGAGAATATGGTGAAGGGACAGAAGGAGATGATCAATTCAATGAGCGTGGGAACTTATGTGACGATCAAGGATTTGGACAATATACGCGTGCTGATTAGCAAGTTGGAGATCGAAATCGAGTCCCTCTTCAAAAATTTCGACTTTGCAATGAATGAAGAGGTAGTGAAAGTTAGTGTCGATGAGATTAAGAAGAAACTGGTTGTTTTCATGAAGAATGTCGATGAACTAGGGGCGCAAGCAGATAATTGTAGCCGCGATATTCGTAAGGCAAGGACCGTGATTCTGCAGAGGATCATCAAACATCCGAATCATTGATACTACTAATTGTGATGATTAAATATGCAGTTCATTGAATAATTAGACGATTAGTGTTGTAAGACCATAAATAATTGGATAGTCTATTCATTCTTTGATTCTTTTTGGTTCTAATCAGCTTCTTGCAAGCTACTCAATTGTTATTAAGCATTACTGCTTTAAACTTTAGGATGATCAATTGGTTTCTATGTATGTAAAATGTTGTTATGTCGGTGGATTTGTATTACTTATTAAGCTAATTATATGATATGATTATTTACTAGCAATATTTTGATGGACTAGTACAAGCTTTACCTAGTTCAACTCCGTGTATGGGGATAATATATAGGACAAGAGGAGATTTTTTTTTAAAAATTTAAATTATTATTTTTAAATATTATATAAACATAATATAATATTATACACACACATATATAGATATATAAATCCGTAAACATACATATGGTTTGATCATTTAATTTCTCGTGAAACAAGAGAACTGAAGATTTAGAATCGGGGGCGGACCATGAAAATATGGAATATATATATTTAAACAAGTTGAGTAACTGAAATAACACAAAACTCATATGAGTAGGTCTCTTGTGAGACGGTCTCACGAATCTTTATCTGTGAGGCAGGTCAACCCTACCGATATTCACAATAAAAAGTAATATTCTTAGCATAAAAAGTAATAATTTTTCATGGATGACCCAAATAAAAGATCCGTCTCACAAAATACCACCAGTGAGACCGTCTCACACAAGTTTTTGCCAACTCATATTAGGTCGTCTCATGAATTAATTTTAAGACGAATCTACTATCCGACTCGACCCATGAAAATATACTTTTCTCTCAATGTTTGAACCGAGTCGATCTATCTCACGAATATAAATATGTGTGATCATCTCCAAGAGATCTACTCCTAAAATAATATATTACCTCCCTCAGTCCGCCCTACCTAAAATTGATGTCAAGCTGTGCACAAAGAAATGAAACGGAAAAGTGTAACATGGAATTTTCCATTGTTCTTGAATGTGAAGTAAACATAGTTCAATGCATAGAATAAATGTGGTGACATCTTTTTTCCTGAGAAAAATACCAAATAATCTTAACATAGAAGCAAGGTTTCTTTCACCTAAAGATAAAGGAGATATTTTAACATACAATTTCTTTAATTGATTAATGTGTAAACTACACTAGTTAGATAAATTACCATCGCTCGAGTCTTTTGAGAAAGTGTTGATAGAGAATCAAACCCGTAAGATACAACTAATGATTGTCGGATTTTAATCGAAAATCTTGCTCGCAGGGATGCTTGTGAAGGCACGAAAATATTTATCCATATGCATGGTTATGTTTGAAAATTGAAGGAACAATACAACACCATATAATGATATGTTGTCCAAATATTGCAACCATTTTAATTCTGAAATTAAAGGGCATTTCAACAGCCGTAATGCTCACATGTCATTTATAGGCCTTAAATTCGATAATATCGTGGTAAGGAAGAGGTTTCATTCAGCTGAAACAGTAGATTTGTAATAACCTTTATAATAACAAAATAATGACATTTAAGATGAGATAAATGACAAATGTTGTCCAAGCATCGTCCTAATTTGAGCAAAGTTCTAGTCATTTTCGAGCTTATCATCTTCACGTTTTTAATTCAAGAAAGAATAGGTAAATGAGCTATTATTTTAAAATATTTGATTGCTCTAAGCAGTGATAATTATTGCATCCAACATTCTATTTCTCAATAATTGTACTCCTTGCGATCAATTAGTATCAAACTCGTGAACTTGACTCTGATACCAATTATACGACTGACCACTTGCCGATTTAATAAAATTTATAGCTAATGGTAATTGTGCAACTCAAATCCTTTAACTCTACAACAACTTAAACTTCACGTTTCAATTACTTTATCCAATCGAAACAATCATTCCGCACAACGAATAAGATCAAAGTCTTAACCACAAACACAAGAGTACCTAATCTCAATAAACACAGACTATGACTAGAAAAAGACATTTAGATGCATGTCGATGACTAATAACCTATATGATAATAACATTTTACATTTGAGATGAGTTTGTGATTGAGACTTAATTATATTTTTTTTTAAAAAAGCCCATTAAAAAACGCATTTAGATGGCCAGTCGATCCTCGTGCAATTAAATTCAAGCAGGGACTCATTAATTCAGTGAGTCAGTGAACGTTACGTCGGAAAAAGTATACACATGATTTTTTATAATTAATTAATATAATATATAAAAAATAATTTAATTTTTAAATTTAACTAACACGATCATAATTCACATCCTTGATATAATCGTCTTTGAAAGATTAAAAAACAAAACTAATTTTGTCTTTTTTGGGGGACAAACAAGAAAAGAAGAACAAGATTACAAGGTCTCGATTGATTTTTGGAAATAAAAAAAAATAGCCAAGAAAATATATATGCAAACATTATTACATTATAAGTTTTAATTTAATATTTACTAGTATTAAATTTATAATATTTTAATATATTATCAATTACTTTTATTTAATTTCAAATTATGAGTTATTGTTTTTTTTATATAAATAAAATTGATTTATTTGAGTTTCCGTATGCTTGGTTGTTTATTTTTCAAAATCTGATTTATTTCGGTTAGTGGACTCAAATATCGGAATTTAAATCATTTCGATTGTATTTGAGACTTGAGAGAATATTTTACTTCGATCTAAGAAATGATTTAATGCCAATCATTTAAGTGTATTTTTAATCCATCATAATTATTATTCAAAGTTTTTAAATTGATATATAATAGATTTAAATTTATTTGAATTTATGCATTTAGTTCATACAAAGAAGACAGAGAATTTTAAATCACGGATCGCAGGTAAGTGATGTCGGGTCGTCCTTTATTGTAACGACCATGGGTCTTTTACTGTCTTGAGTTCTCACTGGGGTCTTTTCCTTCACGAGCTTTCCACATGCGATATTATTCATAGGACTCCACACCAAGATGGTGGAGTGATACCTTCCCAAGTCTCGAACCATGACATCATTCGATCTAAACATAACCTCAACAAGTATAAAATTTATTTGAATTGGTGTCAAAAAAGAAAATAATTAATTGGTTTTTAGTTATGTACGTGTTTCGCTACTTTCAGACGGACCTAATATGATAATAATATTAATCGGGTTATTAGTTACGTTTGCTAAGTATAAAAGTCAAAGATTGCCTTCGGTTTCAAGCTTTCACCAAACACTTTTGACGTTGAAATTTCAAGAAATGCATGCACATATTATTGGCCCACAAATATACCAACAATGAATATGATCATGCTTCTATTGTTATAACTATATCGTTTTTGTTTTTTGTTTTTTGTTTTTTGATTTTTGATCTTGATTACCATTTTCATATATATGGTTTCTAGGTGATAGTCGGGAAAAATTATAATTTTATCATTTACGCTGTCAAATTTTAGACATAATATTAGATGTATCTTTTAATTTTTAACGATTTTAGTCATTTTTATGTTAGAGTTTTGATGTGACGTTACACAAATGAAGTTCATGTCAGCTTTACTTCAATGCTATATCGTGGAAAAAAATCTAAAAATCAAAAACAAAAACAAAGATAACACATTAAATTTAAAGTTTGACCATATTTCTTATAAAATTTATAAATTGACAAAAATACAAGATTGAAATTGCAATTTTTTTCGTCAAAAATATTCAAAATCATGTAGAGATATATTTTTTTATGCAAAAAAAAGATTTTTTTTGTGTGGTAGTAATTGAAATTTGCCATTTAACAAAAAAAAGAAAAATAAAAAAACAGAGATGATTAATATCAGACTGCATTCCTATTTAGAGTGGGTCTCATGTGAGACCGTCTCACACAAGTTTTTGCCTCCTATTTAATAGGTTTTAAATATCTGAAGAAATAACTATCAATAGAGTAAAAATAAGAGACTAGTCAAAATACTATCTTGATGCATCAAATATATAAAAGAAAACATAATACTATGAACCTACCAAATACATTTCGAGGCGAGCCAGTCGTCCATAATTTGTCCAATGCGGTTTACTTCGCTAGTATAGTTTATATTTCGTTAAAAAACGATAATACTTATAAATTGAAACTTGATAAAAATGGATTTTAAATATAAATTAGCAAAATACAACCTCATCATTGTATCTTCGTTGACTCAAGTTTTATTATAATGGTTGGTGTAGATAAAAATAACTATTTAATAAATATATTTGCTTTTATTATTTCATTCTAATCATGGCCAAACTAGAAGGCATCTCCAGTTCTTAATCGGTGCTTTTTTTCTTCTGTCAAACAGAGGGGAAAAAAGGAATTTATATTTAAATTATGAATATTTTTTTATTAATATATAACTTTACTATTTTATATATATTAAAAGATACTCAATGTTGTTATTTACGGTTGTTATTTACGTCGGCCACACATGCATGGCCAACGAAGATTTTTATTTTTATTTTTGAAAATCCAACGAAAAAATTTCGAAGATCCTCAACCACTACACCTAATCATTTGATAAAGAAACAAATTACCACACCTGAAAGATCTTCCACGAGACAAAACTAGAATTGTTTGAAACTAGTTAGTGACAAATAGTTAAATACACATGCATACATGAAACAAAGATAATAATAAAGGCCACAGAATATGAAGTCATCTACTTTAGAAGTGGAAAAAGAAAATGAAGTTCAGATTTCCAATGTTGAGCTCAGAAAAATGGGATCTAGAACCTGTGATGAATCGAAGAAGCTGTGGAAGATTGCTGCGCCGGCGATTCTTACAGCCATAGCACAATTCTCTATTGGATTTGTGACTGTTGCATTTGTCGGCCATCTTGGAGAGGTGGAACTTGCTGCTGTTTCAGTCGTGCAGAATGTGCTTGAGGGTTTTGTGTTTGGCATAATGGTGAGTCTTGTGTGAATCAAAAAAATTACTTTTTGTGGTAATAATCTGACATTATGTGATTGATCACAAAGCTACAAAGGGCTTTGTATATCAGATCTTGAATCTTCTGCGTTTTATTATCTCAAATTTTTTTCAAGGGATCCATGATTTCAGTAGAGTGGGGTGATTCTTCATTGTGGAACTAACTTCAAAGTTAACAAAAAACGCGTTTTTTGTTAACTTTGAATTTGTTAATTTTCTCGTATTAGCTAGGAATGGGAAGTGCCCTGGAAACACTCTGTGGCCAAGCAGTTGGTGCTGGACAATATGAAATGCTTGGAATCTATCTCCAAAGATCATGTGTCATAACTCTTGTCACAGCCTTGTTCCTCTCTCCCCTGTATATTTTTACGTCACCGATACTAAAACTTCTTCGACAAAGTAAAAGTATCTCAAATCTTGCTGGAAAGTATGCTCTTTGGGTGATCCCTCAGTTATTCGCTTATGCATTGAATTTCCCACTTCAAAAATTCCTCCAAGCACAGAGTAAAGTATGGGTTATGGCCGTAATTTCGTTACTCGTTTTGGGTTTCCATGTCTTCTTGAACTGGCTAGTTGTCATAAAACTTGGGAAAGGCTTGCTTGGTGCTGCTGTGGTGGAGAATATATCATGGTGCCTTATGGTCTTAGCTCAAATGGTTTATGTGGTATCCGGATTCTTCCCCGAATCATGGACTGGATTATCTTTCAAGGCATTCAAGTCCCTTTCTAGATTTGTGAAGTTGTCTCTTGCATCAGCTATCATGCTCTGGTAAGTATTGTTGGATTTTAAATGAAGGTGTATAAGATCTGTTTCTTTCGTTTTAGGTGATTGCTTATGAATTCTTTTCGATTTTCGAAGTTTGGAGCTATGGTATTATACGGTGGTGATACTAATGGTTGGCTGGTTGAAGAATCCAGAAATTGCAGTTGATGCCATTTCTATTTGGTTAGTTCTTCAATTCTGTCACAGTTTCAACACCTTAATACATAAAGATGAACGCTGCTGTCGATGAGAGGGATAATCATGTCCCTCAACAAAATTTTTTGGATTTATTCATGTAATTTTATAGAAGCTACAAGTTTTTTCCCTGTAAGTCCATTCAGTTCCCCCACCTCACCCTATGCATCCCTCTCTTGCCCATTTTTCTTCGAATTCCTGCGTGTTCGGCCTTGTTTAAATGCGTTGAGTTTTGTTATAAAATGGAATATAGAGTACCCCATTTGGATAATTGATTCATTTATTCATTAATCTTGTCCATGACAGTATGAATCTGGAACTTTGGACATTAATGATAGCTCTGGGTTTCAATGCTGCAATCAGGTTAGTATTCTTGGTTTATCCCCTATTGAGAAGAAAATAATCGAGTACTTGACACAAACAAAACAAAGTACTTTTCAATTATAGAATTACAATGAATAGTTGAATTATTTCCGAATTGCGACCACTTATTGCTAGATTCGTTGATTTCCAGTGTTCGTGTTTCAAACGAACTTGGAGCTAATTGTCCCAAAGCAGCGAAATTCGCTGTTGCAGTAGCTGTAGTTTCATCAACAATGTTTGGAGTGGTATTCACAGTCTCCATTCTTGCAACCAAGAATGTGTTTCCCAAGATGTTTTCTGATAAAACAGAAGTCATAAAGGAGACATCCAAGTTGGGTTATTTCTTGGCTGCAACCATTCTCCTCAACAGCATTCAGCCTGTACTCCATGGTGGGTAGTACAATATTCTACATATATATCTCATATCAAATCATAAAGAGATATGTGAATAACCTTATAAGATTGAATAATTTAGCCTTCTCGCAACTTAGGTAAATTATTTTCGTAAACTAAAAGCACACGTAAAGTATTTGCTAGCAGAACCTATTAGCGTGAAGTCGCATGGTTTTGAGCCTACTGACGATTTGGTCCTCGACTGTGTAGGAGTGGCAGTAGGTGCAGGGTGGCAAGCATCTGTCGCACTAGTAAATATTGGGTGTTATTATGTATTTGGGCTTCCTCTCGGGGCGTTGCTCGGTTACAAGTTCGATCTTGGTGTGAAAGGGATATGGTTAGGGATGTTATCTGGCTGCTTGCTTCAAACCGTGGTGTTGGTTTTGCTCGTGGCTCGTGCTAATTGGAATAAAGAGGTTTGCATTCTGCACAATGTAGTTGTTTTCTTGTTCTGATTCTAGTTTTTGAGCGAACGAAGCGAAGTAGTGATCAGAAGTAGTGATCATTAGTGAGTAGTTTTCAAATCGTTTAAGCAATGTCTGAAACTTTCCAATGAAATTATCTTTCATTCCAGGCCAAAAATTGGCCTGAAACCTGATCCGACCTGTCCATTTACTCCCTGATAATAGTCTCATACATGACCGACCTGGATTTTACACTTGCTAAGATGGAGCTAGACGACTCTGTTTCCCTGCACCCATCACCCTAACACGTTCATGTAACAAGTTGGGGGAGGGGCCGTGGCCTCGTCTGTCCCCCTACGGCTCATGGCTCATTATATGTACATCGGGAGTGTTAACTCTCGTATATTTTTATACAAGATGTTTATGTGGATATTTTGCATAAGAACAAATAATACGAGACTCGTTAGTACTTTTTTGTTTTCAATTTAGATGTTAATATGAACATTTTGTATAAAATACACGGTGTTGCATAGATCAAACTACTTGTATCGCTCTCGAGGAATATTTTTAGATTACTTTTAATGCAATGATTTTGTTATATATTATTTTTTCTTTGGAATGCAGGCTTCCAGGGCTGAGGAGAGAGTTCGCATCTATGCCGATTCATCGCTGCCTCAAATAGAGAGAACAGAAAATAGTACGTTAGTGAAAAATTGAAGGAACTTGCTTCCCATGATAGGAAAACATATATTAAAATTAAAATATACACACGTTAATTATTGTTTTACTCATTCTCTATGTATTTGTACGAAATTCTCTTGCAATTGTAATTCCTCGCACTTGCTAGATCTTTGAGAGCATGTTCAATGATTAAATGAAGTTAGTAAAGTGAAGTTGGTAACTTCATCTCATGTCGATGTCATTGTATGTTCCTAGAGTAACGAAATTATGTTGGTGAGATTATGTTGAAATATTAATTTTTTATTCTATTTAAAAATTTTGTATTTTAAAAAACAATAAAATTGCATATAATTGAAAAAAAAAATTAAGATTGCACATAATTAAAATTTAGAACAAAAATAAAAAAAATTATTACACATAATTAAAACATATAAATAATTAAAAGGTGAAGTAATTCAACTTGTATCTCTATATATACTCCAAATATGTTCGATCAAATGTTTTTGAAGCCTATGATGTAATACTCGGTTCCAAATGCTGACATGTCAGCTCCAGAAAGACATTGAATTTTATGGTAGGATTTCTTGAATGGACAACATCTGGGGGCACATATTAACCATCTCGAGCTGGGAAATCACAATCTTCTAGCATATAATCCATTTCGTTCTCAACGATCATATTATGGAAATTGATGCACGTTTTCGTTATACAATCTAAATCAATTGGATCTCACATGTGTGGTGAACCTCTTACTATATGCCAACGTTATTGGAGTACAACAAATGCGCGTTCAACATCTTTTCGCACCCTTCTTGATATCATGCAAAAATCTTATGTTTTTGTGAGAAGGGCTGAGGTATAGTTTTCATAAAGGTAGTCCAAAATGGATAAATACCATTGTTTAGGTATTAACCCATGCTGTACCCATTCTCGTTCACCTAAAACTGCAGTGGAGGTGCTTCATCCTTTGCAACGTTTATGAACAAATTGGACCTCTCCACATGTTGATGTCGTTGTTGAATCCCGATACACCAAAATATGCATGTCAAACCCATAAATACCTCGATGCAACCGCCTTTAATTGTTGGATCTAGGTTTTCTACGCGCCCAAACACAGCGGAAGTTTTAAAATTTTTTATTTATTTTGACAATCAAAATATGTTTTGCTTTGAGCGCTCGTATGATTTTATCATAAACATTCATAGGGCGTTTAGAATTTATACCTTTGGTGAATTAATCACATGGCTCCAACTAATCCGGGGTTAGCGGATATAGCTCTTGATTAATTCCCTACGAACTTTCTTCAAGGACTCCTTCCTTCAATCTTCTAATCAGGTCCACGACTAGGTGATTTGTTTTTCTTCTAATTTGCATTAGAAAAATTAGAAGAATTTTTACGTTGGAGATCAAAGTTTGAGAGACGGCTCAAACTCCTTTTCAAAAAGAAGATGGCCGAAATTCTATGAGAGGAGATGGAAGTGTTTTTCGAAAATTGTGTTCTCTTGGAGGCTAGGGTTTTTTGAAAAATTATGAATGAATTAATTCTAACCTTAAGCCTAATACACCTATATATAAGCTTAGGGCCCATTACTAAATTAAATATTTAATGGGCTTAATCAATTAATTATTCTAGTCTAACTAGTTTAATTAATTAATTAATCTTTTAAAGTCTAATTAAGAACCTTAATAATATGTATGTTGGTCTTGTACTCTTACAAGCCCATTATACATATATCCATTACATTTAATTTAAATCTCTTATAAATTCAACATTTGAATTTAATATTTAAATTATAAATTCAACTCCTTGAATTTATTACCTCCAAAATTTAATATTTAATACACTCAACATTTGAGTTTAATAAATTAAATTATCAAATTTTATAAATTCAACTCCTTGAATTTATTCTCTCCAAATTTCATAAATTCAACTTCTTGAATTTACGATATCATAAATTCAACTCCTTGAATTTACTATATCATAATATAAATTCAACTCCTTGAATTTATTCTCTCAACGAGAACAAACGATCCAATGCTTGTGTGACCCTCAATGGTTCAGGGATACAGCTAGCTGTGGATTCACAACTCTTTGTGATTCAGAATAACATTTATTCTTATTCGGGCTTACCCTAGTTAGCCCCATTCTTTTCATCAACACCTTGATAAAGAATGTCACAACTCATTTCTGATTGCACCCATCGGATCATGGTAAGAGCGTCTAGTAGCATGGCCCCATGATCCCCTAGGTATCACTGATAGTGCCTGCAAGGACCAGTCGATTATGATTAACGTACAGTACGGTCCCTCCATTTCATATATCCCGATCGAATCTGCAACCATTGGTTCATCGAGGGTTGCATATTAATTCGATAACTATGTGACACATATAATAGTGGCATCGCGTGTACTATTAGAGAACTCCTTCTCCAACGTATATCTCATACTCTGGCCAGAGATTCCATGCACTATTATTACATTAGATCACATAGGATATCCACACCCGTAGGTGAGTGGTGAATCCCCGACAACAATACACTGGCTCCTATATGTGTTGCAACTGTACCCAACCTCGCCACCTGATGACTCTCCTGGAGCCGGTAAACGAGTCAAAGCACAGCCCTAGCATATAGAGCCTCAGTGTTGTCCCGGGTTGTAAGGACTAATGGTGTACAATCATAACAACGGACTTATCCTCTCGATGAATGATAACCACTTGGAAAGTCAGAGGGAGGGTTGTTCGGTATAATCATCATATGACTACTCATCTGCATGTTTGGACATCTCCATGCCCTTACCAAGAAACGCAGTACACAACATCACATATGCTAGTCTCGAGCTCAAGCGACCTTTATCCCTGTTTTAGGCGGCTGAATCGACTAAGAACGAATTTAGAATATGCAGTGTTTACAAATGAGTTTCAACATCGAATTACGATTCATTTGTATTAAAGAATAACCAAAGACTTTATCTATGTTGCTTGCATGAGTATACAGATAAAGTATAACGAAATGCAGAAGCGTAAAATACGATAATATAACTAAAAGACACAATAACAAGGTTGTTCTTAAATTGGATTGGCTTCATCATGATCCCCAAAAATATTCTTGTTCTTTATCTTCGATTTGTTTCTCGCTCTTATCTGGGATGAGAATGTAAGGGGTGAGTATTTGGGAAAATACTTAGCAAATAGGGGTCTATCGTGCATAACAAATATCAAGGTTATAATTATACAAATACATTTATCATAATTTCAATAATAAACATGTAGAATCGAATACGAACAAAATACAAACATAGAACTGAAAATCATCTAATTTTCATGGTTTAATGATCAGTCCCCTATTTGTTACTTCTCTAAGGGGTGAGGCCAAATGAATGGTTATTATATCCCACCGCATCAGGGCCTAAACAAAACATATCAAATGTCAGAATTTCTTTGCTATTTCTAATTCGAATCATTACAGTGCATTTTAAATATTTCAAACATGCTTTCAAATATTATAACTGACATCAAATAACAAATTGTTCAAGGATTTTCATAATAAATAGAAACTAATATATCATGTCGATCGAATTTTCAAAGACATACGTAAATTATTTTTTTTTTTAAAAAAAAAGTTACTAAGCCCACTTAAAAGAATTATAAGTGTGNAAAAAAAAAAAAAAAAAAAAAAAAAAAAAAAAAAAAACCCCACTTATTTTTGCAAATCTTGCAAGAAAGAATGCTGCTCGTTTTGGGAACCTAACTTAGCTGCTGCAAGGCTTCGAAAATGGACAATAATGAGCTGCTGCAAGGCTTCGAAAATAGCTGCTGGTGGTGTGATTCCTCTTAACCTTTGGCCACTATTTATAGGCCAAAATGAGGAGCTAAAAGGGCAGCTTTCATTCTCGGTTTTTAAGGCTGCTAATGGCCATTGAATTGGCTCATTAACTCTCGGTTTGTAAAGCTGCTAATGGTCAATGAATGTGTTGTTACAACTTGCCCTTAACAGCTGCACATATCCTTCAAATTTCTAATTTTGAGTTGCATTTCTTGATATTTCTTTCTTGATTTTAGTAGTTGTTGCATGCTTGGTCAAAGTGCTAATTTATGGCTCGGTTTTAGGGGCATCATTGTCCTTCAATGTGGTTCAATGACCATAATTCTACCGGCTGTTACAACTTTTTTTAGGTCTTCACATGGCCTTTTCCTTTTTCTTATGTTTTGTAAACTAAAATTTCTGGAGCAGCACTGTTGCTGAGTTAGAAATGGCGTGACTGCCTTTTATTATTTTAAAACTATTCTTTTTCATTATTTTAATATTTTATAAATTAAAAATGTTTTTTTTAAAATATATAATTTGAGAAAATTTTGACAAATTATAACACTCGGGGGAGAGAAACAAAGTATCAGAGTAGTTAGTTGTCCCACATCGGTTAGATAAAATTCCTGAGAGTTACATATATGAACTTGGATAATTTTCCTCCCATAACCCACATCGGTTAGATAAAATCCATGTGAGTTGCATATGTGAACTTGGACAACAGCTTTTGAAGTTGAGTTAGGTCCAAGTTCCAATCTTAACATGGTATCAGAGCTCAAGTTCCACCGTTATGTGCTGAACTGCCCATATTTGGCTACCCGTTCTGCCCATAATTGGGTCATTTGTAAACTTCACGCTCCAGATGTTCATTCCTAGGCGTGAGGGGGTGTGTTAATTGTCCCACATCAGTTGGATAAAATTCATGGGACTTGCATATATGGGCCTAGACAATCCTTCCCATTTGAGCTAGCTTTTGAGGTTGAGTTAGGTTCAAGTCCCAATTTTAACAAGAGTCCAGCTGGTGAGCTGCTGAATTTTGAGCAAAAACAAATTTTTCTCAATTACATATAAATCTTGTTGGAACATATTTAATTTTAGTGATGTGAAACTATACAAAAGTATCAAATTCATGCAAATCAGCATACCGTCAAAATAGAAAATTCTTATAATTTTTTTTACTGATCTGGGAACATAAATCTGCAGACCTCACGAGATACATTTCCTTAAATGGTCATACATACTTTTCAGAAGATATAATCTCATTGAATGTTTTGAAACATAAGACAAATTCATTATGGTTTTTTAATATTAGTGTATCAGTCATTAAATGATGTTTACTATTTTTATAAGATATGTGACATTAAATACTATTTTTGGATAACAACCTTAGAAGAATTCATTTTTTTCAAATGTCAATTCAAAACTCAGATTTTACTCTACACACTCTGCAATCGATACTATCCGATATACATTCAACAGCTCTTCTAAAATTCTCAATTACAAGCTTAAAGTTCCATCATATCATTTCAAAGATCATCCAGTATTGATTCTACACTCACAATATATTTCAAGTATTTTATCTTAAGTGTGAGCTGGTTGTAATAGTGTGAAGGAGCCCTTCCACAAGCATTATGTTTGAAAAATGTTGTTTACTAGAAGTTTCAATAGGTTGTGATGTAAGTCCTATTGAATTGGATTGTAAATGTTTGTCTACGTAACAGTTAAAGTCTTATAATGATACCTTCTGAAAACAGAAAGGGGGAGACGTAGTCGAACATCCAAAAACAAATCTTTTGTCTTACCTTTATGTTGCTTACACTTCCATTACTGTTTCTTGATTTATGTTTTCTTAATTAAGTATTCAGATTCACAGAGTTCAGTGAGACTCATTTCACACTTATTTTATTAGTTGTCTTTCAACTTTGCATATTGAGATTTGATTGATGTTGTTAACACCAGTGCTGAGCCATTCATATTGTTAAGCAAAGAGTTTTTTTAAGGTTTAGCATAATCCTAACACCAATTCTGAGCCAGTCTCTTAATCCCTCTAAACACCAGAGCCAATCCCAACAAATTTATTGGATTGGTTTAGCATAATAATAATAATAACAATAATAAAACCACAACAAAATATGCCATTTTAATTGGCTCATTCTGCATGGCTCTGTTTTTTAAAAGGAAAAGGAATGCTTAGTTGTGTTGTGCATATCCCCCAACCATGTAATCTGTGGGATCCTTAACTCATAATCTTTATTACAATATAATTTGATTAGAGTTAATTAATTACAGTGAAAAACGAGTAAAAATTTTCTTTACAATGAGCCCAAAATGTGTCAACTATAATTATAATACTATAAATAGTATATAATAAAGTCTCGTCTAAACATATCACATCATAAAATAAGCCAACACATGACTAAAACCAACTACATGCAAACAACTCATATTCCCGGGACATACCCCGGTATATAGATACATATATACATTGGGATATACAACTCCACCTCGACTCAGATGTGACTCTCTCCAGAAGTACCCTCTCCGGTCTCCTGATAAATTGGAGTACCTATCATTGTCCATACACAAAGAAAACAACAGCCCCCTTGGGGGTGAACAAACGCTCTGTATGGAACAACCATAATATACACAACATGTATCTACACAATGATATATGATATGCAATGCATGCATGTCGTGGAGATATCAGGTCAAATGTTCCTCCACTGAGCAAGTATCGGAAGCAATCGAATCGCTATCAAATCAATACTCGAGCTGGCACACCGACCTCAGTCAAGTATAAGAGATTATTTGTATGATAGCGTCGGAAACGTGCCATCAAATCTCAAATCTCAACCAATTAATTATAGGGGTCACAAATGACTATTTTTTAAGGGCCACATAATGCCAAACATAGCATCGTACTCAAAACAACAAAATCAAAATCCAAGGATACAAATGTATCCAAGGATCATAACATAACGTATATGTCATGTATCGATGTATGTATAAAATGATGTGTGTTAATAAAATATTTATTTTATACATCGATCTACCAATCATGAATGTCGTGTATGCCACATCAAATCAACAAATAAGACATATAGACACATATTTTCAGTCAAATCAATCAAGCATATATCATACGACACAGATACTTGTCGTATGTTACTCGGTCGCAACATACCTCAATTCTTCGTCTCCGGTCATTGTAGCATGATCCACAATTAGGATTTTAATACCAAAACTCAATCTACATAGCCAAAAAATTCATTTCAATCAATGAATTCATTCAATTGCAACTTTATTAGTATATTTGAATGTATTAATTTGTTATAAGCTATTCAGTTTAACATTTAAATTATTAAGATAATTATATCGTATAATAAATCCTAATAATTCATTAATATACAATCAATAATATATCTGTTCATTTCAAATCAAGATTTAAAGTTTTAGAATTGTTTTGAAACTCTCAAAAATTCATATAAAATTGAAATCTTGATATAATTCAATTGTAACTTTGAAAGTTAATTTCTCGTCGACTATTCTATCGCATATATTGAAATCAAATTCAAATAAACACATATACATGAAGAACCAATTGACAATTCACATGCATCCACTTGGATTTATGTTCATAATTACTATTTTGCCACCGTATCCTTGAATTACAAAATGGCGATCAAATTTTAATGGACTATTATAATTACAATTTTGCATCAAAATTTAATTGTTTATTTTTCATATTATTTACAATTTTGCCATCGAATTTTAATGAAATATTTTTCAATTTATTTACAAGTCTGTCATTAAAATTAAATGCATTATTTTCCAAAGAAATATAGAATATGTTCAACTTGTATAGTTTATTTCATTTGCATAGACTATTTCAAATCAATTTCTAATTACAATTATATTATGAGTTGATTTACTCTCGTAATCTACGTAATTATTGTTAATCAGATCATGGAGTCTCACACAATCTTTGTACAATATTAACATGGATTTCATTTTTTTAAAAAAAAACATGGAATTGAATGTAGTAAAAAGAGGATGACAAATCTTTTTTATTGGAAAAAATCAATTTAATTAGAGTATAAGATTTAGAAAGAATTTAATTTAATTTATAATTTTTTAATAATATAAAAATAATTATAAACTAATGAGGTGACAAATTAAATCTAAAGGCTTAGAGCTCATTAAAAAATTAAAATCCTTACCGTTAAGAAATTTAACCAAACTGTTAAACCAAACCAATCTATATGGTTTTGGATCGGTAAATCACGTTTTGAATCGATTTAAAAACCATCCAAACAAAAAAAAAAGTTGGTTCAAGTTTTAGAAACAAATAAAGCGAACCAAACCACTCCAAACCGAATAAACTAATATAAAAAATTATGTAATAGTTTGTTAATTTTGTGTTATTTTTTTTGATATAGACATATATTGTTTGTTTTTCAGTTTGTATTATATAACTACAAAAAAGGGTCAATTAACGATGAAATTTATAAAATTGTTGAGTTTATTCAAATTTCATCGCTAATTTGAAATAAATCATCGCTATTTTAGCGACGTCAATGGGTATTAAAAAATGTCACTAACAGTGACGGTTTTGTGACCGTGGATAAATTTAGATATTTTTTTAAGACAGTTGCTAAAAATAGCGATACTTTTTTAAAAAATGTTGCATTTAAATATATAGCGACGATTTATATATAATTTTTTTCACTAAGTACGACGGAATTTCTAGATTAAATTCCGTCTCAAATTTGAAATTTAAAAAACCACCGCAAGTTTGCGAGGATATTTTTTTCAAAAACTATTGGTAGTTGCCTAATAGACCCTTCTCAATTTTTTTTAGCAATTTTTGCCTTTCTCCTTTGCTATGGGAGAATTTTTGCCAATATTTTTTTGCCAAATTTCATGCATTTTAATTATTCTAACTTGTGTTTTTATTTAATATTGCAGATTTGGTTCTAGGCTTCAACTTNCTTACATGTCATATACATAGTTTTACTGTTAACTAGAAGATTTTTATATGAAAATTATGTATGTTAAATTATTTAATTTATTGTAATATTTAATTATATGTTGGATCTAAACAGTATATATGTGCATGTAATATAGTGTATTTCTTTTATGTTAATTTGATAATAATTATATAAATTTACATATACTAATTATGTGTATAATTATTTATATTAATTATTATTTAAAGTAATGTACTATTTTAATATTAAATAATAATTTAATATTTAATAAACTTATATTATATAATTATATGATTATTTAATATTTTGAAAAAAAATTAGCAATGATTTTTGAAAAACCATCGTAATTGGCGACGGTTTGAATAAAAAAAAATCGCTTATTAACGAACAATAATTAAATATCATAATTGTCTTATTATTTAATATTTTAAAATTTTTAATTTAGAAACTGTTTTGCAAAAAATCGTCTAAGTAACGACGGTTTGAATAAAAAATAGTCTCTAATTAGCGATAGTTTTGTTTAAAAATTTTAATTTAGTGATTGTTTTTAAAAAAATCGTCGCAAGTGGCGACAATTTGAATAAAAAAATAGTCGCTAATTAGCAACAATTTTAATCTAAATTGTCGTAAAACAGTGTAAATTAATTAATATCATAATTATATTCTTATTAATATTTTTAAATTTTAATTTGGGAAAAATCATGGCAAAGCGATGGTTTAGTGACATTGTTCTTCCCAAAACTATCGCGAAATTAGGTACATTTTTTTCAAAATATTCATTAAAATCGTCGCTAATATAAATAGCGATGTTTTTTTACTGTCTTTAGGTGCATTTTTTTTATTATATCGAGAATTTATTGATGGCAGATTTTAGTCCAATAAACATAAGCACATTTTTAAAATTTTATGTTATTTATAAGTTCCAAATTTTGTAACTTGTATAAGATATAATATGGTTTGGTTCTCATTTTTATATAAAATAAATCAAACCATAATTGAACACCTTAATCTTCACCTGCTACGTTTCTTTCTTTCTTTTTTTTTTAAAAAAAGGTAACAGAAAATCTGATACTTTGTGTATCTCCCACAAAGTATAATACTTTGTCAAAATTTTCCGAAATTTATAATATATTTTTGAAAAAAAGAACCAATTTTTTTAGTTTTAGGACATTACATTTTATTTTAGCCCCACTACTAGGTACGTCTTCCTCTAATTTTTTTTTTTTAATTAATTTTGGGGTAAATATTTTTATTATTGGATAGAAAAATAGAAATTCACTTTAATAAAAAATATTAATAAAGTAGTAAATAAAATTAATATAATTTATTAATTAATTGAACAATAAATTATTTATTTTAATTTTTTATATTTCCCCGACGGTATGAAGTAAGAGCTACATAAGACAAGTCTTGAACATAGAGTAGACGTCATATCCTCGTTCGTTCTAGCAATCGGTGCGATTTTTCTTCTGTCAAAATAACCAATATTTTGCAGATTCCCAAGCAGTAGACCTTATCATTTGTATCTATATCCGAATACCAACAAATTTCTGCGCCAGAAATTAAGACTTTTTCTTCGAGATAAAACCAAGTTTCAACTAAAATTGGTCAAAACTAGTAAGTGATAAACACTGCAAAAAAAAAAAAAAAACATTGGTTTTTTTTAATTATATTATACATTCCTGCATGAAACTGAGCAAATCAAGAAAGCTAACAAAACATGAAACCCACTTCTTTAGAAATCGAAACAGAAAGAGAAGCTCACCTCTCCAGCGTTGATGTCAAAAAAACGGGATCAAGAACCTGGGATGAATCAAAGAAGCTGTGGAAGATTGCGGCGCCGGCGATTCTTACCTCCGTCGCACAGTTTTCCATCGCGTTTGTGACTGTTGCGTTTGTCGGCCATCTTGGAGAGGTGGAACTTGCTGCTGTTTCAATTGTGCAGAATGTGCTCGAGGGCTTTGTGTTTGGCATCATGGTATGATCAACTCTATTGTGGACAAAAATTTACTCATTGGTTTTATAATATTACATTATTTTATTGATCACAATGGTTTTGTATAGATGAGATGGGAAATATAAAATGTAATTTCGAATATTATTTCAGGTCTTGAATCTTGAATCTTGAATCAATCAGTGTTTTTTTTAAAAAAAAATAATAAATCATGGGATTCAAGATTTTAGTAGAGTGGGGTGAAACTAACCCAAAACTCTCTCACACACACGCAAAAAAGCGTGAATTTTTATTCAAGATTTTGTTGATTTTCTTGTATTAGCTCGGAATGGGAAGTGCCCTGGAAACACTCTGTGGCCAAGCAGTTGGTGCTGGACAATATGTTAGGCTTGGAATCTATCTCCAACGATCATGCGTTATAACTCTTGTCACCGCCTTATTCCTATCCCCACTTTACGTTTTTACGTCGCCGATACTAATACTTTTCCGACAAAGTGAAAATATCTCAAGTCTTGCTGGAAAGTTTGCTCTTTGGGTGATCCCTCAGTTATTCGCTTATGCATTGAATTTCCCACTTCAAAAATTCCTTCAAGCACAGAGCAGAATATGGGTTATGGCTGTGATTTCGTTACTCGTATTGGGTTTCCACGTTTTCTTGAACTGGCTAGTCGTGATAAAACTTGGGAAAGGCTTGTTTGGTGCTGCTATGGTGGGGAACATATCATGGTGCCTTGTGGTCTTAGCTCAAATGGTTTATGTGGTATCCGGATTCTTCCCCGAATCATGGAATGGATTATCTTTCATGGCATTTAAGTCCCTTTTTGGATTTGTGAAATTGTCTCTTGCATCAGCCATCATGCTCTGGTAAGTTGTTGGATTTTGAATGTAGATGTTTAAGATCTGTTTATTTTGTTTTAGGTGATTGCTTATGAAATTCTTTCCGATTTATTTGTGAATGCAGTTTGGAGCTATGGTTTTATACTGTGGTGTTACTTATGGTTGGCTGGTTAAAGAATACAGAAATTGCAGTTGATGCCATTTCCATCTGGTTAGTTCTTCAATTCTGTCACGGTTTCAACACCTTAAATATAAAAATGAATGCTGCTGTCGATGAGAGGGTCAATCGTCCCGTCTTGCCTGTTCTTTTCTGAGTCCCTGGATTCACCGTGGTCTAAATGCATTGAGTTTGTTATAAATTTGAATACCGAGCACTCCATTAGAGCTATTATCGATTCATTATGCATTAATCTATCCTTTGTGACAGTATGAATCTGGAAATTTGGACATTAATGATCACTCTTGGTTTCAATGCTGCAATCAGGTGTGAAACTTCAGCCTATACCTTTTGAGAAGCATGAACAAAGTACTTTTAATTTTCATTGATACAAATAGTTGAATTATTTGAAACCATTTAATGTTCAATTCGACGATTCGCAGTGTTCGTGTTTCAAACGAACTTGGAGCTAACTGTCCCAAAGCAGCGAAATTCTCTGTCGTAGTAGCTGTCGTTACATCAATATTGTTTGGAGTTGTATTCGCAGTCTCCATTCTTGCGACCAAGAATGTGTTTCCCAGGATGTTTTCTGATAAAGCAGAAGTCATAAAGGAGACATCCAAGTTGGGTTATTTCTTGGCTGCAACCATTCTCCTCAACAGCATTCAGCCTGTACTCCATGGTGGGTAGTACAATATTCTACATATATATCTCATATCAAATCATAAAGAGATATGTGAATAACCTTATAAGATTGAATAATTTAGCCTTCTCGCGACTTGGGTAATTTATTTTGGTAAACTAAAAGCACGTGTAAAGTAGTTGCTAGCAGAACCTATTAGCATGAAGTCACTTGGTTTTGAGCCTACTGACGATTTGCTCCTCCACTGTGTAGGAGTAGCAGTAGGTGCAGGGTGGCAAGCATCTGTCGCACTAGTAAATATTGGGTGTTATTATGTATTTGGGCTTCCTCTCGGGGCGTTGCTCGGTTACAAGTTCGATCTTGGTGTGAAAGGGATCTGGCTAGGTATGTTATCTGGCTGTTTGCTTCAAACTGTGGTGTTGCTTGTGCTCGTGACTCGTGCGAATTGGAATAAAGAGGTGTGCACTCTGCTCCATATATGTAGTTATTTGGATTCTAATCTATTTTGGATGAAAACAACATTTTGTTCGGAAATCAGGCTTCCAAGGCTGTGGAGAGAGTCCGGGCCAATGATGACTTGTTGCTGCTTCAATCTGAGAGAAGAGCATAACATAGTGCGACAGAAGAAAATTGAACAAACTTGTGCAAAACTTGAAATAAAGACATTTTATTGATAAGAAATAGATGAGTCAAAATACCCATATATTATTAAGCTAATCTTTTATTCTCTTAATTAATTTATATGTCTTTTTAATTTATTAGTGTTTTTTTAAAATTAAAAAAAAACAAATATTGCTAATAACAATACAAAATGCTAAACTTCAATAATAATATTACAAATATTCTCTGAATTTAATAAACAATATTAGATTATTTAAACAAAATATACTTTGTTCGGAATAACGGTTCCAAAAACTTGAATATGAGTAAAAAAAAAATATATGTTTTTTGGTTTAAATAATAATATTTTTTAATGAGTGACTTGAATGGAAGACTCGTCTCATATAATTAACATGTGAGATCGTTTCATAGGAGTTTTTTTTGTAATAAAGAATATATTTTAAAATTTTTAAATTGCATGAAAAGTTAAGTTATTTATATTATCTTCATAATATAGAGTTTGATTCTTTAAATTTAACTACATTATCAAAAATAGATGTTTTGTCTATTTTATCAAGGGTAAATTGTGAAAAATATCCAAACCAAACTATACTTTAAATTTAATACCCACACTAAAAAACTTTGGTTCTACTAACTAAAAAGAAGTTAAAAAGACATAAATACCCTTATTTTTTATTATATGTGATAAAATCCGAATGATTGATTTCTGGGTCGAAAATTGTATCAGAACCTAGGTAAAATTATTTCAAATATACGAATTTATTATTATCCAGTAATTAAAAGTTTGAGGAGGAGAATTTTCTCAAAATAACATTCCGAACCCAGGTTCGAGATTAACTATTTACAGGATTTATTCCAGAACTCTGGGATATTTGCAACAGGAAGATCTAACCAAGGTTAGATATCAAGAAGAACCTATCAGAATCCTAAGGTAAATTATGATTCAAAATAATAGATTCTTAGAAATAGTACCAGATTCATCTAAACTCTCTGGAGATCTTAGAGAAATTCAAAAGACGGTACAAAACTATGTCAATATGATGTATTATGTACCACAGGATGTGGAGAAAATCCTTGAAAACCAAGAAGAAATTCTTGGAATATTAAAGGATATTCGAACAAGAATTCAAATCCTAGAACAACAACCAAGTTCTAGTAAAAGGACTTCAGAAAGGAAGGTTACCACCATCTTTTGGTACTGAACTCTTATTACATCAAAGAGAGAAGGCCAAATTGATGCCAAAACCTTTACTGAAGAAGAAAATATGATCAATCTGATCAAAACAGTCTCGGAAAAGAAATTAATCTGATGACAACTTAAAAAAATGATTGGTCTGGAGGATCTACAAGAAATTGCAGAATCTTTTGCAAATCTCAAAGTTGAAGATCTAAAGATGAACACGACTAGTGGTGAACAACCTACCATAACCTGGTCATTTTCTCAGGAACCATCAAAAGAAAGTGTGGGATCTCAGAATATAAATATGAGAGAATCACAACCAGATTTTAATCTTGGTGAAATTTGGTGGAGAATTTCACCCAGCGGGAACAAGGTCAAGGAAGAATCAAATTCCTTTGCACCAAACACCCTATGAGAAATCTGTTTTAGAACCTATACATCATTATGGGGTTATGCTTAACTTAAATGTATTAGATTTCAAAAACAGAGAAGATCTCATAGATGATTGGACATCCGCTATGAGAATCGCGGCAGGAACACTAGATTTCAATAGAGAATGATTCATTAAACTTCTAGAAATGAGTCTTAAGTGATCAGTTAAAATTTCTTGGGACATGACTTCGGTAGAAACCAAAGAGTCAGTCCTAGCCGGAGAATCTCTTAGCGAGATAGCCGGAAGAATGACTATCCTGTTTAAAGCACAATTCATAGGGGTAGACTATTTTAAGAGTCAAAACACAGAGAAGAAAAAGAAATATACTCAAGCTCTGTATAATCTTGAATTACATGATATATGTTTAGTGGATGAATATATTATGTTATTCGCTAAATATAGATGGAATTCAGGGGTCGAAGAAGATATAGCGATGCAGCTCTTTTTCGCCAAGATGCCAAGTCCCTGGAGAGAAACGCACATAAGAGAATATGTACATGGCAATCCAGATACATTGGCACGAAGAGCCTCTTTTCTTAAAGGAAAATTGGCAGAATGGTGTCATCTGGCAGCATTACAAAAGAATTACAAACGTTTAAGGGATATTAATAAACGAGCTCCTTTGTGTTGTAAGGAAAATGACCTTCCAACAATTATTGGAAGTAAACCACAGAAGCATAAGAAGAAAAGTTTTAGGACTCATCCTTATGCGAGAAGTGGAAGAAGTTCTTGGAAACCAAGAACAGTTTGGTCTAGACGAAAAACCAGATCTTATAAATTTGGGCAAAGAAGTGGACCATCAAGAAGTAAGATATCTTTCCAAGCATCGAGTACATCTCGAAGCATAGGAAGAACACCTACGAAGAAAACTTTCAGAAGAGCTCATACTCAAGCTAATGAAAGTTTCAAGGATTGTAATTTCTGGACGTGTGGAGCAAGATGTCATATCTCAACCAACTGTCCAGAAAATGAAAAAACAGGTATTAAACTCTTTGATCCAAACTCGGATATTGAAGAAGCAGTTTGTCACATCCCGTTAGTCGACACCGGCGTTGCTCTCAAATTTAAATTCGAAAACAACAAGCCTCAGAAGTACAAAATTCAGAAACTAGTCTTTTATTCATAATAATGAATATTCATTGTCCGATACAAAGTCAAATAATAATGTTTTACAGCGGAAATGTAAAACCAAACATAATAACGTCTTAACAGATGCAGCGGAAAACATAAACTAGAACTGAGAAACAACGGTCTTCTTCACCAGCTCTAGAATTGATTCTGCTCGTCTTCTTCTAACCTTTCTTCCTCGTTCTTATCTGGGATGGGTTTGGTGGGTGAGTGATATGGTTGTCACTTAGTAAGTGGGGGTGGGAATAACTCTCAGTTTTCAAAATCGTTTTTAAACAGAAACAATAATACAGTAATATACAGAACTATTACTTTCAGAACAGAAATCGGTATTCAAGAATCAGTATTCAGGAATCACAGGTTTCAGAATCAGAAATCAGAAATAATTAAGCAAGTAAGCAAGCACTAAGCACGTTAGTGAATTTCATGGCTAAACTGATATCTGTCCCCTATATGTTCTCTCCTCTAAGATGTGAGGCCAGTAATCAGTAATCAGAATTTAGTAATGTTCAGAATATATATTCCTACCATTAGTTCACTAGGTTTCAGTGCTTCAAAATCAGATATCAGAAATCAAGAATACTTATACTTTTCTTTAAAACAGAAATCATCAAACTGGTTTCAAGATGTTTATACATAAGCCCACTTACTGTAATTTGCTAAAAAGTTTCGGTTGAAGTCTACTGGAATCCGGTTTCTCTCCCTACTGGATTTTACAGCTCGAACAGGGCACTCTCTTAGCTCGAAAATTCAAGTGATAACTCAATATTTGTGTAGCAACAATTTCAGAGATTGAGGGTGATATTTATAGGCCAAATTCTGACTCTTGGACTCCCTATTAATGACCATAATCTGTCATGATGTGCCATTAACAGTCTTTATTCCATGTTAAATGCTTCAGTTACAAGTTCTAATCTGAATTAGTAGCTTATCTGCTGGAAACTAGCTACTGAACTTCTTCTGCTGCTGGATTCTGTCTGCTAGATTCTATATGCTGGATTTTGTCTGCTGGAAAAATATCATCTTCTGAATTATTAGTTGCTGCTGGATTTCTTAGCTTCTGCTGAATTTTTGCATTGCTGCAGCATATTGCTAGCTGCTGCAAAAATGCAAGCTATTGCTGAAATTCGGGTTCTCACACAGTTTATTACCAAGATTTTATTCAGGTATACTGATTTGAGGACATTGCCTCAGATGAAAGTATATGTGAAGAAGAAGAAGTCTTAAGTCAGGGAGAATCTGATGGAACTGAATCGGAATCTGACTGAAGACGAGGTGTTTTGACAAGAAACACATGAAGATTTGTCTGGTTTCTTTGGCCAGACAAAAATATCTCATAATATGGTCCAAAGGATTATGAGAGAAAATCCTAATCTACATAGATATCAAGGATTCTCTGCAGGACAGATAGAAAAGTTCTTAGGAAGTCTTGGCCTAAGAAACAGAAAGCATCATCTAATGTATAAAGTTTCTAGAAGGAAAATGACAATCCCAATGGAACTTACAGGAAATAGAATGGAGATGCAATTAATTCCTTCTAAAAAAATTAAAGAGGAATTAAAAAAAACTCAAGATAGAAGTAGCAAGGACTATGTCCTGGATTAATATCGGAGCAATCCAAATTATGATAAAAGCTACTTTCAAAGAAGGAATAGATTCACCCATTGATATTGATGTATGCGATAAACGAATGGGGAACCTTCAAGATTCAGTACTGGGAACCATCTCAGGAAATCTCTGCGCAGGAAAGATTGTAGGAGTAATCTATCCGAGAATTGCCTACAACTTGGCAGATCAAGATTTTAGCCGAGCCTTGACATTGCACCAGAATTTCAAGGAAAAAGGCTGATGAAAAAAGGTAATATACCATATTCTATTACCTATCAAATTTCATATGCTCTATCTAATATACATCATTCAGAATTGTTTATTAGAAATGAGTTTATTGAGATACCTGAGATATTTGGAAAAGTTGCTCAGACAATTTATCCAGAAAGAGTTGAGTTTCCTTTAATACAGAAAACAGATATCCAAATACAAGGCAAATCGATTTTACAAAGGAATCAAAGTCTTAGATTGGAATCAAGAAGACTATCTTTTCAAGGAGATAGAATTACAAGTTACAAGTGGGAAAAAACACATGTCCAAGAAACCCAACAGGAGCCAAAAAGCTTTTCTACAATAGGAAAGCTTAGATGCCTAGAAGGGTGGAAAGAAGTAGAAATAGTATTTGATATTACAAAAAAAAAAAAGAATCAATTTCTAATATCATATACTATCTAGAACAACCTATGATAGGAACTTACCAAGGAATGATTAAGATTGGTAAATTGGAAGTTCATATCAAAGGAATTCCAGGAAAAGAAACAGATCGATTGGTTCTTGGACTAGAGTTTCTCAAGGAACACAAACCTTGGAAACGTCTAGAGTATGGAATGGAGTTTATGACGAACAATAGGATGTGGAAAATCCAATGACCACAAGCTCATTCTCCATATACATTCCAGTAGGAATGTTGTACGAACAATATAAGGCAGAATATTTCGCTGCTTATATTGATTCAGGTGTCGGAATCTGTACAGAAAAAGAAGAGTTTTTCCAAATAATTTGGAAGAAGAATTACCAAAAATTGTTGGAAGGGATTTTTCAAAAAGAATCTTAATCTTATGCAAAGGGATTAAGATGACCGAAATCGTAATTGGCGGTGCTGGACAAACACCATAGTACAAGGTAAAAACACCACCAATTTATTTTCATGATATATGCGCTGACATTTTGCTAGGAAACAATTTCCTACAAATGTTTAAGTCCTATACGCAAGAAAATGAGACTAGAAGATTAGTGTTCACAACACCTTGTGATCACAAAATCATAATCCAGAGACTAAGAGAGGCATTTTACAGAAAATTGCCAATTCAGTTTCGCAGGAAGCGTGGTGATCAAGGAAAACTTCTGAACCCAAAAATGAAGGATTCGAGACGGTTTGGAGAAACAATGCTCTAACTAAGAGCAGATAAAGAGCTCAAATCAGAAGAAATAGAATGCTTTCAGATAGCTCTACATAAGAATGAGGTAGAGTTTAAATCCAAGGTATCCTTAGAAGATGTCAAGAAAAAGATCAAAGAAAATTATAATGAAGATCCTTTGGCATGGTGGGATAAAAATCAACTCAAAGCTTGCTTTAAAATTAAGGAAGGCAAAGAGTATGAATTTGTCCGTTGCAAGAATATCTCAATGAACATAATTGATCAAAGGGATATGCAAATTATAATCAAGGAACATTTGGACCTTGATTTGATCAAAGAAAGAATTTCACCATACAGCAGCCCAGGATTCCTGGTAAGAAATCATAGTGAAACAAAAATTAACAAACCCAGACTAGTTATTAATTACCAAGAGATTAATAAGATTATGAAGTTTGATGGGTACTTTATACCTAGTAGAAAACATCTAATCAGTTGTATACGCAATGAAAAGATATTCTCTAAGTTTGATCGTAAGTTTGGTTTTTACCAGATTCGGATGCAGGAAGAAAACAAGAAATTCACAGCTTTCTCCACACCACAAGGACATTATATCTAGGATGTATTACCAATGAGATTGGCTAATTCACCACTGATATTTCAGAGGAAAATGGATAATCTATTTAAAGATTATTTCAAATTTATGTTTGTCTATTGACGATGTGTTGATCACATCTAAAAATATGAAAGAACATATTAAGCATCTAGAGATTTTCTCTGATGTTTGTAAAAAAGAAGGACTGGTTCTACCAGAAAATAAAGCAGTCATTGCCACAAGAAAGATTGAATTTCTAGGAATAGAAATCGATAAGTCTGGAATAATTTTGCAGGATCATATAGTAGAAAAGGTGCAAAATTTTCCAAACGAACTAAAAAAAAAGAAACAATTTCAAAGCTTTCTGGGAGTTGTTAATTTTGCTGGGATGTTTATTAAAAACCTAGCAAAACACAGGAAGGTGTTCAGTTCATTACTGAAAAAAGATTCAAAATTTATATGGACAAAAGAAAACACACAAAGACTTAGTCAACTAAAGGAGATTTGTAAGAATCTTCCAAAAATGGCTATTCCCCAAGATGAAGATGATCAGGTATTATATACGAATGCCAGTGATCATTGGTGGGCGGCAATCTTAACAAAGCTCACTCCAGAAGGAGAACAACCATGCAGATATTGCAGTGGACTATTCTCAGATGCAGAAGCTATAAGATGGCATATCAACGAAAAGTAATTCTAAGCAGTAAAAAGGGTTTTTGAAAAATGGTAATTATTCTTATTCGCAAAGAAATTCACTTTAAAATTTGATAATACACAGGTAAAAGCTTTCTTAAGGAATAGAATTGAGTCTAAACCTGAGAAGTTCAGGTTATTAAGATGGCAAGAATTATGTCAGAATTATATTTTTGATATTGTGATAATTAAATCTAATGAAAATATTCTTGCAGATTTTTTAACAAGAGATTGACAGCGGTGATATCGATGCCATCATAAAAATGCAGAGGTATTTGATGGAACACCTTGAAATGCTTCAAAACAAGTTCAACAAGATGGCTTTAAATGCAGAAGTTGCAGGAAGGCTATAACAAGCCGATAAGATAATTGTCTCTGATCGAATCACAGGATGTTTACAGGCTTATACTCAGTTATGGTCTGTAATACAAAGGCATATCCTCCAAGGCATTGAGAAGTCACTGGTTTCCCAAATGGAGAGTTTTCGAGTACAGGATTCTATACCTGGAGCAGGGGATTCAAATACCCCTAGCACAAATGTAAAGTCGGGATCATCTCCAGATGAGTCGGCTGAAACAAAAATTGAGACTCCAGATCCTTATCTCGAGTCCTCAAGTCAACCCTTCACCTCGAGGATTGAAGAGAGAAAGATCAACCTTAAACCTAATACTGACAAGGGTAAATCTAATGTTGATACTAATGAAGCTGCAATTTCTCTATTTCAGGTTTACCAACAAGACTGGGAGAAATTAAAAACAAGAGTGAGCATTAACCCAGCTACTATCAGGGTTGATGTTTCAGGAAAATATCCTAGAGTATGGATGAAACCAAATTCATATCCAAAAGAGGTCAAACCTTGATATGAATTCGAGGCTCTTGCCTCAGTTTATACCATATCGCCAAGCTTCCCAGAAATTTCAGGATTACCAAAATGGATTCAGGAAGCGGTTCATGAAACTTGGGCAAATAACGATTATTTGTTTAGAGGAAATATTCTGAAGTTATACTTTTTCAGTACAGCCCCAGAACCAACAGGAAAAGGCTCACACGAAGCCTTCATTTCATCAAGTTAAGGAGGCCAGATACAAATGTTCAGAAATTTATCAAATATCCTCCGTCAGAAGAAACACCCCTTGTTGTTTCAATAACTGAAGATGACATTTCCACCAGAAGAGCATGGGGCCTATGTGTCTGTCTTACAGAGATAGAAAAAGTCAAGTTTCCGTTTAAATTTTATCATAATTCGGTAAACAGATCATTCTTGTTAAATACTATGACAGGAAAAACCACAAGTTTTGCAAAACATCTATTCGAAAAGAAATCTTCTGTGGAATAGCAAGCTGCCGGGGAGTAAAGAAACTCGTCGAAAATTCTGCAATATGACTCATGTGGGAAGATGGACAGAACAAATCTGTCCAGAATGACCAAACCAAAAAGAGCCAGAATTCGGCAAGGGCTTCAGACCTCGATCAGACAGGAAACATCTTGCAGAAACAGGACCAAATGATGAAGGACCACAGTNATATAACGATTAAAAAATATTAGGAGCATAAAAAAGAGTAACTAATGTGTGTATATTTGAAAATTGAGACAGACTGACAGTGTACATACCGCCGTGATGAACTCTCCGGCGGCTTAAGCGGCAGGGCTGCCGCTGGTGACTGGTGCGCTATGGCGCAGAGAACCGAGAAGAGAGGGGGAAAAAGAACTAGGGATTGAGAGAAAAAGAAGAACGAGGTTGAGGCCCATCTATTTTGGGTTTTTCAATTTTGGAATTCTTTTTTCCCTTGTTTAGGCTTGTAACCTAGAAATCCAATTGGCTCGTTTTAATTACACTATTTTATGTTGGAAAAGCTATTATAAAAATTAAAATTGAATATATTATCATGTGTTGTAATAATTATTTGTACTCTGTATTTAAAGGTTAGGATGTTTAGAAAAACATTTTAATGATATAAATTGAGAAAAAAGTAAATAAAAGAAAATTAATATTCATGTTATATAAATTGTCCGCTTTGGCCCAGGGCCTCACGGATTTAAAACGCGTCAAAACGTGCGGGTCGACACACTGGCTTTGATACCAAATGTAATGGCCCAACTCACTTGTGAAATTGTCAAACAAATATAATTTTGTTAAATATTCCCACGTTGTGACCGCAACAAGCGTTAAAATATGAATTTCACAATTTTTAACAATTATAACTTTTGACCAAACGGCAAACGAAACACGTTTGAGCTTGCCACAATTAAAGATTCATTTCAATAATTTTGTAGAGTTAACTTTTTAACTCTACAAAATGTTATAAAATTAATATTCATGTTATGGAATTTTATATGCATAAAATGAAAAACTATTAAATTAGAGCTTTAATTGGGTGCAATATGTATCCTAATCAAATGCAATTAGTCAAAAATCATTAACTCTGTTTATTGGATATTATTGTGATCTATTAAGTATTTGATATTTTAGATTTATCATAATTAAAATATTAGTTATATAAAAATAATATCTCATAATATATTATTTTATACTATTACTATTAGTAATTAAATTGTATTGCACCAACGAATTGATTACTCTATTTATTAGATATGCAAATAAAAGTCATATATTTATAATAGTAAAATAGATGTTATTAATATTAGCAATTTTTTTAAATGTATAACATTATGATAGAGATTTTCCATGAATTTGATGGAAATATATAAAATTAAGTAATTAAATTAAATTTAAAAGTAAAATAAAAATAATAATTATCTTAATTGAGTTAGGTACACTATTAACGATCATATTAAACTAACATATAAAATGATTTAAAGAACCTCATAAATATAATAAATTGTAAAAAAAATGAAAGAGTAAAAAAGTAAGCTCACAAATGAAAGTCATATATTTATAATATAAATAGTAGAATAGTAGATTATTGTGATCAAATGCAATTTTTCAAAAATCATTAACTCTATTTATTAGATATTATCGTAATCTTTTATATATATTTCGTATTTTAGATAAACCATGATTAAGAGATTAGATATCAATAATAATATCCCATAATATATTATTTGATATAGTTTTATTTAATATATCAAAGTGCATCCACATTTTGAAGTAGAATAAAATTTTGGTTAGGCCATACAAGATATGCACGCAATACACACAGCTAAATATTCTTTTTCTGGTAATTATGGGAGTATCGCTAAATATTCGTCTCCTAATTAATATTTTTTTCTAATTAATATATTTAAAATAAATTCATCAATTAAAAAATATGTTCAAATATCTCTCATTATATCCAACAAAAGATATTATAATTTTCTATTTTTTTACTAATAATTAATTTAAAAAAAATTATCCCTATTAATTTTCAATATTTTCTGAAACATATAAACACACAGATAATAAAAATTGTAGGTGATTCATAATGAATATTTTATGTTTTGTCACACTTTTATATATTATTATTATTATTATTATGTTTATGAAAGGATCGGTTAAGATGTGAAAAATGTTTAGAAGGAGGGTTGAATAAACACTTCACGGATTATGTTCGTTTCTCGAAAATTTTGAGTTCAGTTCAGTGACAAACTGATACTCGGTATCTCGTCAGTCGATAACAATCAGTTTAACTGAAAAACAGTTGCGGAAGTCAACTGACTGAAAGATAGAATAACTGAAATGAAAGATAACTGAAGTAAAATATACGCGATTTGTTTCTGGATGTTCGGAGAATGGAAAAACTCCTATGTCACCCCTTCTATCACGAAGATAGGATTTCCACTAAAAGACTTTGATCGAATACTGTACTGACCCACTTCAGTTTGGTCTTATCAATGCCAAAACTGAAACTCTTAGTTACAACTGGTATATCAGTTCGTGACTGATCTTAGCACAGCTTGACAAGATAACTAAAATTACAATGTGCTAACAAGCTCAAATATGTAGCCTTGAATGCTACTGATAAAACTAGTAAGTGTGAGCTTTTGTGTAGAGATTTTAGCAGCGTAACAGCTTGAGTAAGATAGTTGCTTCGTTCGTGATTGTTCTCCATTCTTCAGCTGCTCTCTTCGCCTATTTATAGGCTTCTCTTTCAACGGTAACTTGATATAGCATTTGAATTTATATCCGTTGATTGCCACGTCGATATTCTCCTGACATTCGTACACTGTAGACTCTGAAATGCGACGTTCTACTACGAGTTGCAGTCTGCTTGTACTGTTGTCGGTTGAATGTCCTTTTCATTTGATGACGTGTATAGCTGAGCGTTCAGCTGATAAGTAGTAGCTGATAGGCTTGTGATGAGATAATCAACTGATCAGTTTCCAACTGATCAGTCATCTGTCTTTGAGAACTCAGTCAAGATCAACTGATCAGTCGGTTTCTTTCAAAAGTTCAGTTCAGCTGGATTTGGTTGCCTTAGATAATAGCCGTGGTACTCTTCGGTTAGGCAAGCTGTATAGTTCGAATATTTGATCAGTTAATCCAATAGATAAACGGTTTGTCAAACAGCCGAAATTACGTTTCTAACAGTTTATGTTTATATATATGTATTCCGTAACCTCTATTAAGGGTGTCAATTCGGGTGAGTTGGGTCGGGTTGAACAATAGTACTATTAAAAAATTGCCCAACCCGAACCCGAACTCGAACTCGAGCCAACCCGAAAAATCTCAACCCGAACCCGAATCGACTCGATTAACCGGATTTTGAATTTTTTAAAAATTTTTTTAACGAAAATTAAATAAAATTAAAAAAAAATAATATTTTAATTTAAACACATAATAACAAAAATTCCCTCATATACAGGATTTAAATTTGAAAGTCTAATTGTAGAAAAATAAAATATATTTACTAAATCAAATAAACAATTGTTTAAAAAATAAAAAATATTCAAAATAAATATTAAATTATAAAAATTTATGATATAAATATACAATAAATATTTCTTCAGACATACAATATATAAAAATGTAGACAATATTTATTAATTATATTATTTTTAAAAAAAATTACGGGTTGACCCGAACCCGATAATTTTTTCCGGGTCAGCTATCGGGTCCAACCCAATCTGACCCGAACCTGAAAACTCCAAACTCAAACCTGATTTTTTTCGGGTTGAACCGTGTCGGGTTGGTGGGTCGTGTTTGATTTTGACACGCCTAACCTCTATCTAACATTAATATAAAAAAAATTAATATATTTCTAATTTCTAATTTAAATTATCATAACAATAATAAACCATACAAAGTCAGAATGTTAAATGATAAAAAAATATTTTTTGTTATTTAAATGTCTCATAACACAATATCATAATATTTTATTGGAGTAAGTCTCTTATGAGACGGTCTCACGAATCTTTATCTGTGAGACGGATCAACTCTACTGATATTCACAATAAAAAATAATACTCTTAGGTACCGTTTGGTTCATGGTATGAGATATATAGTATGAGGATAAGTAATATTTTGTAATAATAAAATAAATAGAAAATGATAGTTAATATAGTGTTTGATTTAATTGATTTGATTGATTAAATTTGAGATAATATGATATTACCATTTTTTCCTTGTTGAAAATATTAATAGAATATTAATAATATTATTTATTAAGGGTAATATCGTAATTTTATATTATTGATTTGATTGATGTAAGATAAATTATTACGAATTTGATTGATGTGAAATATATAATTAATAATTTGATTAATCGAGATAAATAATACTTGTACAAAACAAGTGATATGATAGTACTATTTATATTAGTACTTAGAAATACTTGAACCAAACGGTACCTTAGCATAAAAAGTAATAATTTTTCATGGATGTCCCAAATAAGAGATTCGTCTCACGAAATTGATCCGTGAGACCGTCTCACAAGAATTTTTGTGTTTATGTATTTAGCATGAATATATTAATATAAAATACAAAAGATCATAAAAGATTACATTTATGGTGTGTTTTGACAATCTTTTCAAGTTTTAATCTTTGTTGATTTTGTGCTTTAAATCTTGAAAGTATCCTTCGGTATTTTCTTGTACTTCACACCGTATCATGTGTACATTTATATATAAATTATTATTTTTAATAATAATGATTATTGTAGTATAAGAGTTTTACCGAAACTCATCTTTTAACATGGGTTTTACTGACTTTTTTTTTTTAATTTTGACTATATCTGTAATGATCCGACACCACTCTCATGCGATCATTACTCATAAGATTTCTCTAGCCTAGGTACTGGAGCTTTTACCTTCCCAAGATTCGAACCCAAGACCTCTTGCGATCATTACATCATAAAAGTCGTAAAAAATCGTAAAAAATCTCCTGCAATCATTACATCATAAAAGTTGTAAAAAATATATGCTATACCAGGAGAAACACTCTCGGTGTATTTGAATAAGATGACCGATAGATCATCTCGCTAGAAAGCAAAAAGAATAAAAAATACTGATGAACCCATATTTTGTTTGCACGTGATATGATCGACTACAAAAATGCACCACAAAATCATCTATCCAGATGACGACATCAATTTACTTCCATGAATTGTAGCTCGCACCTATGAGTTTCAATATAGATTTGTACATCCTCTAGTAGGAAGATATGGATCCATCGGGAAAATAAGTATTTTGTTTTTGTAAGTTGATAAATTTTAGATTTTAGTCATATAATTTTTGGATGGAGTATTTGTCCAATAATTATTATGCATTTTATTTTAACTTTGTCAACTAATAGTAAATTGTATTATTTATTTTAACTTTATCAACTAATAGCAAATTGTATTGTACCAATGAATTATTAATCCAACCACATTTGTACAGTTCAAAAAATGATCAATATCGTTATCAAATGCAATTTGTCAAAAATCATTAACTCTATTGATGTAGAATTTATTTTATTCTTTTTAGACGATGGATTTCACATCCATTATTTTTAGATGCAGGATTTATCCAATAATTTGCAATAATTAGTATGCATTTATTTTAACTTTATCAACTAATAGTAAAATGTATTATTTATTTTAACTTTATCAACTAACAGTTAATTCTATTGTACCAATGAATCATTATTTCAACCACATTTCCACAATTCAAAAAATGATTGATATCGTTATCAAATGCAATCTGTCAAAAATCATTAAATATTTGGTGCGTTAGTGAATCTAAATGTTCCATAAATAATCTATAAAAAAAAATGCCCANACTCTAGAAAATATATTTCTTTATTTTAAATGCATTTATTTACACATGACACAGGCTTACTGACAAGGCTTTCCAGCGAATGGCCAAACTTAATTAAACCAAATCAGAATCAAGCTTTTTGGAAACACCAGTGGGACAAGCATGTCACCTGTAGTCTAAGTCTCTACGATCAGGATGCATACTTTGAAAAGGCTTTGGAGTTGAAAAACCAATTCGATGTTTTCGCTATACTTGCCAGCCATGGCGTATTTCCTAAGGGAAAATACGTTTCAATAAGGCAAGTTAACGGTTCGGTGTTTGGAGCTACTGGTCAGATGCCTATAATCAAATGCAGCGGCGGTTGGTTAACCGAAATCATTATTTGCTTCACTCCTTCAGGGGATTCTGTGGCTCCATGTCCCCAGCCTCCAAGTCCAAGTTGTGGGGCTACAGCATGGTTTTGAGAACCAATATAATGAAATTTAAATACTAGATTTATATATATATTTCCAAAGAATTTGACCTGTACGTATTGTTCTGCTTGGCTTGTTGAAATGATGTTTCTAGAAGGAACTACGCCATTTGTCGCAAGTATAGCCAAAACCTTGAATTGGTTTTTCAACTCCAAAGCCTTTTCAAAGTATGCATCCTGATCGTAGAGACTTAGACTACAGGTAACATGCTTGTCCCACTCGTATTTCCAAAAACCTTGATTCAGACTTTGTTTAATTAAGTTTGGCCATTCGCTTGAAAAGCCTTTTAAGCAAGCCTGTGTTCTGTGTAAATAAATGCATTTAAAATAAAGAAATATATTTTCTAGAGTAATATCATGGTCCGATCGGATAAAAAAAAAACAGCATGTACAAACTTTTATGGGCTTAATTTTTGGGAAAAATGATTTCGTTTAACCAATCGCCGCAGCATTTGACTATAGGCATCTGAACCAATCGCCGCATCATTTGAGTAAAGGCATATGACCAATAGCCATGAACACGGAATCGCTATTTGCTTCACTCCTTCAGGGGATTCTGTGGCTCCATGTCCCCAGCCTCCAAGTCCAAGTTGTGGGGCTACAGCATGGTTTTGAGAACCAATATAATGAAATTTAAACACTAGATTTATATATTTCCAAATAATTGGGCTCTGTACGTATTGTTCTGCTGCTGTACTCCAGTTATTAAGTACGCTATATATGCAAATTATCTGTTTTATCTATATATAAAAAGTGTGACTTCAACTATATTGTGGCATGGGTGATGTCTTTAAATGAGTGTTGTCATTGATTCTATTGGAATTAATTTGCATATATTCAAAATTATTTTATTTTCTAGTTTTCCGTCAAAATAAATTAAGAGGGGTTAAAATAAATTTCGTTTTAAAATTTTGACATAAAGATATAATGACAAATGAGAATTTTTAAATCATGTAATGTAATTATTTCACAACAATTTTATTATCTTCTTTTCCATGCTCCAAAAAGAATTCCGTGAATTCATTTTTATAAATAATCAAAATCTAATGGCCCATATTCGATCATTAAAAAAAATCNCACCATATATATATATATATATATATATATATATATATATATAGTTTTTGATAAAACGACAAACGTCCTAAAATTGATATCAGAGTTGTCTAGGTCACAGATTCAATTACATTGAACTCAAAGAGTGAAATTATTGATAAGTAGATTGTTGGAATGCAATAATTATTTATATAAGATTTGATGTCACCCGAAACTGAGATTATTCGATACCAACGTTGTTTATCAATCGCATAATATGTAAACAACAAGCCTTGTAATAATCAAATATCCAAATCAGTCTATTTCATAAAAATAGACAAATGTCTTTACAATGTGATTCAAAATAAAACGCGGAAGCGAATTATAAACTTGACAAAATCGAATTATTAACTATGCTTGATCTCGAACTAGTTCTTCATCACCATCCCCAAAACATGGTTGCTCATCCTCATCTAATTGCTCTTCATTTTTATCTGGGGAGGAAGAGTAAGATGTGAGTGTCTGAAAAAACATTCAACAAGTGGAGGGCGATCGTGCACAACAAATAAAAAAGATACATATATAAAGAGAGAGAATCATGAATTCACATCTTCATCTTGTCATTGTGTTGGTGTTCTGAATTTATTTGGGAACAAGTGGAAGCAATTATATCGAGCAAAAATGATAAGACTCTGTTAAATAACGAGTTTCATAGTGTACTTATACTTTTGTCAATGTTATTGGTCATAGATTATTTCATGTTACTAAAGGACAATAATCCAATATTACATTTACGTATTCAAAATTATTTTTACAATGAAAAAAATATGAACCCCAAATGACAAATAACATTTCGGTGCCAGTAAAAACACCAAAAAACACATAACCACTATTATAAAATTAATGATTTGTTGAAACCTTTTATTTTTCAAAATCATGCACAAAAATCTATGTTTAAACTTAACTGTGACAAATAAGTTGGTATTTACAGCAAAAATCTATTTATTTTGTTTAAGCTAAACTCGTAGTAATCTCTCTATATCAAGTCTTAGCATAGCAAAAATCTTGTAACAATTAAATAAATCAGTAAGGTTTATAATTGCAAACTTATATAACAATCTTCTTCAAAATATAAATAAAAAACTATAAACAGTGCATTAGATTTTAACAACATAAACATGATAAGACACTTGAAGTCATCTTCTAGTCTTCTAAAAAAAGACGTCACATAAGATTTAGCAGTAACGACTGCGAGTTCACAAATTCACAAACGATAATTTAAAAAAAATGTAGATGTTTTAGATCCTAAAACATAATAAATCTTACCCGTTTTCACAATCACTTGATATGATGTCATTTAAACTAATCAGACTCTCCTCATAAACCACAGCACTTAAGGACAATTCAAATCCGTAGAATGGCAATCCCTTGAACTTGTTTTCATGATGTGCACAAAGGCCCAATTGGCCGTTGTCCGATTCAACCAGCAACCACTCATCGTTCAAAAGCAAAAAAGGGCAAATAACCACGTAAGGGCCGATCACAAACTGCTTCGTCCATGATTCTTTCACCCCGTATTGCTTCATCACCCAAATCTCTATTACCTGACTTGGTTCGGGTTCTTCTCTCCATAGTGGAAATCCAATCAATGCCAGATTCTCATTTAACACAGTCAGGCTCGCGAGGTCTTCTGCTTTGGGGAAATCATCAGGAAAGTCTAACAATTGAAAAGCCTCCGTTCTTATGTCAAAGCAAAGAATGCATGGATAATCATTTATATTATCTTTCGCTGCGTACCAGTGAATAGCCCCACCAAAGAAAGTTTGAAAAGAAGGCATAGAAGTAATCTTAGGCAGTTCTTCATCTATATGCTTCCATGAATCGGAGGCTGAATCGTATAAATCAAACCTCTCGTATTCATCAAACCTCTCGTAATCATCCAGATTGAGATGGAAATCTTCGTAGTAGTCTTCATTTCCATCGTAGTAGACTTCACGGATTTCCGAAATTTGCATTACCTTGTAAGCGCCAGTGTTTGGGTCAAACCCAAATCCAAATTCAAAAGCCAATATTTCATAACCCTTTGGACAGGTAATGCTCGGAGGGGGAAGCGGCTTGAATTCACGCAATGCCGGATTGCATAAGAAAATGATATTATCAATTGGGATGCAAACGAGCCCATTGCAAGGACCATATATTCCATAAATGCGTGTAGGGAAGCCTAGATCATTCAAAACAGGAAAGGATAGATAGGGTGATACCAATAATTCGGGGAAATCTGGATTGTGAAAAGAGAGTATCGCCTCGTCTTCATATTGTCGTGTCGTATAGCGTATCANTATATATATTAAGAGCATAAAATTAAAAAATATTAAGAGCATAAAAAAGAGTAACTAATGTGCGTATATTTGAAAATGGAGACAGACTGACAGTGTACATACCGCCGTGATGAAATCTCGGGCGGCTTAAGCGGCAGGGCAGCGGCTGGTGACTGGTGCGCTATGGCGCAGAGAACCGAGAAGAGAGAGGGAAGAAGAACTAGGGTTTGTTTAGGCTTGTACCTAGAAATCCAATTGGCTCGTTTTAATTACACTATTTTATGTTGGGAAAACTATTTAAAAATTAAAATTGAATATATTATCATGTGTTATAATAATTATTTGTACTCTGTATTTAGAAAAACATTTTAATGATATAAATTGAGAAAAAAGTAAATAAAAGAAAATTAATATTCATGTTATATAAATTGTCCGCTTTGGTTCAGGACCTCACGGATTTAAAACGCGTCACAACATGCTGGTCAACACACTAACTCTGATACCAAATATAACGGCCCAACTCACTTGTGAAATTGTCAAACAAATATAATTTTGTTAAATATTCACGCGTTGGGACCGCAACAAGTGTTAAAAATATGAATTTCACAATTTCCAATAATTATAACTTTTGACCAAACGGAACACGTTTGAGCTTGCCAAAATTAAAGATTCATTTCAATAATTTTGTAGAGTTAATTTTTTAACTCTACAAAATGTTATAAAATTAATATTCATGTTATGGAATTTTATATGCATAAAATGAAAAACTATTAAATTAGAGCTTTAATTGGGTGCAATATGTATCGTGATCAAATGCAATTTGTCAAAAATCATTAACTCTGTTTATTGGATATTATTGTGATCTATTATTGTAAGGTCCTGTAATTAATTATCCGGTAATTTTGGCATAATTAAAATAATTATTGAGTTGTAAATTAAAATAATTATTTATGCCAAATAAATTTTAGAAGTGTGTTAAAGATATGTATTTTAGAATATCAGAGAATTTAACGATATAAAATACATATAGAGTTTAAATAACACACGAGAGCAAAATAAATACAGACCGAGATAGATGGGCTTGAGTTATTATTTTAGTAACCAAATACACAAGATATATATATATATACATATATATACACACAACTTACCAAATAAAAGAAGGAAGAACTGAGAAAGGGAAGAGAAGAAAGAAACTTTCCCAAACCCAAATTTTCGCCACCCTTGGAGCAGCTGCGGGAAAATCGCGATAACTCCTCCGTCCGGCGTCCAAATCTCAATCGGTCTAAAGGGGTTTCTTCCTAACATCCTAGGCTTCGATTCAAGTTAGAAATCGCGAAGTTTGAGCAAGGATTCGGGTAGATCGAAGCTGCTGTTCCGGTGCTCTGTTTCTGCGCGAATTCTTCCGATTTTTGGGTGAGAGTTTTTGTGTTGCTGCGATTTTTTTTAACTTGAATTTGTAGAAATGATATAAATAAACCTTATAGTGCTTTAAGTTTCTGTTTTTAGCCACTAGAATCATCAAATTTGGATAAGAAACGGATTTGATATGATTTTTCTACCAAAATATGTCGAATCGAATTCTGCAAGTGTGCTGTGCAGAACAACTACTGTAATTCGGGTTTATGACATATAAGCACTCAGATTCTGGGTTTTTGGCTAAAATAAAAGTTGTAGAGCTATGTGTTGTCTTTGTAATGATATAAGATTCATTAAATTTCATTAAGAATTGAGCAAGTTATGGTGGTTTTTCTGAAACTGCTCAGTAGGAGAATTCTGTCCGAAAATCTGTTGAGTGGCAGTGTGTTCTTGATAATTCTGGGATTAATCTACTAAGATTTGGAAGATGGCTTCTTCTAGAAAAAGTTAGATATTTGATTATCTTTCATTTCTAATTGGCGGATATTGATTTGAGTTAATATTGAGTGAGATACGAATTTTATGCTCTTTTGTGCCAAATCGGACATTGGTATGGAAGGTAGTTTTCATGATCGACTTATTGTGATTTGTTTAGGCCGAGAGTTTTGAAGAGAAGTTGATATTGGAGTTTCAAGTTGTTATAGGTATGTTACAGCTCGGTAACATACAACGGTAAAACATAACTTATGTTTGATTGTCATTCTGTGTTACATGGATCGTGTTTATGAATTGTTGGCTGTTATAAATTGTTAAATGCCTTCGTTGTTATATATGTTTATTATTATGACATATTATTGGCATTTAGAATCAGGCATACAGTTATGACATTCATGTTGAGCCCTATCGTTCTTGTTAGCCCATTTTTGATATCCGTTGTTATCTGGCACTGTTGTTTATATCGGGATCATTGTGTGGCTGATAGGCATATACACATGAAACCGTAGATGTGATTGAACAATCCCGTGGTTAGTGCAGCCTTTTGAGGTGAGCGCTGGGGTTGTGTCATTTAGTTCGTTCTGTTGTGCCATCCTGTTATATCGTATCAGCTGTTTGGAGGCCGAGTCAGGGGTGTTATTTAGCACAGCTTGGCATACCTCGCATACTTGGCAGGGCGATTTAGTTGCATGACGATGTAGCTCCCCTGTGTTGTTGCTCGATCATTATTCCAGTTATTGTACCGTTTGTTGGCTCCTGTTATCCCGGTTATTCGTTGAGCCTTTCATGCATTGCATATTACATTTTATTATATGATTATGCATGATTTATGTTATTGTTGTTATTGTTGAACTGTTTCATACCAGAACCCTAACCTCAGTTGTTTACTGGGGGGCTGCTGTGGTTGCTATTGGGCACCATGGTAGATCCCCCGAGTCGTTTTGCAGCATCAGGCCGAGGTTCCGCCAGTGGAGCTCGGGATTGAGGTTGGATTGCTTGGTTCTGTTCAGTGGAGTCTCCCAGTTAGTCTATATGTATGTCTTGAGTTTGTTTCAGACTTGCATTGTATTTTATTTTCCGGGGAGATGCCCCGTGTATCTGTAGTAGTATTTGGTTGTTTTGTGATGTTCTGAGTCGACTCTGTGATATTTTTGATCTGGTGAGTATTGGGTAAGTTTTAATTTCTGCTTAGTCCTGGCCAGTGCGGATATAGGTTGTTTAACTTCGGTTTTTGTTTGATTGACTCTAGTTGGAGTATATTTTGATATAAATTGCTGCTTGAGTTTTCAGGATGTCCTACTTACGGGGAGGTCATGCCGAAATTTTTCTAGGCCCTGAGGTTCGTTTTAAAGCATTTTAAACTTTTTTTTCCGTTGCAGTTTTAAATCAAATCATTATTGTTTGATCATTAATTGTCATTAGAGTAAATGAGCCTCACAATTATGTATTTGATATTTTAGATTTATCATAATTAAAATATTAGATATATAAAAATAATATCTCATAATATATTATTTTATACTATTACTATTAGTAATTAAATTGTATTGCACCAACGAATTGATTACTCTATTTATTAGATATACAAATAAAAGTCATATATTTATAATAGTAAAATAGATGTTATTAATATTAGCAATTTTTTTAAATGTATAACATTATGATAGAGATTTTTTTTGAATTTGATGTAAATATAAAAAATTAAGTAATTAAATTAAATTTAAAAGTAAAATAAAAATAATAATTATCTTGATTGAGTTAGATACACTATTAACGATATTTATAATATAAATAGTAGAATAGTAGATTATTGTGATCAAATGCAATTTGTCAAAAATAATTAACTCTATTTATTAGATATTATCGTAATCTTTTATATATATTTCGTATTTTAGATAAACCATGATTAAGAGATTAGATATCAATAATAATATCTCATAATATATTATTTGATATAGTTTTATTTAATATATCAAAGTGCATCCACATTTTGAAGTAGAATAAAATTTTGGTTAGGCCATACAAGATATGCACGCAATACACACAACTTAATATTCTTTTTCTGGTAGTTCTGGGAGTATCGTCAAATATTCGTCTCCTAATTAATTTTTTTTCTAATTAATATATTTAAAATAAATTCATCAACTAAAAAATATGTTCAAATATCTCTCATTATATCCAACAAAAAATATTATAATTTTCTTTTTTTTTTTTTACTAATAATTAATTTTTTTTAAAAAAATATCCATATTAATTTTCATTATTTTCTGAAACATATATACACACATATAATAAAAAATTGTTGGTGATTCATAATGAAAATTTTATGTTTTGTCACAATTTTATATATTATTATGTTTATGTATTGCATAACCTCTATTAAGGGTGTCAATTCGGGTGAGATGGGTCGGATTGAGCAATAGTACTATTCAAAAATTGCTCAACCCGAACTCGAACCCGAGCCAACCATAAAACTCTCAACCCGAACCCGAATCGAACCGATCAACCCGATTTACCAGATTTTGAATTTTTTTTTATTTTTTTTTAAAAAAATTAAATAAAATTCAAAAAAATAATATTTTAGTTTAAACACATAATAACCAAATCTCTCTCATATATATGATTTAAATTTGAAAGTCTAATGGTAGGACAATAAATATATTTACTAAATCAAATAAACAATTGTTTAAAAATTAAAAAATGTTCAAAATAAATATTAAATTATGAAAATTAATGATATAAATATACAATAAATATTTTTTTCAGACATACAATATATAAAAATGTAGGCAATATTTATTAATTATATTATTTAAAAAAAATAAAAAATTTCGGGTCAACTCGGGTCAACCTGTATTGACCCGAACCCGATAATTTTTTTCGGGTCAGCTATCGGGTCCAACCCGATCTGACCCGAATCCAAAAACCTCAAACCCAAACCTGATTTTTTTCGGGTTGAACCGTGTCGGATTGGTGAGCCGTGTCTAATTTTGACACCCCTAACCTCTATCTAACATTAATTAAAAAAATTAATATATTTCTAATTTCTAATTTAAATTATCATAACAATAATAAACCATACAAAGTCAGAATGTTAAATGATAAAAAAATATTTTTTGTTATTTAAATGTCTCATAACACAATATCATAATATTTTATGTATTTAGCATGAATCTATTAATATAACGTACAAAAGATAATAAAAGATTACATTTATGGTGTGTTTTGGCAATCTTTTCAAGTTTTAATCTTTGTTGATTTTGTGCTCTAAATCTTCAAAGTATCCTTCGGTATTTTCTTGTACTTCACACCGTATCATGTGTACATTTATATATAAAATATTATTTTTACTGATAATTATTATTGTAGTCACTACAAGAAATTTTTTAATCAACACAACCTCTACGACAACGGTTTTAACTAAAATCGTTGTTAAAAAACTTTTTAACAACGGTTTTATAAAAACCGTTGTCTTCTGGGGGTCAAAGACAACGGTTTTTAGGGTCAATGACAACGGTTCTATAAAACCGGTGTCTTTGAGTATTTATGACAACAGTTCTGCGAACTGTTGTCTATTAGCATGTTTTTTGGACAATCGATAACTGTTGGGTAAGTTGTTGCCATATTTAAACCGTCGCTATTTCAAATTTGCGACGGTTTAATTTACAACTGTCGCTATATTTAGCAACTACAAAACCGTCGCTAAGTTTAGCGACAGGTAATGGAAAATCGTCGCATTTTTTCACTTAGCGACAGTTTTACAAAACCCGTCGTGAATATTAGCGACAGTTATAGTCTTACCGTCGCTAAATATAGCGACGGTTGTAACCGTTGCAAAATTTAAATTTTTGAAAAACCGCCATAAGTAGTGACGGTTTAACCAATAACCGTCGCACAAGTTTCTATAAATACCGCCACTTTCCATCACCCACCTCACAATACTTAAAATTTTTTTCTCTTACACAACTTTACCACTTCACAACACTTAAAATTTTTCTCTCTTACACGATTTTAGTTTCGATTTAATGTAAATTTTTTCTATTTAATTTTTGGTAAATTTTAAGTGTTAGTTAAGATCATGAATTATGTTATCATAGTAATATTGTAAGTTTTTTTAAATTTATTAAATTATTAAAAGTAAATTTTTTTTATTTTACTGCAAATATTAGCGACGGAAATCATGATACAACCGTTGTTAAGTAGCGACGGAATGCATATACAAATTGTCGCTAAGTAGCGACGGCGATTCATAAATCCGTCGCTAATGTTGTAGCGACGGTTTCTCATAAACCGTCGCAAATTGTAGCTACAACATAAAAAAACCGTTGGCTTTGAGCGCACGCTTTAATAACAGGGTTTTTAAATTGTAGCTCGCACCTATGAGTTTCAATATAGATTTTGTTTTTGTAAGTTGATAAATTTTAAATTTTAGTCATATAATTTTTGGATGGAGTATTTGTCCAATAATTTGCTATAATTATTATGCATTTTATTTTAAATTTGTCAACTAATAGTAAATTGTATTATTTATTTTAACTTTATCAACTAATATCAAATTGCAATGAATCATTATTTCAACCATATTTCCACAGTTCGAATAGTGATCGATATCGTTATCAAATGCAATCTGTCAAAAATCATTAACTCTATTGATATAGACTTTATTTTATTCTTTTTAGACGATGGATTTCACATCCATTATTTTTAGATGCAGGATTTATCCAATAATTTGCAATTATGCCACACAACGTATATGTATTGAATGCCAATACTATTATATATATCCCTCATTTTTTTTAATCTCTTATTATATAAAAATTAATTAATACTTCATAAGATATATGTATATAGTTATATATTTAATATAAATTTTCTTTCATTTCAAATTAAATTAATTATACACAATTTAAAAAATATTATATTATTTTATGTATATACTATTATTCTCATGCATTAATGTGTGTGTATTGACGGCTAAATACTATACTAAAGTTAAAATTTAATATTACATATTTGGTGAGTTAGTTAAACCTTCTATTTTATCCATATAACTTGTAATTTCTACCACTTTGATTTTCTCCAATTTTCTTCATATGAATTTGGACATACAGTTAAATCCCTTAAAAAGGATTATGAATATCAACTGAATTTGATACGTATCTTTTGGACAGTAGGTTTGTTAAAAAAGGATTTCATTAACGAGTTTGATTTTGGGATTTATTGAATATTTTGAACTTTGGGACTGATAATTATTGAGTTAAGACCAGATGTTACAGGTCTTAAATGTAAATTGCATGCTAAGTTTTCCAGTGTTTAAGGAATGAATTGAACACATGGGTTTCGTAATAAATGAAATTTCTTTAGGAACAAATATTTGAATTACACCTAATTATGAGTTAAATAATTTAAATGTACTGTCACTATAAGGTTAGGGTAATGTGTTTGAACTTTGGGTGCCTCGATAGGCATGTTATTAAGTCGCAATAAGAATTATGTGATTTTGATATCGAGACTATTGGGAATCAAAGGTTCTTGTTGAATTATTTATTGAAATTATTTTCTAGTAAATCAAGTAAGTTGGAATTTTCTGATAGAGAACTAATATACGAACATTAAGTGGTTCTAAATCTTGGATGAATAGGTTGGTGAACTTACGTTGAGTTAGGTATCATTCCTACAGCTGATCTTGATACATATAATTTGAACATTTAGGAAAATAAGTGTTGACGACGAAATTTAATGGATTCCGATTTTTAAAATTTACTAAGTTGAAAAGACTGTAAGAGTTGGAGTACTTGGAAGACTTTAATCGGAGAAAAATAAAAAACTCAAAAATTATTCGATAGCCGGAGGTAACACTCGATCCGCTTCCGTATATTGTTTATCATGCTCATATATGTGTAGAAACATGATTTTGTTGAGAAAATTCTAACATTTGGTATCAAAGTTTTGATACATCTGCCTTGAATATATTTGTTTTCATTTTTCTAAAGTTCAGATATCATGAACTTTTGAAAAAATTCATTTATGCGTAAGAAATAAGAAGCTTGAAGCTTGAAGAACGGAAAAAATAATATTACGAGCCTATCACATAGACACCGATGCGTGAAAATAAAATATATTTTACACATACATATTTTATAAATATATATAGCATTGATGCATGACACGACATTGCATTACATTTTGAGTCTTGATCTCATTGATGACCCTATTGATATTGTTTGTACGATCGAGGTGATTGTCGAGATTGTACGGAGCTGGGATTATCTGGAAAGATGTTGTAGGCCGATAAGGTGCAATATGTCTTTAGTCCCTGACGAGCTAACCGACACACGATAGTAGACTGGCGCGAAGGAGTGGTCGCTACGACAGTGTAGTCAAGTCTTGTCTATTGCTCGAGCTGTTTGTGCAGCTTCCATTATTCTGATTACTCATGCATGTTGACATACTTTGATCATCGATTCACTAGTAGAGTTTTTTATTTTTACTTCGCCACTAGTTATTTCGGCGATTGTTAATAATGAAGTAATATATACCAATCAACTTCGGTAATAACATCAGCGAAAAAAAAATTATTTTTTAATTCACAATTTAAAAAACACGGGTTTCACTTCTAATATTCTGTAACATTTTACTTCGACAGAGTAGTTTTGATGAAGTAAAAACTTAAAAACAAATTAAAATTTATATTTAGTGAAGTAAAAAAATGAACCAAAATTTTATTGATCTCCCTTAAATTATCTTTTCTTAATCCATCGAGATCCTCATTGAAAAAAAATCGAGATTTGCTAAGTTATATATATATATATATATATATACACACACACACACACACACACACACTTGTGGACTCGTGGATTTTCATTCTTTTTAGATGGATAATTTATGAATCAAATGAATATATTTTCAGTTATATATGTGTGTATGTCTGTACATAGTGATCAAGAATTAATTAGTTAAATTAAAATTGTGTAACAATAAAATATAATTATTTACTTCAACACCAAATTAAATGATGAATTAATAAAATACAAAATAACTTTTCATATTAAAATTGTGTCGAAGTTAAAAAAAAAATTTATTCACAACAATTCAATAATTCTGAAGTCGTTTTCTATTAATTACTTTATTGTAATACAAACAAATGAGGTTTTTTAAATTTACTACTTCTTCATTAAAAATAAATTGTAGAGTAACAAAAGATCTCTGTGATGGTTTTTAAAAAATCGATTTGTGATGAATATTGACGAACGTTTTTAAATAAATCGGCGAAGATTTTAAAAAACCGTCACTAATAGCGACAGTATTATTATACCCGTCGCTAACTTAATCAGCGACAGTTTAATAACCGTCGCTAATAGCGACTGTTTTACAAAGCTTTCGCATATTAGCGACAGTTTGTTGAAAACCGTCGCTGTTAGCGATGGTGACATTTAAACCGTCGCGAACTAAATCGGCGGTACAATTTATAACGAAGTTAAATAATTTTATAGATTTTTTTTTAATTTGAAACAAATTTTTTTTATAGATTATTTATAAATTTAAAAATGTGATATTTAGACGATTGAAGGGAATTATTTAAAAATATTTACAAAACTAAATATTTTTAATTAAATTATAAAATAAATCTTTTTTTTAAAAAAAATAAATAAAAATAGCGACGGTCTTGTTATCTACCGACGGTTCTGTTAGGTAAACCGTCGCTAATTAGCGACAATTTTAATTAGTACCTTCGTAATTACTTAGCGACGGTCTTGTTGTCTACCATCGCTAATTAGCGACGGTCGAATTACAAAACCGTAGCTACCTAGCGACGGTCTATAACAAGGCCAACGACTTTGCTAATTTCTTGAATATGACTTCGTTGATAATGCGAAGTAAAATGGTACCCTATTACTTCACGTGCGTCTACTTCGACAATTATCTACCTATTACTTCATTGAATATGCGAAGTAAATCAAGAAAATTCTACCAGTGATTGCATTCATATATCAATAATTAATACAGTGCATGCATGTTGTTTTCTTTCGGTATATGATCATACCATGATCTCCAGCGAATGGCCAAACTTAATTAACCCAAGTCGGAATCAAGCTTTTTGGAAACGGCAGTGGGACAAGCATGGTACCTGTAGTCTAAATCTCTACCAACAGGATGCATACTTTGAAAAGGCTTTGGAGTTGAAAAACAAATTCGATGTTTTGGCTATACTTGCCAGCCATGGCGTATTTCCTACGGGAAAATCCGTTTCAATAAGCCAAGTTAACGGTTCGGTGTTTGGAGCTACTGGTCAGATGCCTATAATAAAATGAAGCGGCGGTTGGTTAACCGAAATACTTATTTGCTTCAATCCTTCGGGGGATTCGGTGGATCCATGTCCCCAGCCTCCAAGTCCAAGTTGTGGGGCTACAGAAAAGTTTTGATCCAGTTATTACGTACGCTAGCTATATATGCAAATTATCTGTTCTATCTATATATAAAAAGTGTGACTTTAGCTATATTGTGGCATTGGTGTTGTCTTTAAATGAGTAGTGTCATTAATTCTATTGGAATTAATTTGCATGTGTAGATATATTCAAAATTATTTTATTTTCCAGTTTTCCGTCAAAATAAATTAAGAGGGGTTAAAATAAATTTCGTTTTAAAATTTTGACATAAAGATATAATGACAAATGAGACTTTTTAAATCATGTAATGTAATTATTTCACAACAATTTTATTATCTTCTTTTCCATGCTCCAAAAAGAATTCCGTGAATTCATTTTTATAAATAATCAAAATCTAATGGCTCATATTCGATCATTAAAAAAAAAAAATCTAATTAATAGCAATTGGAAGCAAATATAGTCTCATATATATATACATACATGTGTGCATACGTAATAATTTGGAGGATCGTGATGGGAAAAATCTGGTTAATAAGTTTCTATTTGACATCATAAATTAATAATTTGAATCATGAACAAAATTAACTCAAATATTCTTATTTGAAGTCTAGTACCGTGGAATTAATTATAAAAGAAATAGCTTCTATCATAATTAATTTAGATTTAAAGCTTCATGCACGATATACTGTATATAGACAACCGATAGCTGTACCTCCATTAGAATTAATATAGTGGAAGGAAACAAAAATCAAGGCAAAACACTCTTATAATTTGTGAAAGTTTTGTTTCAATGAGTGATACAAAAATATAGTATATAGATCGATGCTGGAAAATAATATTTGTAATTAAATGACGTTTGAGTTCACATCTTCATTTATCATTGTTTTGGTCCAAATTGTTTTTGGGAATAAGTGAGAACAATTATATATGTTATGATCGCTGGGGTATTTTGAGTGGGGTGAATAAAAAAAGGACAACATAAACATGATAAGTAATCCCTTGAACTTGTTTGGAATTTTATATGCATAAAATGAAAAACTATTAAATTAATTAGAGCGTTATTTGGGTGCAATGCATGCGAGGGATCGGACAGCATTTGGAGCGGAGAGATCGATCGAGGTCTAAGTAAATATATATCGTGATCAAATGCAATGTGTAAAAAATCATTAACTCTGTTTATTAGATATCATTGTGATCTATTATGTATTTGATATTTTAGATTTATCATAATTAAAATATTAGATATATCAAAAATAATATCTCATAATATATTATTTTATACTATTACTATTAGTAATTAAATTATATTGCACCAACGAATTGATTAATATATTTTTTAGATTTACAAATACAAGTCATATATTTGTAACAGAAAATTAGATGTTATTAATATTAGCAATTTTTTTAAATGTATAACATTATGATAGAGATTTTCCAGGAATTTGATGGAAATATATAAAATTAAGTAATTAAATTAAATTTAAAATAAAAATAACAATAATAATTATCTTGATTGAGTTAGGTACACTATTAAAGATCATATTAAATTAATATAGAAAATGATTTAAAGAATCTCATTAACATGACAAATTGTAAAACAAATGAAAAAATAAGCTCACAAATGAAAGTGATATATTTATAATAGAAATAGTAGAATAGTAGATTATTGTGATCAAGTGCAATTTGTCAAATATCATTAACTCTATTTATTTGATATTATCGTAATCTTTTATATATATTTCGTATTTTAGATAAAACAATGATTAAGATATTAGATATCAATAATAATATCACATAATATATTATTTGATATAGTTTTATTTAATATATCAAAGTGCATCCACATTTTTAAGTAGAATAAAATTTTGGTTAGGCCATACAAGATATGTACGCAATACACACAACTAAATATTCTTTTTCTGGTAGTTCTGGGAGTATCGACAAATAGTCGTCTCCTAATATTATATTTTTTTCTAATTAATATATTTAAAATAAATTCATCAACTAAAAAATATGTTTAAATTTCTCTCATTATATCCAACAAAAAATATTATAATTTTCTATTTTTTACTAATAATTAATTTTTTTTTAAAAAAATATCCGTATTAATTTTCAGTATTTTCTAAAACATATATACACAAATATAATAAAAAATTGTTGGTGATTCATAATAAAAATTTTATGTTTTGTCACACTTTTATATATTATTATGTTTATGTATTGCATAACCTCTATTAAGGGTGTCAATTCGGGTGAGATGGGTCGGATTGAGCAATAGTACTATTCAAAAATTGCTCAACCCGAACCCGAACCCGAACCCGAGCCAACCCGAAAACTCTCAACCCGAATCCTAATCGAACCGATCAACCTGATTTACCCGATTTTGAATTTTTTTTAAATTTATTAAAGAAAATTAAATAAAATTCAAAAAAAATATTTTAATTTAAACACATAATAACAAAATCTCTCTAATATATATGATTTAAATTTGAAAGTCTAATTGTAGAAAAATAAATATATTTACTAAATCAAATAAAAATTTGTTTAAAAAATAAAAAATGTTCAAAATAAATATTAAATTATGAAAATTAATGATATAAATATACAATAAATATTTTTTCAGACATACAATATATAAAAATGTAGGCAATATCTATTAATTATATTATTTAAAAAAATAAAAAAAATTCGAGTCAACTCGGTCAATCTGTGTTGACCCGAACCCAATAATTTTTTTTCGGGTCAGCTATCGGGTCCAACCCGATATGACCCGAATCCAAAAATCTCAAACCCAAACCGGATTTTTTCTGGGTTGAACCGTGTCGGATTGGTGAGTCGTGTCTGATTTTGACACCCCTAACCTCTATCTAACATTAATTTTAAAAATTAATATATTTCTAATTTCGAATTTAAATTATCATAACAATAATAAAACCATACAAAGTCAGAATGTTAAATGATAAAAAAAAAACATATTTTTTGTTATTTAAATGTCTCATAACACAATATCATAATATTTTATGTATTTAGCATGAATATATTAATATAACATACAAAAGATAATAAAAGATTGCATTTATGGTGTGTTTTGACAATCTTTTCAAGTTTTAATCTTTGTTGATTTTGTGCTCTAAATCTTCAAAGTATCATTCGGTATTTTCTTGTACTTCACACCGTATCATGTGTACATTTATATATAAATTATTATTTTTAATAATAATTATTATTGTAGTGTTAGAGTTTTACCGAAACTCATCTTTTAACATGGGTTTTACTGACTTTTTTTTTTTTTTTTTTCATTTTTGACTATATCTGTAATGACTCGACATAACTCTCCCGCGATTATTACTCATAGGACTTCTCCAGCCCAGGCACTTGAGCTTTTACCTTCCCATGATTTGAACCCAAGACCTCCTGGACATATAGTTCTTGGCAAAGCAATCATGGTACCAATAAAAAGGTTATCTTCATTTCCATATCTATGTCTACAATAACCAAAACCCACTTGAGAAATACTTGAGACAGAAAACATGATAAGACAACAAGCCATCTTCCAAGATATTATTATAGGAAATTTTACATCAGTTTACTTTCATGAATTAGGACATGAGTTGTATAAAACCAGATGGGGAGATTCTATGCTATGTCGGAAGAAACACTCTCGGTGTATTTGAATAAGATGATCGACAGAGCATCTCGCTAGAAAGAAAAAAAAATACTGATGAACCCATATTTTGTTTGCCCGCGATATGATTGACTGCAAAAATGCACCAAGTGATTTCCACTCGTGTAGCATAAAATCATCTATCCAGATGACGACATCAATTTACTTCCATGAATTGTAGCTCGCACCTATGAGTTTCAATATAGATTTGTACATCCTCTAGTAGGAAGATATGGATCCATCGGGAAAATAAGTATTTTGTTTTTGTAAGTTGATAAATTTTAGATTTTAGTCATATAATTTTTGGATGGAGTATTTGTCCAATAATTATTATGCATTTTATTTTAACTTTGTCAACTAATAGTAAATTTATTATTTATTTTAATTTATCAACTAATATCAAATTGCAATGAATCATTATTTCAACCACATTTCCACAGTTCAAAAAATGATCGATATTGTTATCAGATGCAATCTGTCAAAAATCATTAACTCTATTGATATAGACTTTATTTTATTCTTTTTAGACGATGGATTTCACATCCATTATTTTTAGATGCAGGATTTATCCAATAATTTGCAATTATGCCTCGCAACGTATATGTATTGACTGCCAATACTATTATATTAAAGTTAAATATTAAATATTTGGTGCATTAGTGAATCTAAATGTTCCATAAATAATCTATAAACAAATAAAATAAAAAAGNATATACTATTATTCTCATGCATTAATGTGTGTGTATTGACGGCTAAGTACTACACTAAAGTTAAAATTTAATACTACATGTTTGGTGAGTTAGTTAAACCTTCTATATTATCCATATAACTTGTAATTTGTACCAAGCTTTGACTTTCTCTAATTTTCTTCATATAGTTAAATCCCTTAAAAAGGATAATGAATATCATGAACTGAATTTGATACGTATCTTTTGGTCATAGATTATTTCATGTTACTAAAGGACAGTAATCCAATATTACATTTACGTATTCAAAATTATTTTTACAATGTAAAAAATATAGACTCCACATGACAAATAACATTTCGGTGCCAGTAAAAACACCAAAAAACACATAACCACAAATGTAAAATTAATGATTTGTTAAAACCTTTTATTTTTCAAAATCATGCACAAAAATCTATGTTTAAACTTAACTGTGACAAATAAGTTTGTATTTACAACAAAATTCTAGTTATTTTGTTTAAGCTAAACTCGTAGTAATCTCTCTATATCAAGTCTTAGCATAGCAAAAATCTTGTAACAATTAAATAAATCAGTAAGGTTTATAATTACAAACTTTTATAATTACAAACTTATATAACAATCTTCTTCAAAATATAAATAAAACTATAAATAGTGCATTAGATTTTAACAACATAAACATGATAAGACACTTGAAACCATCTTCTAGTCTTCTAAAAACAGACGTCACATAAGATTTAGCAATAACGACTGTGAGTTCACACATTCACAAACGATAATTTAAAAAAAATGTAGATGTTTTAGATCCTAAAACATAATAAATCTTACCCGTTTTCACAATCACTTGATATGATGTCATTTAAACTAATCAGACTCTCCTCATAAACCAAAGCACTTAAGGACGAATGAAATCCGTAGAATGGCAATCCCTTGAACTTGTTTTCATGAAGTGCACAAAGGCCCAATTGGCCGTTGTCGGATTCAACCAGCAACCACTCATCATTCAAAAGCAAAAAAGGGTAAAAACCCATGTAAGGGCCGATCACAAACTGCTTCGTCCATGATTCTTTCACCCCGTATTGCTTCATCACCCAAATCTCTATTACCTGACTTGGTTCGGGTTCTTCTCTCCATAGTGGAAATCCAATCAATGCCAGATTCTCATTTAACACAGTCAGGCTCGCGAGGTCTTCTGCTTTGGGGAAATCATCAGGAAAGTCTAACAATTGAAAAGTCTCCGTTCTTATGTCAAAGCAAAGAATGTATACATTAATAATATCATTCGCTGCGTACCAGTGCATAGCCCCACCAAAGAAAGTTTGAAAAGAAGGCATAGAATTAATCTTAGGCAGTTCTTCATCTATATGCTTCCATGAGTTGGAGGCTGAATCGTATAAATCAAACCTCTCGTAATCATCCAGATTGAGACGGAAATCTTTGTAGTTGTGATCGTGATCCAGATAGAGACGTAAACCTTCGTAGAAATCTTCACGGATTTCCGAAATTTGCATTACCTTGTAAGCGCCAGTGTTTGGGTCAAACCCAAATCCAAATTCAAAAGCCAATATTCGATAACCCATTGGACAGGTAATGCTCGGAGGGGGAAGCGGCTTGAATTCTCGCAATGCCGGATTGCATAAGAAAATGATATTATAAACTGGGATGCAAACGAGCCCATTGCAAGGACCATATATTCGGACATTGGAATAAATGTTTGTAGGGAGGTTTAGATCATTCAAAACGGGAATGGATAGATAGGGTGATACCAATAATTCGGGGAAATCTGGATTGTGAAAAGAGAGTATCGCCTCGTCTTCATATTGTCGTGTCGTATAGCGTTTCACAAGCAACACACTCTGTTTTCTCTCACGGTTTTGGTATCTGTGGATGAATATAGGACTTCTAATCAAATCACGCCATGTTCTTGAAACGCACCTGAGTTTTACTATTGATTTCACCGGGACACGTATCAAAATTTCGATGATTACATCCTCTGGCAGCTGTGGATTCACCATGCTCACGAAATCTCAAAGTGGATACTTTATAATTTTGTGCCCTAATAAGTAATGAGTTTTCAAAGGATGTAAAACCAGATCAAGCAGACTGACAGTGTACATACCGCCGTTATGAGCTCTCCGGCAGCTTAAGCGGCAGGGCTGCGGCTGGTGACTGGTGCGCTATGGCGCAGAGAACCGAGAAGAGAGGGGGAAAAAGAACTAGGGTTTGAGAGAAAAAGAAGAATGAAGTTGAGGCCCATCTATTTTGGGTTTTTCAATTTTGGAATTCTTTTTTCCCCTGTTTAGGCTTGTAACATAGAAATCCAATTGGCTCGTTTTAATTACACTGTTTTATGTCTATTATAAAAATTAAAATTGAATATATCATCATGTGTTATAATAATTATTTGCACTCTACATTTAAAGATTAGGATGTTTAGAAAAATATTTTAATGATATAAATTGAGGAAAAAGTAAATAAAGGAAAATTAATATTCATGTTATATAAATTGTCCGCTTTGACTCAGGTTCTCACGGATTTAAAACGCGCCACAACGTGCGGGTCAACACACACTGGCTCTAATACCAAATGTAACTGCCCAACTCACTTGTGAAATTGTCAAACAAATATAATTTTTTTAAATATTCCCGCGTTGGGGCCAAAACATGCATTGAAAATATGAATTTCACAATTTCCAACAATTTTAACTTTTGATCAAACGGAACACGTTTGAGCTTGCCAAAATTAAAGATTCATTTCAATAATTTTGTAGAGTTAATTTTTTAACTCTACAAAATGTTATAAAATTAATATTCATGTTATGGAATTTTATATGCATAAAATGAAAAACTATTAAATCAGAGATTTAATTAGGTGAAATGTATCGTGATCAAATGCAATTTGTAAAAAATCATTAACTTCGTTTATTGGATATTATTGTGATATATTATGTATTTGATATTTTAGATATATCATAATTAAAATATTAGATATATCAAAAATAATATCTCATAATATATTATTTTATACTATTACNTATATATATTTGCACCATTTTAAAAATAAAACAACCAACTATGTTTGAAAATTCAAAGGAAAGAGTTCAAAACATAAAATCGTCAAACGTTTGTCAAACATAACTTAAAAATATTTCAAAATTAACCTAACTCTAACAATCTCTCAAAAACCACTCAAAAACCATCATAAAAGTCGTAGAAAATCTTTATCATAAACTTAACGTAAATGCGAAAAAACTTGCGCTAGTCCTCGGGTTATGTGCACCTTCAGTCCAGTAAGATCAACCATCAATACCCTCAACAATATCAACATCATGGTCACCTACATCGATCACACCTAGTGAATCTATTGACTGAGCAAACCATAACCATAATAGCAAGTAATACATATACAATCATATGCAACAATGAAAATATTTTTACTTAAAATAACATTTCATAACCATGCATAAACTTAAACATTTTCCTTTCATCATAAACATATCATTATTCCTTTTCATCATATACGTATACGTTTTCCTTTTCGTTGAATTCAGATCGTTAATTGTGACTTTCGTATTAGCTGGAGGTCGATGGATCCATCTACGTATTACCACAATACTGGACGGCGGGGACATCAGCGACACTCTTACCTGTCAACTAAGCATTGGCCTTACACATCAACGTATCATCATAATCATCGTATCATCGTATTAGTCACAATTACTTCACTTCCTTCAACATTTCATATTTTCATCACTTTATAAAATTTAATCATGCATAAATCATTTTTGTTTTAAACCAAGGACGCAACATATCTTTTATCATTAACATTTCATCATAAAATTTCATAAACATTAAAAATAAGCATATTTACAATCATATGCAATAATGAAAATACTTTTACTTAAAATAAAATTTCATAACCATGCATAAACTTAAACATTTTTCCTTTCATCATAAACATATCATAATTCATTTTCATCATATACGTATATGTTTTTCTTTTCGTTGTTTTCAGATCGTTAATTGTGATTTCGTATTTGTAACGTCTCGAAAATCTGAAGATCCACGTGAACCACATGCATGCAAGTTATTAAATTTCTTTGGTATTTTATTAAATTGTTTTAAATCATTAAGTGCTTGTTTATTTCATTAAATAGTGTTTAATTATTTTTATGCATTTTATGCATATTCATTGCATGGTAGAATTTATTTCATGAAATTTTAAGGGTTCATGCATTTAAAATTTTTAAGTTGCATTTCGCGCTCGAACATGGAACGGAGACCGAAAATTTTTAAGTTGCATTTTGCACCCGGGGTGAGATTTTGGCCATGGCAGCGTCCTGAGCACATTTTATCATGTTTTTAAATGTTTGTGCATCATGTTTATGATTTTTATGAAAATTATGGTAAATACGGTGCATGCTTGGTTTAAAGGAAAAAAAATTACGTATATGTACGATTTTATTTAAGTGATGAATATGATGACACATTTTGAAGGAAATGATTTAGTTGTGACTAACACGATGACACGATGACATGTAAGACCGGGACTCAGTGGGCGGGTAATGCTGTCGATGATGATCCTCGTCGCCGGGTACCACAGTTACACGTAAATGGATCCATCGAATGACATGATGATAGGAAAGTCACAGCTAATGAACGGATTCAAATTAAGAAATTTAACATGTATATACTGACATGATGATACATGCTATGATTATTAACATGTTTTGACAGGACACGTTTACACATACGATATGATAACATGATGGGACAGGTTTTGAGACGTTATGATTTTTACACGATACGCTCATGTTCATTTTTTTAAGTTTCATGAACTGTATGTTGATTATGCTATTTTTCGCTGCTGTGTGCTACGTATATGTACTTGTTATTACTGGTACAGGCATGTTGAGTCTTTAGACTTACTAGGCGTGTGTGATGCGTGTGATCATTTTGATCAGGAGACAGGAGGTGCCGAAGATTGAGTAGGCAGGCGGGGTGTGCGGTGACATGACCCAAGGACCATTATTTTTCCGCACATTGATTTATGGGCTTTTGAGAGGAGTTTACACATTTTTATATGTTAGTGATATTACGATTTTTACATGTTTACGTTTACGTTGATTTTGGATGATATTATTTATTTTTAAACTGCGATAATTTTTATTGGCAAATAAATACAATTATTTTAAATGTTACTTTGTAATGATGAGCTTTTATAATAAAAAAAAATATTTCCGCGTTTTAAAAGAGCAGACGTTACAGTATTAGCTGAAGGTCGATGGATACATCTACGTATTACCACAGTACTGGGGGCGGGGACATCAGCGACACTCTCACCCGTCAACTGAGCATTGGCCTTACACATCAACGTATCATCGTAATCATCGAATCATCGTATTAGTCACAATTACTTCACTTCCTTCAACACTTCATATTTTCATCACTTTATAAAATTAAAGCATGCATAAATCATTTTTCTTTTAAACCAAGTATGCAACATATCTTTTAGCATTAACATTTCATCAAATAATTCCATAAACATTAAAAATAAGCATATTAACATATTTTCAGCATTCCGGGCACTGCCAGGACGTTTACGATTTTCAGGTGTAAAATGATCGTTTTACCCCTAGACATAAAATTTCTCGACTTTGACTTTTCTTACTTTCATTGACTCTAGACCATCCCAAATAATTAATTATTTAAGCTTAAATTAAATTTCTCATATTTTTATTTAGTTTAAATTCAAGGCTTTCTATTTATTTCGTAATTATTAATTTGTAGAGCGTTTAATTCTCGAATTAATTCAAATATTAATTATTAAATTCCCAAATTTTAAACATAGAATTTAATTTACCCTTGTGAACCATGAACCACAACCGTGGACCCACGGTTCAAGCCTTAACCAATTACACATTAATTCAAACCCTAATGTTAACCATCGAGCCATATTGCGATTCCTTCGAGCCAAGCCCAAGCCACCTAGAGACAAACTATTCCCAGACCTCTTATGGACCCTACTGACTAGCCATGTTCCCTTGAACCAGCCCCTAGCCCGCTACAACCTCCTGTACGAAGGCAAGGGCTGCGCGATTCCTTGTTCAAGATCCTAGGACTCTTCGAACTCGGCTAGGACTCCTACCCTTGAGCCACCACCGAGCCATCAGCCTCTGGACCCTCTCAGGACCCTAACAAACCTAGCCTGGCCAAGCCGTGATCCCCCTGCACTCGCTAATCTTCTCGATTGGCTTGGGAAGTGTCCTAGCTCGCTTGGACTCTTCCCTAGCCGTTGTGCTTGAGTCCTAGCCACGCTAGGACTCCTCCACACACCCAACCACATCCAGGCCAAACTCTGGTCAAGCCCTGGTTGAGCCATGCAATGGTTTTCCCCTATAACCGAACCCTCGTACGCAATCATTCAATAATTCGGTCAAGCCTATTCCAATTCATGTGCAGCCTTTAACCAGGACTCGTGTGACTCCTAACATGCTGGAAAATCATGTCCTCAAGTCACCCTAACATGGCAGCCCTTCGTGCAAAAAAAAAAACATAAGTTTCATGAAAACATAATTTAATAACTCGACAAACATAAAAACGAAAATAATCATAAGAAAATCATGTTTTCCATGCAAACATAATTCAAAACAATAATATGGTGTGATAGATGAGAAAAATATAGTTAAGGCGTGTCTTTGCGTAATTTACGCATGAAAACAAATCGACGATGCGAAGAACGGCGACGAAGAAATCTCTAGGCTGAAATCCTTAAGAAAACCGATGCTCCTCTTGCAAAATTACTCGTGTGTGCGTGTGTTTTGAGGGGAGGGGAGAGTCCTTGGTGTTTAGGGGATGGGGGCGTGCATATGAAAATAATGGGGAGGGTTTATGGGCTTTAAATAATTGCTAATTGGCGAGTATACAAGCCTAGACCCATTAGCATGGTACAATAGGCCCACTAAGCCCACTAGTGCATATTTAAATAATTCATTTAGGAAAGTTCGTGAAAATATTAGCCGAGTTCTCGAAAAGTTCATATTTTCGTCGAAAATCGAATACCGTTAAAAATACGACTCGGCGTATAAAATCACCTCAAAACACCTCATTTTCGAAAATTCCATTTAAAATACATCACACATTAAACAATTAAAAATAATTATTTAATAAAATATTTTTTCTTTTATAGTCATCGGTTTCCGTTCCTCGATCGCATCTCGAATAACATTTAAAACAAGTTGTATGCATTCATGTAGAAAAGTACATTTTAAATGTGTAGACATGCATACCATATTTAATTCATGCAATTAAACCATTTAATTAAAATACGTAAGAAATTTAATAACTTGCATGCATGTGGTTCACGTGGATCTTCAAATTTTCGGGACGTTACAAAAATAGATGTTATTAATATTAGCAATTTTTTTAAATGTATAACATTATGGTAGATATTTTCCATGAATTTGATGGAAATATATAAAATTAAATAATTAAATTAAATTTAAAAGTAAAATAAAAATAATAATTATCTTGATTGAGTTAGGTACACTATTAAAAATCATATTAAACTAACATAGAAATTGATTTAAAGAACCTCACAAACATGAAAAATTGTAAAACAAATGAAATAGTAAAAAAGTAAGCTCACAAATGAAAGTCATATATTTATAATAGAAATAAAAGAATAGTAGATTACTGTGATCAAATGCAATTTGTCAAAAATCATTAACTCTATTTATTAGATATTATCGTAATCTTTTATATATTTGGTATTTTAGATAAACCATGATTAAGAGATTAGATATATAAATAATAATATACCATAATATATTATTTGTTATGGTTTTATTTAATATATCAAAGTGCATCCACATTTTGAAGTAGAATAAAATTTTGGTTAGGCCATACAAGATCTGTACGCAATACACACAACTAAATATTCTTTTTCTTATAGTTTTTGGAACATCGTCAGAATATTCGTCTCCTAATTAATATTTTTTTCTAATTAATATATTTAAAATAAATTCATCAACTAAAAAATATTTTCAAATATCTCTCGTTATATCCAACAAAAAATATCACAATTTTCTATTTTTTTTACCAATAATTAAATTTTTTTAAAAAAAATATCCATATTAATTTTCAGTATTTTCTGAAACATACACACACACACAAAACATATATTAATTTTCAATATTTTCATATTCATAATGAAAAATTTATGTCTCGTCGCACTTTTATATATTATGTTTATGTATATTATTGCATAACCTCTATCTAACATTAATAAAAAATAATAATATATTTCTAATTTCTAATTTAAATTATCATAACAATAATAATCCATACAAAGTCAGAATGTTAAATGATAAAAATACATATTTTTTGTTATTTAAATGTCTCATATATAACACAATATCATAATATTTTATGTATTTAGCAATATAACATACAAAAGATTATAAAAGATTACATTTATGGTGTGTTTTGACAATTTTTTCAAGTTTTAATCTTTGTTGATTTTGTGCTCTAAATCTTAAAGTATCCTTCGGTATTTTCTTGTACTTCACACCGTATCATGTGTACATTTATAGATAAATTATTAATTTTAATAATTATTATTATTGTACTGTAAGAGTTTTATCGAAAATCATCTTTTAACAGGGGTTTTACAGACTTTTTTTTTCATTTTTGACTACATCATAATAATTTCTTTTACAAAAATATATCCACTTATTTTTCACTAACCTTTTGAATTAAATTATAACATATTATGGAAAAAATTGACGATTCACAATGAATGTTAGATTATATATTAATAATAATAATAATAATAATAATAATAATAATAATAATAATAATAATAATATTAATGGTAGTTTTTGAGTTTGACCGACTTTTCAGTTTTGATCATATTATAATAATTTATTTTACGAAAATATCACAATTTATTTTCACAAAATTTCTGGAATATATATAAATTATGGAATATTACATTTTTAAGCACAAAATCAAAAGATCCTCGAGCCATCCAGTCTTATATCGAGTGTTTCTAGCCATATTATTGTCTAAGATACATAGGATTGAGTACACATTTCTCTGTGTTGCATATTACTTGAAATACTTTATGTGTGTATTATTTCACATTTTTATTTTGCATGCATATCATGTTGGACATGTATTAATTCTTTTGATTACCCAATCGATGAGGGTCGCTCAACCCTAATTTTTTATTTGATTGGACATCAGGGTCCACTTTCTTAGACTACAGTTGACATGGACATTGGTTGTCCATGATCTCGATTTGGTGTGGGAGCCAACTCCTGATGCAACAGTGTGTTGGGGAAATTACACCCCCGAAGCGATGTCGATCACGATAATAATATAATACCAAAAATACGGAATAAAATAATCAACAAGAACACAAAGATTTACGTGGTTCACCCAATATAGGCTACGTCTACGGAGCACTGCAACTTTTATAAACTGGAAGAAATATTACAACAAGTGTATACACCAATACACTCAATATTTCTCACGCTCCCAACCCGAGTATACCGAGAAAATAATTTCTCTAACTCACACAAGAGAATTCCCGCACTCAAGAAAAAAATACACTCTTTTTTTCTATGCACTCTCTTTTTATCAAAGCTAAAAAGCTTTTGATTTTGGGATACAATAACTGAAGGAATTGAGCTCTATTTATAACTAATTCCCTTGTTCAGTTTTAATAAAAATTCGATGTGGGATAACAAATGTATTATTATTTAATTTAATGTGGGCCCCATCCCATTAAATAATAACTCACCTAACAATTCTCCCACTTGAAGACTTGATTTCAATCATGTCTTCACACCATCATCATTGCAGCAGCTCATATATCTCCATTTATACTTGCAGTCCAACTGAAGTTGAACACAACTTCAGTTTGTCCATGGTTACCGTCTTCGTGAGCATATCGGCTGGATTTTTACTTCCAGGAATCTTCTCCATCATCTCCGGCCATCACTTCTCTAGCCTTAACAAAAAATCTAAAAAATCTTTTCTGATGTGGAAGATCAGACAAAGCTGCAACCACAGAGCATACTCAGAATTCTTAAGAATTTTCACAACAAGGCTCTGATACCAGTTGTTGGGGAAATTACATCCCCGAAGCGATACCGATCGCGATGATAATATAGTACCAAAAATGCGGAATAAAATAATCAACAAGAACACAAAAATTTACGTGGTTCACCCAATATAGGCTACGTCCACGGAGCACTGCAACTTTTATAACTGGAAGAAATATTACAACAAGTGTATACACCAATACACTCAATATTTCTCATGCTTCCAACCCGAGTATACCGAGAAAATAATTTCTCTAACTCACACAAGAGAATTCCCGCACTCAAGAAAAAAATACACTCTTTTTTTCTATGCATTCTCTTTTTATCAAAGCTAAAAAGCTTTTGATTTTGGGATACAATAACTGAAGGAATTGAGCTCTATTTATAAATAATTCCCTTGTTCAGTTTTAATAAAAATTCGATGTGGGATAACAAATGTATTATTATTTAATTTAATGTGGACTCCACTCCATTAAATAATAACTCACCTAACACAGTGTAGCGTGCTACACACCATGACACCTCCAGACTGAACATGTTAATCTAGTCTGATTCCTGATACCCTATACACGTGCATATATCCATCATTTAGAACTAATTAGTCATACTTTATACATGGTGATTTATCACTCATGTTCTAGAATTTGTTTTCTTGGACACCATATTTCGCGGGGCATGTCTTAGGTTGGATGAACCCGGAGAGAGCGGTGAGCTAGCAGGGGCTATGTTGTCTGGAGTTACCTTCCTGGTTTTCTGTGTCTTTGGAGGTTTAAATTCTTGATTCGATATGGTTGTATAACATTTGGTTGTTGCAGTTTCTATCTTCAATGGGGTTGTATAATATTCAAGTTTGTTTTTCTGTTGTTTTATCTGTTTATGATTTAATTAAGTTTAATTTCAATTTTTAATCTTTGTTTAATAGGTGATCCGGGTCGGGTCTTTACACGTAAAGAAAAAATAACACAAGTTTTGTTTCTGAAATATCAAAGGATAAATTCCTTCTATGTCTCCCCTTATTCTGTTTCTAGAGGTATCACTAGAAACTTCGAAGAGTACCACCCTTGAACAAACCACTTCAGTAGGTCTTACATTTGTTTATTGAAATTCCTTGTATCATAACTTTTTAAAATGTAACATCAAGATTTCTGGAAAATAATCTTTCTACATATTACAAATACTCAAAATTTATACTGATAAATACAAAATACAAAGATTGTGAGTACGCAGTAGAACGAATGATCTCCAGTATGTAATAAGCTTTCAATGTGTGCTTTAGAAATAATTTTAGTAGTCTTGATATTAGGGATGTAATCGAGTCGAGCCGAGCCGAGCCGAGCCGAACTCTTGAATGTTTGAGCTTGGCTCGTTTATAATCGAGTCGAGCTCGAGCTTTATTTAACGAATATATGCATGGCTCACGAGCTTATTCAAGCATTTATCGAGCCTAAACAAGCTTAATAAATATGAATTATACATTTAAATTTTCATTAAATTAATTAAAAATAAATTATATATTTAAAGAAAATTATATTATTCTTATTAAAATTTGTAAATTTATTATAATAAATAAATTTAATATATATTTCTATATATTTCATAAATAATATGCAAAATTGTTAGGACCAATGGAATCCAGATATCTCCACACCGGTATGATATTGTCCACTTTAGGTTTTAACCCTCATGGTTTTGCTTTTGGAACCACCCAAAAGGCCTCATACCAATGGAGATATCATTTCATCTTTATTAACCCATGATCTTTCTCTAGATCTTCCAATGTAGGACTTTGGTTGCATCCCAACAATCCTCCCCTCAAACGAAGTTCTACTATTATTCTCATGGTCCGAGCCTCCCCTCAAGCCTTATTCGTCCTCCAATCGAGGTTACTCCACTTCACTGCGTTGGAGCGCACGCCTTACATGAATACTGGGAACATAAACCACCTCGAGAGTTTAATCAAGGATTTTTACCAGGAGCCCTCACCTCCTTCGTTTAGGTATCGAGGATTCTACCCACACGGCTCGATCTAAACCTGTGTTCTGATACCACACGTTCCACCTCAATCTTTGTACCCATCGCTTTGACTTGCATTGCTTTGAACCTGAGCTCTGATACCACTTGTAATGGAACCAAGCTCTCATAATATCTTGTAACCACTCGTTAACAGATCACACTTGAGGAATTACGAGACAATCAATCCAAGAACTCAACACACGATAACAAAAATAAAGAAAATAACTCTCGAGACACGATTTACGTGGTTCGGTCATTAATCGACCTACATCCACGGGAGGAGCTCATATTTATTAATCAACAATCTGAGTTTGAATTACAAAGAAAAACAACAAGCACTCCTACAGAATTCACTCTCAACATGCACTCTCTTCTTTCTCAGAACACATGCTCTTGAATATAAGTACACCAAGAGAGAATTCAAGAGCATGTGTTCTGAGAAAGAAGAGAGTGCATGTTGAGAGTGAATTCTGTAGGAGTGTTTGTTGTTTTTCTTTGTAATTCAAACTCAGATTGTTGATTAATAATGATGAGCTCCTCCCGTGGATGTAGGTCGATTAATGACCGAACCATGTAAATTGTGTCTCGAGAGTTATTTTCTTTATTTTGCTTATCGTGTGTTGAGTTCTTGGATTGATTGTCTCGTAATTCCTCAAGTGTGATCTGTTAACGAGTGGTTACAAGAGATTCTGAGAGCTTGGTTCCATTACAAGTGGTATCAGAGCCCAGGTTCAAAGCTGTACAAGTCAAAGCGATGGGTACAAAGATTGAGGTGGAACGTTTTGACGGAAAGGGAGATTTTGGTTTATGACGAAGGAGAATGTACGCCATTCTTGTTCAACAGAAAGTTGCAAAAGCCCTATTGGGTGAAAAGAATCTCCCTGATACACTTGACCATGAGAAGAAAGATGAAATTCTTGAATTGGCTTTCAGCACCCTCACTCTGAATCTAGACGATAAAGTTCTTCGGGAAGTATCCTCGAAAAAAACAGCTGCTGGCATATGGAAGAAGTTAGAATCTCTGTATATGAAAAAATGCCTTCAAGACAGAATCTATCTAAAAGGTAAACTATTAGGGTTCAAGATGACAGAGACTAAATCAATATACGAAAATCTTGATGAGTTTAACAATCTCATTTTAGACTTACAAAATATTGGTACAGACGTAGAAGATGAAGATAAGGCCATTATCATTCTTAAGGCTCTTCCAAGATCCTACTCAGTGTTCTCTGATACTATGAAGTAGGCAAGGGAGTCCCTGTCATTCGAAGACATACAAAAGGCCCTAAAGGAAAAAGAATCTCAAACACACAATGAAAATGAGTATATAGATGTTGGAGATGGATTGTACTCTCGCGGCAGAACTGAAAAGAAGGATTCTCGATCAAAACACCGAAGTAGATCGAGATCCAAGACAAAACAATTCAAGTGCTTTCTCTGTCATAAACCTGGTCATATCAGAAGAAACTGTCCAGAACTTAAAAGAAATGGTGAAAAGCATCGAGATCAAGGTGAGGCAGAGGCAACACTTGAAGGATATGAAAGCGGGGATGTCCTGTGCACATCAGACCTCAAAAAGGAAAACTGTTGGATACTAGACAGTGGATGCTCTTTTCATATGAGTCCTAACAAGGATTGGTTTGAGTCTCTAAATGAGTCCAATGGGGGACAAGTCATTCTTGGTAACAATAAAACCTGTAGAGTGAGTGGTATTGGGAACATCAAATTGAGATTAAGAGATGGTACTGAGAAAATCCTGGGAGAAGTGCGCTATGTACCAGAACTTAAAAGGAATCTCATTTCTCTTGGCACTCTTGATAAACAAGGATATACATTCAAAGCTGCTCAGGGAATATTAAGTGTCTCCAGAGGGTCTCTAATTCACATGAAAGGAACTCAGCAAAATGGCTTATACATTCTAGATGGAAGTACCATTGTTGGATCTGCTGCTACAATAGAAAAGGACCAAGTTAATACAATGCTATGGCACTTAAGGCTTGGGCATGTCAGTGAGAAAGGCTTAATAGAATTACATAAGCAAGGATTGATACGAAATAAACAAATTACTCCACTAGCATTTTGTGAAAACTGTGTAAAGGGAAATTCTACTAGAGTAAAGTTCACCAAAGGATTACATACGTCAAAGGCTCCCTTGCAATATGTGCACTCTGATCTGTGGGGGCCTTCACGTGTTGCTTCAAATGGTGGGGCCAGATATTTCCTATCCATAATTGATGACTTCTCTCGTAGAGTATGGGTTTACACATTAAAGAATAAGAGTGAAGCTTTAGATAAGTTCAAAACTTGGTTGACTCTCACTGAAAATCAGTCCAGACAGAGACTTAAGAAGCTAAGGACAGACAATGGGCTGGATTTTTGCTCAAAAGAGTTCTTTGAATTCTGCAGGGAAAAGGGTATCTTGAGGCACCTAACAATCCTTGGCACACCACAGCAAAATGGCACAGCAGAAAGAATGAATAGAACACTACTTGAAAGAGTGAGATGTATCATGTCCTATTCAGGGATGCCCAAATCTTTCTAGGCTGAGGCAGTAGCTACTGCATGCTATCTAATTAATAGAAGTCCATCAATACCATTGGGTTTTAAAACTCCCATGGAATTGTGGACACGGTCACCTCCTAATCTAGATGAACTAAAAGTGTTTGAATGTGCTGCTTATGCACATATAAAACAAGGAAAACTAGATACAAGAGCCATCAAGTGTGTGTTTCTCGGCTACCCAGAAGGAGTTAAAGGCTATAGATTGTGGTGTATAGAACCTGGAACTCAAAGGCTACTTCAAAGCAGGGATGTGACCTTCAAAGAGGATATGTATCCTTTTAAAGATAAACCACTGAATATATCAACTCCAGAAATCAGTACCAGTAGCAATGATACATCTGTCAAGGTGGAGCTTCCTAACCTACTACAGGAAAAGGATGATATCATTCCAGATTCCACAGAAAGTACAACATCACAAAACACATACCTGGATGACTATCAGTTAGCAAGGGACAAGGAACAAAGGACCATTAAACCACCTCAGAAATATGGTCATGCAGACTTGGTCTCTTATGCTTTTTCAGTTGCCTCTCAAGTAAATGAAGATGAACCTCGAAATGTGGAAGAAGCAATGAATTCAGAAGAGAGGCACTCATGGTATACTGCAATGAAAGATGAAGTTGATTACTTAATAAAAAATAAGACCTGGGAACTGGTGCCTAAGCCACAAAATCAGAGAATTGTTGGCTCTGAGTGGATCTTCAAGAAAAAGGAAGGTATACCTGGAGTTGAGAAGCCTAGATACAAGGCCAGGTTAGTGGCAAAAGGATACTCGCAAATTGAAGGGATTGACTACCAAGAAATTTTTTCACCTGTTGTCAAACATGGGTCAACAAGGATTGTGCTTGCCATTGTAGCTACTGAGGATCTTGAGCTGGAACAGCTGGATGTTAAGACAGCTTTCCTGCATGGAAACCTTGAAGAACTGATTTATATGGAGCAACCACAAAATTTTGAATTTAAGTCAAAATCACCACATGTATGTCTTCTTAGAAAATCCATTTATGGTCTCAAGTAAGCCCCTAGGCAATGATATAAGAAATTTGATGAGTTCATGTTGAATCACAACTTTGTAAGGAATAAGCATGACTGGTGTGTCTACCATAAGACACTTCAATGTGGAAGACAAATGCATCTCTTACTTTATGTTGATGACATGCTAATTGCATGTCATAACCTTACTGAAATACAGAAGCTGAAACATGAACTCAATGAACAATTTGAAATGAAAGACTTAGGGGCTGCCCAAAGGATACTAGAAATGGAGATAGTAAGAAACAGAACAAAGAGAGTTCTATGGCTTACTCAAACTAGATACCTGAGAAAAGTGCTTCAAAGGTTTGAGATGACAGACTGTAAGGCAGTGCATGGACCACTTGCAAATCACTTTAAGCTGTCAACAAGCCAATCACCAAAGTCTGATTAGGACAAAGCCAATATGCAGAAATTTCCGTATGCAAGTGCTGTGGGATGTTTAATGTATAATATGGTATGTACTAGGCCAAATCTTGCTTATGCAGTTAGCTTAGCAAGTAGGTTCATGGCTAACCCGGGAAAAGAGCATTGGCAGGCAATTAAGTGGATCCTCAGATATCTTAAGGGAACTCTTGAGCTTGGGTTGATGTTCAGACATACTGGTGAGGTTTTGGACATTGTAACCGGGTATGTTGACTCAGACTTTGCTGGAAGCTTAGACACAAGAAGATCCTTAACCGGATATATCTTTATGATGTATGGGACATCAGTAAGTTGGAAAGCTATGCTGCAACATGTGGTAGCTCTATCAACAACGGAAGCTGAGTACATGGCCGTTACTGAAGCTGTAAAAGAAGCTTTATGGATGAAATGATTCTTGGAAGACTTGGGATATGCTCAAGAGACAATAAATGTTCACTGTGATAGCCAAAGTGCAGTACATTTATCCAAGCATAAAGTCTTCCATGAAAGATCAAAACACATAGATGTTCGGTTGCATTTTGTAAGGGATGTGGTTGATACATGCTCTATATCAATAAGGAAGATCAGTGCAAAAGATAACCCTGCAGATATGTGTACAAAGGTTATTCCAAACTCAAAGTTTCAGCATTGTTTGAATTTGATAAATGTTTCCAGTGGGGAAAAGACGTAGAAGCAGGGAACCTGGAGGAGCTAATCAGTTTAAGCTGGTTGATTGTCAAGGTGGAGAATTGTGGTTTCATTATGCCAACTCAACCATCTTAGTCAGCATTTAATGAGTGACATGGAAAAGTTAACAACTTCAGAGCTGAGGGATCGAGAAAGCAACTGGGGATGAAGGCTTCTGTTGTAACAGATAGGATAACTGAATAAAGGAGTTATGCCCATATAAATAGAAGCAAGGAGTCTTGAAGGAAGGCAGTTCTTTGAATAGATTCATTCGGTCATCTCTGAAGGAATATAAGTACAACAGGAGAGAATTCAAGAGCATGTGTTCTGAGAAAGAAAAGAGTGCATGTTGAGAGTGAATTCCGTAGGAGTGCTTGTTGTTTTTCTTTGTAATTCAAACTCAGATCGTTGATTAATAAAGATGACCTCCTCCCGTGGATGTAGGTCAATTAATGATCGAACCACGTAAATCGTGTCTCGAGAGTTATTTTCTTTATTTTGTTTATCGTGTGTTGAGTTCTTGGATTGATTGTCTCGTAATTCCTCAAGTGTGATCTGTTAACGAGTGGTTACAAGAGATTCTGAGAGCTTGGTTCCATTACAAGAATCAATAAATCAAATATCAAAACTATTATTTTTTCATCTAAAAGATTATTCATGAACTTACCAACGAACATGTTCACAAGCTAACGAGCCGAATACTGTAAAGCTTGAGTTTGATTTGTTTATCTTAACGAGCCTCATTAAACGAGCTCAAACGAGCTTTTATCGAATCGAGCTTCGAATAGCTCACAAACGGTTTGGTTCATTTACATCCCTACTTGATATGCTTCTAACTTAGAGATTGATTTTTTTCAAGAATTCGAGAGAGAAGAGCTTTTCATATATTGATTTCAACGTCTGATTTGAAACAGCTCTTTAATTTTTATTAAATATACATGTATAAAAAATAGACTAACTTTTAGCTTGTCATTTGTTATACGTAACATCTATATAAATAGTACATGAAATCATGTAGAACAAGTTCTTCTTAAAGTTAAGGATCTACTAGCTACTGAAATCATTTGACTTCTTAAACTAAAGGTGTGTTTGGTAGATATGATTAAATAAGAATTGATGAATAATTATATACTTATTTAATATTTGGTTAAAAATTTTAAGATATATTAATAATCATTTTGACCCGGTTTAAGACTTAATTTTATGATTAATTATTTGATTATTAATCTAACAAATTAAGTGGGATAAGTTATCAATACACCACAAATTACATTTTTATCTTCTTATATCTAACAAATTAAGTGGGATAAGTTATCAATACACCACAAATTACATTTTTATCTTCTTATCTCTTATAAAAATAAATATTTATTAAATTCTAATTGATTATGTTTAATGATTACCTAATATTTTCAAATATATTTTCTAATAAATATATTTAAATTAATTTTAATAAACATAAATTATAATTATAAATATTTAATTATCTATTTAATTATTTTAAAAATATTTATAATTATTTAAAAAACAATAATATTATAATATCATTAAACTTTATTTAACATTAAAATTAATATTCAAAATATTACTACTATTTTAATTATTAATTATAAATATTTAATTATCTATCAAATTATTTTAAGAATATTTATAATTATTTTAAGAAAAAACAATAATATTTTAATTATTACTAAAACTTTATTTAACATTAGCATTCAAAATATTATTGCTATTTTAATTATTAAAATAAATACTATTTAAAAATTTATTTATAATAAATATATTTAAATTATTTTAATAAATGTAAATTATAATTATAAATATTTAATTATTTATCCAATTATTTTAAGAATATATATTTAATTAACATTTGGGGCATTTTGATCATTACAATAAAATTTACAAAATTAATCCATCATTTTAAAATCATACCAAACACCATATTATTTATATCATCATACTATTAATCCATATATCCCATTTTTTAATCATTCTAATTATTAATAATTTACTTATCTTATCACACGTACCAAACAGAGCCTTGGGGTATTAATATAAGATTAACATGAAATTTCTCCTTCGGAACATTGATTTCCTTGCACTTATATTTCAATGTAATACAACCTAGCTAAAAAGGCTTTCTTCATTTCCATATCTATGTCTACAATAAAATCAAAACCCATTCCAGAAATACTTGAGACAGAAAACATGATAAGACAACAAGCCATCTTCCAAGATATTAATTATAGGAAATTTTACATCAATTTACTTTCATGAATTAGGACCTGAGTTGTATAAAACCAGATGGGGAGAACGATGGCTTTGCGATCTCCGTGCAGTTCTTTCGATCTCTGGATCAAAGATAAGCAAGTCAGGGCTTTGCGATCTTCACATGCACTGTCAAACAGATAAAATGAACAAATTTGTAATTATTATAATAAAACAAAAAAAAATTTTATTGTAAACAAATGCAATCTAATAATATCGTCAGAAACATTATTAATTTTTACCGTATCCGTGAACTCCAAGAAGGTCCTCAAATGAACGTGGGGATCAGAAGTGACAGTTCCCGTAAACTGGTTATGCTAAACCATATTTATCAGAGCAGGCTTCAGCTCGAAATTGTTGGCGTTTATGGTCCCTCGAGCAATGCCATAATAATGAGTGTTGATAACTGGTCGGAAGTGATCTCTGATAGGTATAGTCTATGGCAGGTTATGTCTGTCATTCTCTATGTTTTCGGCCATTGCTTGAATTTCTTCTCTTCTTGCTTTTCTTAATCTTCGTGCAGTTCTTTCGATCTCTAGATCAAAGATAAGCAAGTCAGGGTTTTGCGATCTTCGCATGCACTGTCAAACAAATAAAATGAACAAATTTGTAATTATTATAATAAAACAAATATTTCAGATATTTAAATGAACCCATTTCTGATAAAAAAAATTTGAATGATGTGTATTAGATAGAGTATATGAGATTTGATAGGTAATAGAATACAATCTATTACCCCCTTTCATCAGCTTTTTTCTTTGAAGTTCTGATGCAATGACAAATCTCGGTTAAAATCTCGATCTGCCAGGTTGTAGGACATTCTTGGATAAATTACTCCTACAACTTTCCTTGCATAGAGATTTCTTGAGATTGTTCCCAGTACTGAATCTTGAAGGTTACTCATTCTTTTATCGCATATAGCATATCAATAGGTGAATATATTCCTTCTTTAAAAGTAGTTTTTATCATAATGTGAATTGCTCCGATATGAATATGGGACATGGTTCGTGCTACTTCTATCTTGAGTTTTTGGTGAACAACATAATATATTCGTCCACTAAATATATATCATGTAATTCAAGACTATACAGAGCTTGAGCGTATTTCTTTTTCTTATTTGTATCTTGACTATTAAAATAGTTTACCCTTATAACCATTATTCCAGCTATCTCGCTGAGAGATTCTCCGGCTAGAACTGATTCTTTGGTTTCTACCGAAATCATGTCCCAAGCAATTTTAACTGATACCATAAGACTCGTTTCTAATAATTTAATGAATCTTTCTCTATTGAGATCAAGTGTGTCTGCTGCAATTCTCATAGCAGATGTATAATAATCTATGATATCTTCTCTGTTTTTGAAGTCTAATACATCTAGGTTAAGAATAATCCCATAAGAATGTATAGGTTATAAAACAGATTTCTCATAAGATGTTTGGTGCAAGGAATTTGATTTCTCCTTGACCTCGTTCCCGTTGGGTGTGATTCTCTACCAGTATGAAAGTCTGGTTGGGATTATCTCATATTTATATTCTGAGATCTTACACTTTTCGTGGTGGTTTCTGAGACGATGACCAGGTTATGGTGGATTGTTCACCCCCAGTTCTGTTCATCTTTAGATCAACAATCTTGAGATTTGCAAAAGATTCTGCAAGATCTTGGAGATCCTCGAGACCAATATTTTCTAAATTTGTCATCAAATTAATTTTTTTCAGAGACTGTTTTAATTAGATTAATCATCTTTTCTTTTTCAGTTAAAGGTTTTGCTATCATTTTGGTCTTCTCTCTTTGATGTAATAAGGGTTCGGTATCATAGGGTAGTGGTAACCTTCATTCTGAAGTCTTTTTACTAGAACTTGGTCTATGTTTAAGATTTTGAATTCTTGTTTGAAAATCCTTTAATATTCCAAGAATGTATTCCTGGTTTTCAAGAATTTTCTCCACATTTTGGGTACATAATACAGCATATTTCTATAATTTTGAATTGTCTTCTATATTTCTCTATGATCTTTGGAGAGTTTAGAAGAATCAGGTACTATTTCTAAGAACCTATTATTTTGAATCATAAGTTTACATTAGGACTCTGATAAATTCCACTTTCTTCTAGATATCTAACATTGGTTAGATCTTCTTATTTCAATTATTCCAAAGTTCTGGAATAAATCATGTAAATAATTAATTTCGAACCTGATTTCGAATTCATGTTATTTGAGAAAATTCTCCTCCTCAAACATTTCATTACACCGTAATAATAAATTTGAATGTTTGAAATAAACTTTACATGTCTCTGATACTATTTTAAAGTCGAGTAAAATCAATCATTAAATTTAACAAATATAAAGGTATTTTTGTCACTTTTATCTTTTTAAAGAGTTTGGACAAAGTTTTTTAACACTAAAGAATTAAAATAAATTTAAGTTTAAGCTTGAAGATTTATCTCCAATTTTCCCAAGTTTTAATTGCATTAATTTATGTTGGAAAAAGAATATTATAAACAAATAAAATTTAATATATTATCATGTCGTATAAAAATTACATGTATTCTGCATTTAAAGATTAGGATGTTTAGAAAAACTTTTTAATAATTCTAAATCGAGAAAATAGTAAATAAAGGAAAAGAATATTCATGTTTTGGAATTTTATATGCATAAAATGAAAAATTATTAAATTAGAGCTTTAATTCAAAAGGTTAAAAAGAGTAATAAAAGATATTACGGCCACTTTATATATTAAAACAATAGGACGGATGGTGATTAACAACATTTGGAGTGTACCTCTCATTCCACTATAAAATATTATGAACTAAAAATATTATGGTAAAAAATATATTACAAATAAGCCGGCACTCAACGAAAAATCTATTTATTTTGCTTTATCATCATCATCATCATCATCATCATCATGATGTAAACTAAACTAGTAATAATTCCTTGAAGTCTAAAAATAGCAAAATCTTGTAACAATTAAATAAAATATTAAGGTTTATAATGACAATTAACTTATGTAACAATTATTTTTCAAAATATGAAATTACAAACACTTGAATAGATTTTAATAAATCTTTTTCTCAAGACAAAACAAACCATAATCTAGTCTTCTAAAGAAACGTCTCACCAAAAAATAACGATTGCGAGTTCACACATTCATTGACAGACAATAACAAGATGATAAGAACACAAGGCATGTTTAAGATCCTAAAATATAATAATCTTTACTCATTTTCAGGAACACCTGATATTATGTGATTTAAACTTATCAAACTCTCCACATAAACCACAGCACTCAACTTAAAACTAATTCCGTAGAATTGTAATCCCACGAACTGGTTTCCTTCGAGTGCACAAACAGCCCATTGGCCGTTTTCGGATTCAACCAGCAACCACTCATCATTCAAAAACAAAAAAGGGCAAACAACCATGTAAGGGCCGATCACAAACTGCTTCGTCCATGACTCTTTCTCCCCGTATTGCTTCATCACCCAAATCTCTATCTCTGTCCGTCCGGATTCTTCGCTCCACTGTGGATATCGAACCATTGCCAAACTCTCATTTAACACCATCAGGCTGGGGATGTCTTCTGATTTGGGGAAATCTTCAGGAAACGCTAACAGCTGAAAAGCCTCCGTTCTTATGTCAAAGCAAAGAATGCATGGATGGTTTTCTGAACTATCTATCCATGCAAACCAGTGAAGAACCCCACTAAAGAAAATTTGAAAAGAACGTGCATAAACCATCTCAGGTAGTTTTGCATCAATACGCTTCCATGAATTGGAGGCTGAATTGTATAAATCAATCCTGCTGTAATGATCTTGTTTGCGTACAAAATCGTCCCAGTTATCTGAAGCGATTAGAGAAATCTGGATTACCTTGTAAGCGCCAGTGTTTGGGTCAAACCCAAATCCAAATTCAAAAGGAAAGACATCATAACCCTGTGGACAGGGAATGTTTAGAAGGGGAAGCGGCTTGAATTCTCGCAATGCCGGATTGCATAAGAAAATGATATCAACGAATGGGATGCAAACAAGCCCATTGCAAGGACCATACATTTGGACATCTGAATAAATGCGAGGACGGAAAACTAGATCAGGCAAAACTGGAATGGATAGATTGGGGGATACCAATAATTCGGGGAAATCTGGATGGTGAAAAGAGAGCATCGGTTCGGGTCCATTGTTCTGCATCAAATAGCGTTTCACAAGCAACACACTCTGTTTTCTCTCGCGGTTTTGGTATCTGTGGATGAATATAGGACTCCCAATCAAATCACGCCATGTTCTTGAAACGCACCTGAGTTTTACTATTGATTTCACCGGGAGACGTATCAAAATTTCGATGATTACATCCTCTGGCAGCTGTCGATTCACCATTCTCACGAAATCTCAAAGTGGATACTTTATAATTTTGTGCCCTAATAAGTAAAGAGTTGTCAAAGGATGTAAAACCAGATCAAGCAGACTGACAGTGTACATACCGCCGTAAAAATGTTAAATAAAATCAACATTTCATATACGCATTTCCATGAAAAATCCGAAATTCATGGTTAGATATGTTTATTTCAATTTCTAACCTGATTTTAGCAAAATATCCCTAAAAAATGTTTGTAGAATATGGAAGAAGCTGTTGTGAAAAAGTAAAAATTTACGGTAAAAAATAAAAATTTCAAACTCTCAAAATTATCACACTACACACTTTATAATATTTTTCTCTCAACTCAATTGTGATTTTCTTCACAAACGAGAGATCTATTTATAGAAAATTTTTACAAATAATCCAAAAATAAATTACATCATTACCTACATCATCACACACTAATTTTCAATATTCAACACCTAATTTTACCTAATTTTCAACATTCAATATTCACATTTTCAACACAAATATTTTTCACATTTTTAAATAATTTTTCAACAGCCATCTATTTTGGATTTTTCGATTTTGGAATTCTTTTTTGTTTCTCAACCCGCGGCCAACCCGAGTCAACCGCGTCCCGCCCTTCCTAGGCCCGAAACCTGCATACAGTGGTGGAGAATCTGGTGTTACTCGGACTAGAATTTTAAACTCTAACATTCTTTAATATTTTAAATTGATCTACCCGGACTAATATCAAATTTATTCAAAATTATACAAAAATTTACATATAAAATTTTTTTAAAAATTTTGGACCACCCGGGCTAAAGCCTGGGTACAAAAGGCTCTACCTCCGCCCCTGCCTGCATAGACCGGTCCGTTTAAGCCCATTTTCGAATGAGTTGCAAAATCTCAATCCAATCCACTTAAATTATGTGGCCGGACGAGCTCAACCCTAATCGAAAACTCTAAATCTATGCTATTAAATTGGTTATATTGTGGAATAAAGATCCAAAATTAAGACACGTGACCTACTAGTAAAATTTTCGGTTTAATTTCATTTGTTTGGGATAGTTTCCGGTTTAATCTCAAATTAAATTGCATTGAAGTCCTTTTTTTCTTTATTTTTAGTATATACATTTAACTTAACTTATAAGTCGCAAAATAAGTTTTTTTTTACCATAGCAAATATATTAATTATCAACCAAATCAAATATCTGTACAAAAAGCCCGAAAAAAGTTTCCAATTTACAAATTTATTTAATATCTTTTTATCTATCAAATTTTGATTAAGTTCATGAAAAATGATTGTAGAATTACTAAAAAGTACAGAAATTATGGGAAAAAAAACTAATCAAAAATAGAGTAAGTTTTAATTGCAATATTTTATGTTGAAATTTTTTTTACAAAAAATAAAATTGAATATATTATCATGTGTTATCATAATTACACGGACTCTGCATTTAAAGGTTAGGATGTTTAGAAAAACTTTTTAATGATACTAAATTGAGAAAAAAGTAAATAAAGTAAAAAAATATTCATATTATGGAATTTTATATGTATAATATGAAAAACTATTAAATTATAGCTTTAATTGGTTGTGGGACGAAATCATCTGCTACATTTGGTGCTTTAAACTGTATTAGACTTAGCTCAAACTAGCCACGTTTGCACAAATTATTAAAAATTAAACTCACTAAAAATCATGTATGAAAAAAAATACAATTAATCATTGATGAACATTCGATTGATCTATTTTTTTTAAAAAAAAATCGACAATAAATTGTATCTCAAGAACTTTAAATTATTAAAACAATATATCGATGTTGTTTTAATTATTAAAAAAAAAAGATGAATTAAAAAATTTTGTCAGTGATTTATTCTATTTTTTTCATGTATGGTGTTTAGTGTATTTATTTTTTAATTATATGTGCAAACGAGACTTGATTGAGCAAAGTGTAGTATGGGTTGGAGCACCAAATGTAGCAGATGATTTCGTCTCAGTTTTGAGTGTCACGTCCCGAGATCGGGTAGTCGACACCGACATTGTTCAACAATCACATGGTCGCCAAACAATAAGCCTCATTTATAAACTAAACCATTTTATTTCATAAATATCATAGAATATAATTGTCTTTACAACATAAACTCTGAAAACGATAAAAATCTGCGAAAGCGTTTACAACTTGAATTAAAAACTGAATTCACCAGCCCCAAAACTGATCTTGCTCTTCTTCCTTGATTTCCTAATCTAACTTATTTGGATAGTGTAGAGTAAGGGATAAGTGATATGGTCGTCACTCAGTAACCGAAGACCGTTCGAGCATATACATAACAAATACACATGATTTTCGAACATGACATAACATGCATAAAATATTTTGTACAAACAAACCATCAGCCTGAACATTAGCATATCTTGACCTAGGCACTGAGATTCCTCTACTTTTCATAATTTACTGATATCGGTCCCTAATTTTTAATCATATAATCATGCCATATAAGGGCCATAAACATATCATGTTTGATATTCTCATTCATATCCAATTAAATCTTCACACAAACTAAATTCGCCAAATTCAACTCGTTTAATTTAACTATCTCAACGATAGCAAAGAATCAAATACTTGTGTGATCTTCGTTAGTTCAAGGATACAGCTAGCCACGGGTTCACAACTTTGTGTGATTTAGAAAAAAACATTTGTTTTTATTCGGGCTTATCGTAATTAGCCTCATTTTTTTCATCAACCCCTTAATCAAGAACGTCGGAACTTAAGTCTGATTGCATCATCGGATCATGATAGGAGCATATAATAGTATCGCCTCATTATCTCCTAGGTATCACTGAAATTGCCTAAAATAACAAGTAAGATATGATTAGCGTAATGTACGGTCCCTTTAACTCATATATCTCAATTAAATCTGCAATCATTGGTACATCTAGAGTTGCAAATGAATTCGAGAATGATATGATGTATCTTTGAGAAATAATAGTGCATGATATGTGTAATTAAGAAAACACATTTTCATAATGCACGTGTCTTACTCTGGCCAGATATTCATTGCACTATTAACTCATCAGATCACATAGGATATTCATAGATGTCTTAGAAGTCTAAAGTTGACATAATCCACAGATGTCTTAGAAGCATAAAGTTGATGGAATACCCTGGTATCTAGTCATTGTCCCTTATGCAATTGCGGGGAGGATACCACGGGCCATGCACTCTTTACTTGCACATTCAGGAAAGGTAGATGGAAGCAAACAGAGTATTATCACCTCATTAACTGAATTCAGAATCAGGAGTCATGGGATTTTTGCCACTAGCTGATGAATGAGCTACATAGAAGCGAGTTTGAGAAGATGTCCATGTGTGCTTCGGAGATTTGGAAGGAAAGAACCATCCTTACCCACACCACCGAACGCCAAGCGCAGAGCTCAGATATTGGATGGTGTCCACTACAACAAAAACGCAAAACGAGAATGGATATTATCAGTTGTCATTGCCGCCAGAAAACTGTTGTAACTGACAGTGTTGTTGAAAGTACGTTCAACGACAACGGATTTAAACTGATGTCGTAGCTCTAATTAGCGACGGTTTTTGATATATCATTGCTAAAATTAGCGACAGTTTAAAGTTTTTGAAAAAGTAGCGACTGTTTTTTATAAAGTTGTCGCTAATTAGCAACATTTTAGAGAAAAACCGTCGTTAATTAGCGACAATTTTAGATATAATCTGTCGCTAATATTTTTAGTAAAATAAAAAAAATTTACTTTTATAATTTAATAAATCGACAAAAATGCCTTACAATTTGACTAAGTTAACAATATTTATGATCTTAACTAACACTTAAAAATTTACCAAGAATTTAAGCAAAAAAACTCACCTAAATTGAAACTAAAATCGTCTAAGAGAGAAAAATTTTAAGTGTTGTGAAGAGGTGTGGATGAAAATGGACCGAAAATACGGATATTTATAGACACTTTGAAACGGTTTTATCTAAAACCGTCACTTAAGTAAAAACCTTCGCTAACTGTTGTCTTTTAGCGTTTTTTAAGCAAAGACAACATTTTTCTAAAAACAGTTGTCTTTTAGCGTTTTTTTGGGACCGTTTATTTTGGGGGTCATATAAACCGTTGTCTATTAGCGTGTTTTTTTGGACAAACGACAATGGTTTTAGAAAATCGTTGTGGATTAGCGTGTTTTTTGGACAAACAACAACGGTTTGGTTAAATTGTTGCTCTATTTAACGACGATTTTACTTAAAATGTCGTTATATTTAGCGACGATTTTATTAAAATCGTCGCAATTTTTTAAATAGTGTTGTAAAAAACCGTCGCTAATTACAACACTATTTAAAAAATTGCGACGGTTTTAAAGAATGTCTATCATTGATGATTCAGATGTCGATGATGGTATCATGCATGTTGTTTTTCATGGATACATTAAAGGCTAGAAAAAGATCACAAACTGGAATGAACTTGTTGATTATATGTGTTATAATTATCAATATCCTATGATTAAAGGCCTAAGGTTGCATATTGTAATAATGAACTTGTTGATTATAGGTGTGATAATTATCCATATACAGATAAGGTTGCAGCTATTTGTGTTAGGATCAGTTTGGGGGGAATCGGTTGAGCTACAATAGCTTGGTTCTTGAAATATTGAACACTGATGAATTAAATCGAGTTTGGTTTAAACCAGGCGAAAAATACTCGAAATAATCCTTCGTAGAAACCGATTAAGTATTTTGTAAAGCAATTTAAAATATATGCAAGTTGAAAGAGTGAAAAACATTTTGGTTGAAGCATTTTATCAAACTTTTGGTAAATAATATTTTGATATTTGAAGAACACATAAATACTTCAACATTGCATCTTTAAAACAATAAGATGATAAGTAAATGCAATAATTAAATAGACACAAATTTGTTTCTGAATGTTCGAAGACATCAAATGCTCCTACGTCACCCCTTCTTCTCCTTGGGAAGGATATCACTAGAAGACTTTGATTCATACAACTCCTTGTACAAATCCGATCCTGAAGAGAAGCACCCAACTAGAACTTCTAGCACTCAAGATTGCTGGCAGCATCTCACAATCAGTGTATTGTTTAATGTTTCTTATGCAAAGACTACAAACATATTGTTTTACGTCTTTGTGTTAAGACATCACTCAGCTGATCTATTACAGCTTAACTCTCATATAAGTGTGAGTGATTGTGTATGAGGAATTTATCATTTACAGTGTACATCTCAAATGTATTCTCACAAAAGGACTTGTGCTCTCAACTAGCTGGTTTCTTCATGCTAACTGCCCATGCTTTGAATCTCCTACCAAAGCTATTTTTAACCTCTTGAAAAAGCCCTCGATTGATCTCCAAGATCTTATATTTATAGGCCTCGAAACTGATATAGTTGTTGGACTCAAATATATGACCGTTAAAGATCTTTTGTACTGTTTCTGAACTTATGTCATTTGGCCCGTGAACTGATGATGTGGATAAGTTCGAACTGGTCAGTGTCGAAATGGTGCTCTTAACTGGTCAGATGATCAACTGGTTCAGTTCTGGTCTGCTCAACTGGTCTTTGACTGGACTGGTGAAATCAGTTGGCTCGTCAGTTGAACTGATTTCACTGTTTCAGCTGGACTCTTCATCAGTTGAACTCTTCATCAGCTGGCCGGACTTCTGAAGGTCTTCTCCTGAACCATCTATCAGCTGAACAATCAGTTGAACTGGTCTTTGCATATCAGTAGAACTGGTTCAGTTTTGCAAGTTGTTGACACTTTCAGTTTGCGTCTTGAATTCTTTAGTTTTTCTTGGATTAGTTCCAGTTTGGATCAGTTTCGATTCAGTTTAGCTCAGATCACTTTTAATTCTGATCAATTTTAGCTTTGCGCACTTACGCCTGATCAGTTTCAGTTCTGCGCGCTCACGTAAATTGTCAGAAACATAATAACAAGTTTTGTTAACATCAAAATCAAGATTGAGAACATGAAATGTTCCAACAATTTGGCTAGAGGGTACTGATATTGTTAATATTTCTTATGAACGAGATATCATTATGCATGGAGATGGGTTGATGCATCAAATAAAGAGCATTATTTGGATTCTATGATCAGTTGCACTATCCGTTGTTTTACCCCTACGACGATAGTTGTTGGCATGAACATATCCCTAAAAATTGCAGAGATCTTGCCTATGGTGATGTTGTCATTGACGTGATACAAATGTTTCTTCTTTTTCCCGTGTTGTTGCTGGTGAAATTCTTTGGTTTTGCTTTTCTTCAGAGATGTTGCTTTACATTTTTGTCCTTTCTATTCGTTGTAGAATATCTTTAATATAATTTGTCTGTAACGTACCGTACTTTTACTATTCAAAAGTTGCGGAAAAATTAAAAATTTTCTTAAATAAACATGAACATTTGAATGTAAATAAAAGAATAAACTGTACGTCTCACAAGTCGTTGCAACCAAATGATTTGAAATTTGAAGTTTGACAAAAGTATAAAATGTTTTCATAAAACTTAAAACATGACGGTCCTCGGGTTTAGCCTCCCGCTCAGTCCAAGCTTGCTTCTCGGTCACCACCTTCGGTCTCCTCATAAACATCCTCACATGCATCGATCAAGCCTAGTGAGTCTAAAGACTCAACAAGTATAAACTGGAAGTAACAAGTACTACATAATAAAATCACATGCAATTTTAAAATAGAACATACATACTTAAAACTTGAACTTGCATATTAAAAACTTGAACATACGTACATACATACTTAGACGTGCCATCAACATAAACTTTTCTTAAACATGCTTGCATACTTGAACATACTTAACTTCATCATTTTGCGTAGAGGCATGTTTCAAAGCAAGTGACCCATAACATAATCGCCTGATCAGACTAAACCACAGTACTGGGATGATAGGGACGTATCCACTGCCACATACATGATATCCCCGTTCATGCTTTAAAGGGCAGATTGGTCCCCGTTCATGATTTAACGCTTTTCAATCTTGATCTAAACCCGTTCATAATTTAACAAGGTGGGTTCGTCCCCGTTTATGATTAACGCTTTCCAACCCCATACATAAATTGGTCACAAGACATTTAGCATACCTCAAAAACTGGAAAATATTTTCTTTGCACGTCGAACATACTTACTTGGCGTTGAGGGATTCGTTGGACTTCGATTGGGGACGCTGCTGCACATGCTAACGTAATTACTTGCACTTACATTCCATAGCTTAGACGTAGGTACTCGTGCTCACCACCGAAGTAATTAAATATCTTATGACATTCTAGATCTCTCGCGACTTGACCTCATTAAATAATCGTACTAACCCATGACAACGAACCCCGAACAATCTCTAAAATGATATGTGAACATTTTCCAAAAATAAAAGACATGCACTTACTATTAAAACTTGAAAAGAAGAAAGAACAAAATATTTGGATAGAAGGGGTGGCGCCCGGGAGGTAAAACTTTACCGCTCGAGCGCCAGGGTCCGCGCTCGGGCGGTAGCAAATTTCCGCTCGAGCGCCGAGGTTACTAGGAAGAACACTCGGACAGAAAGAATGGCGCTTGGGCGGCAAAAAGTTACTGCTCGGGCGCCGAACAAACTGGACTCCGCGACTCATAAACTTATACTCTCCAATTTCGATTACACATACAGTGATCAACGCCTCGAGACTCATCCTAGGACACTATGATCCATACTCGACTCCATAAAAATGTTCCAAACGTCAACGAACTCCAAACGAGCAACAAATCCGTAAACTAAAATTTTGACACCAAAATACTTCCTACGGCTCCTAATGCAACCAAGTGCCTACCGACACAAAGCTAAGCACCAAAATTTGTCCCCTTGTCATACTCTCAATACCCAATGCAGCAGCGATCCACCAACGGTTCCCAACGAAGCCTGCAACTCAAAAACTTCAAGAACGCATCAATATCATAATTTTCAGGAAAAAAAAATAGTTTGAGCAGTCTCACAAAAAACGCCATAACTCACTCAATTTTTATCCAAATATTTTGAATTTACTTTCAAATCGAAGGTATCAAAAAGTTTTACAATTTTCATGTTGAAAGGTTTCTCAGAATCACGACCGAAAAATTGAAGTATTTGAAAAGACGGTAAAAACGTGATTTTTGATCCAAAAACGGTTTCAAAAGTGATCTAAACATAATTGCTCAGACTTCTACACATCACACTTGTATTATTACGCATAAATAACAACACAACACATAATATGACGAGATCGACGCATGAAAAATAGAATATACATGCCTTTTTATGATAAAATACCGAAACGACGATACCGACGCGGGGAAGGAAGCGAGGTTGATCCGGGACGAATGTGGCTCGGTTTTTTTTTTTTTTTTTGAAACAAAATCACCAAAACTGTTGAAATCTTTGAAGGGAGGGGCGGCTACTGAGTTTTCTCAAGAACCCTAGGTTATAACTCTTAAAAAAAAATAAAACTAGAATGAATTGTGATTGTGTGTGTGTGTTACGGCTTTGTGTGTGTGAAAAAGGTGTAAGTGTGTGTGTGTGTGTGTGACTAACGTGAGTTAGTGGTGAAATTAGGGAAAAATAAATTGCTTAATCATGAATTAACCACTAATTTAAAGTTAATCAAACACTAACTCACTCAATTTCCTTAATTGAAATAAAATACACACTAATTTTATAGCATTCTCCTTTAATAAAATAAAATCCACAAAAATGCTAATTTTAAAAGTTTTAAACTCTTGAATCCACTAAATAAATAAGTTAGGATTTAAAATGCTAAACTTAATAGTTATTTAAAAATACATCAACCTCAACTTAAAATAAAACACCACATTTTAGATTACCAAAGTCGTCACCGGTCTTTTCCTCGATCCACCTTCGAATAATCGTCTGAAACATGAAACTCGAAAAATATTTTAACGTGCATCACCTAAACATGAATAATTTAAAATAATGTATTTTCATAAACCATGCACTGCTAAAATCAATATAAAATTAATTAAATAATTTAATAATTAAATAAATGCATGGATTATACGTGTACTGAATTTGGACACTACATTGTCACTCTATTAATTTTTTATGTGGTGTTGATTTTTTTCCCCAACTTTGAATTGCAGTCGCCTATGGGAAAAATGATAGGATGATATATATCATGTGTTACGCTCCATCTTAATAAGTCATCTTCGCTGTATCAAAAAATATTATTTCTTTTTCCTGTGAAGGAATTTGCACCTATTACACAAAGTAATATTGATCCGTTGAATTGATCTGAAAAAAGATGACTACAAGTCCCTGTTCAAATTCGACGTAGTCCAAAAACCAGCTGAACAATTGAGGAAAAAAACAACAAAAGAAAAGAGTAGTGAACAAGGGGATAATTATATATTATTATATAATAGAAAAGAGAGAAGACGTACGCGATCCAGCATATATTCTTACCAACGAAGATAAAGAAAAAGAAAGATAATAGATACAAAAGACAACGAACTATTGGGACAAAGAGAGCAAAAAGAAACACTGCATCAAAGGAGACATTGTATTTTGAAGCAATCAAGATCAAACAAGAGAGAGAATAGAAATTAGAAACCTTGCCACGAGAATAATTAATGAGATATATATCTGCTTAATATGCTCTTTATGTTCCTCGATACTTTGTGACGTTTATTTTGCTATTCTTGAAATTTTGACTTTACCACATATATTATCTAAATATGCTTGGACACAACAAGATTACTCGTTTAAGGTTTACATGTGCAACGCACGTGCCACTTTCTAATATATATATATATATATATATATATTTCCTTCAATTTTATGTCTTGAAATGTGCTATCTGAATGTTTTCAACAGCAAGCTTCTTGAAATTACCGAGGTTTCTTGTGGTAAGAAATTTGCCCCAGTTGTATCCTTTGTATTTGGGCTGATTTTGGTCGTGTATAAGCTCCTGGAGAGGCTCGACCCAAGTATAATGCGCAGGGTTAAAAAAGAAGGGAATTGAGAACCTTGCCTTCTCAGAATTCACCATTGCTCTATGTTCTACGCTCTCATACTTCTCATTGCTCCAAACCTGTAAAAATATTCGCCACGGAGAGTTCGTCAACAAGAAATATAGAGCAAGAAAATTTGAATTTCTTTTGTTATCTAGATTCATGTTGCATCGATTTCACCTGGATTATGTCGCCCACATTGATGATATAGGCGTTCTGAATAGGGTTAACAAAAATCCATTCTCCATCGGATTTTCGCTTCACTTCGAGCCCGCCAACATCGTCTTGAGCAAGAACAGTCAAGACACCAGCATCTTTGTGTCGTCCTACGCCAAGAGTCAGGTGTGGAACCGGGCAGGGTGGATAGTAGTTGAGTCTTATCCGGCTGGTCTGGTCCTCGAAAAATCCATGTAGCCGATCTCTTTTCAAGCCTAAACTCAAGGCTATGAGTTCCAGCAACTTGAAAGCTAGTTTTTCCATTTCTTTTGCATGTTCTTCACATGCCTCCCTGGAAAATATATAAATATTCTGTCTATAATATATACCAATAAGTTCTTGCAAAACTATATATCATGTTATGATAATACATGGAAACCACCTAGCCGTGACTGTTTTTTAAGCTGATTTGTAAAATTATATAATATGTGTTATAGGTAATCCAATTTTTTTTTTATTTTTTTTATTTTCACTCGTCATATGATGTAATATAAATGTTTTTGTTCTATCCTTTGTGAAGTATCAAGCTATATATTTAAACTTGTCATGAATGAGTTAAAAAAACTTAAAATAAATTGTTTTGGTGAGCTAATTGATATATAAAGGCTAACTTTGATATAATTTTTCCAAGGTATATATGGCCAAAAAAACTCGTCGTCATTATTAATATTATTATATGATGATGATGTTTTTCGTAATATTTGCCTATGTTAATTTGAACGTGTGTCACATAAAAAGTTAAAATTTAATTTATGAAGACCAAATTCAACTGAATATAGTACTTATAAATCTAAAATATATCAACTTACAGGACTATAACAACTATTCAAAAGACAAAAAAATTTCGTGCATCGGTTAGTTACCTTGAAAAAAATCTAACTCTTTATCTTTCTCTTTTGAGATTTGGTATTTCTCAAATTACAGATCCAATGCATTATCGATCGAAACATGTGAGGATCATGCTTGACCCCATATAAAAACATTTTTAATGCAATAGGGGTCATTTGATTTATGACGAGAGTAATACCATCAAGACAAAAACTTATGTGAGACGGTCATGGAAAAAGTATTATTTTTTATGCTAAGAGTATTACTTTTTATTGTGAATATCGGTAAGGTTGACCCGTCTCACAGATAAAAATTCATGAGACCCTCGCACAAGAGATTTAATCTACCATCAGAGGTTCAACTAAACAAAGATAGAAAGGTGGAGCCTATTATATATTTGCAGACAAATTCAATGTGTTTTCAAGTTTTAGCTGAATAAATTTACTTGATATCTTTTTTCTTCACATATAATATTTACTTTTGTTAATGTTAACATAGCCACTAACCTCAACTCCGGAGGATCTTTAGGCCACTGATTGATCAACTCTATGAGCCTCCTGTCATCAGGTTCATGAGAAACCGGAAGAGTCGTCGGAGTCTGCACCGTGAAATCCATTACTTCTTTCCAATCTCTTACATTCTTGGTGTGCTCGGTATCGTAGTATCCATAAGGGTTCACCTCATCTCTGCTCACTTTTCTCTTCTCCTCCCTCGGCAGGGCGAAAAACTTCCTCGACGCTGACTCAATCTTTTCGCGGCATTTCAAAGGCACCCCATGGTTGATCACTTGGAAAAAACCCCACTTCTCACATGCATCGCCTATTTCTGATGCCAAACTGGCTAAATCATTGGCGTCGGACGAAGATTTTAGCGGAGAGAGATCGATCAGTGGGATGTTTTCGGGCTCGATGGTGCGTGGTTTAGGCCTGTGTTCCAGGGATTGGATGAAATCAGGATCAACTTCTCCCATGGATCAAAGTCCTGGAAATGGCTTGTGTATATCAAGATTTTGTTGTTTCAATGTTGCTGATTTAGTGTATATATAATGCAACTTTTTGTTTTTTCTAACCAAAAGTTTTTGATTTCCCACATCCACGTTATTCCATACGCAACTTTTTTGGTTCCGCCATCGTGTTTCTCACCTCAAGTATTAAATAAAAATTTAAAATTTATATATAATAACTTATCGAAAATTACAAAAATAATTATGTCACGAGTGACATAAATTAATTTTGTAAGTAATTTATAATCAAATTCTTAATCATCCGAGTTGTCTTTTTATATGTTCAATGGTAAAGTATCTTTTCTTACTATCGGACATGTATGCTATGACAAAAAAATGCCATTGCACGATAATTAACTAGATTTATTTGTTCATTTGCAAAAACTTGTGTGAGACGGTCTACGGGTCGTATTTTATGAGACGGATCTCTTATTTGGGTCATCCATGAAAAAGTATTGCTTTTTATGTTAAGAGTATTAATTTTTATTGTGAATATCGGTATGGTTGACCCGTCTCACAGAAAAAGATTCTTGAGACCATTTCACAAGAGACCTACTCTTGTTCATTGTGTCATTTGCTACCATTTTAATATTAACTCAAAATAAAATTGAGACATGCATGGAAGAAGAATATTCTTATCTATTTTCTATTAAACCAAATTTTTGACAGCTTATAAGCTTTGCCTAGGACGCTCTAGTATGATAACATCAGATTAGTAGATTACTTCGATTTAATTAAAATTTGTTCTAAAGTGGTTGAACATTTTATAAATAAAACAGATCTTGAACTGTCGAACTCGAAAATGTTCAAATCTTTTTTAAGCCGAACTCGAGTTATAAGATAAATATGCATTACATAAATATGTTTTGAACATTAAAATATCGTAATACTTTTTGTTTCAGAAACATCAAAAGAGAAGATGAGTATATCTCTAAGACGGTCTCACATATATTTATTCGTGAGACTATAATAAAAAAAATAATATTTTTTTCATGAGTGATCCAAATAAAATATCCGTCTCACAAACTTGATCCATGACATGTCAAAACTAGTATTTTCAACATTCTTAATCAGGTTTAAAGATTTCTCCACAAACTTCAGCAAAAACAGAACCCAAAAATAAGATTTAGTTACAAGACAAAAAAAGAAGCTCACTTTTTTTACAATCATACTCAAAAAAATGATCAAAATCCCCCAATTTCAAAGCTCAATAAATCAAGAAAGAAAGCATCTACATAAGTGCACATTTGATGAAGAAACCAAATGAAACTTGAGTTAAATCCAAATCATTGGCGAAATCGAAATGGTAAACCCAAAATTAATAAACATTAAGAGGGCACTTGCTATTATTTTTTCGTTGATTATTGCTTACAATTGTCCGCAGAAAGACCCACTCAGTTGGTCGCTTTTTTCATTACAATTGGGTCTTGAGCTTCTATAAAAGATGGTGGGTATATAGTGATGGTTGAAGGTTTTTATATAGAATAAAAGTCATTTTTGCAAATTTATGCTGACATAGGTATTGAACGTAAAGATGAATTTGGATATTGGTATCTTATGACAATTAATTTAATATTTTAAGAAAGGAAAAAAAATCATGTATTTGGTGATATGTTAGTGATGAGTAGGTCTCTTGTGAGACGGTCTCATGAATATTTATCCGTGAGACGGGTCAACCATACCGATATTCACAATAAAAAGTAATATTTTTTCATGGATGACCCAAATAAGATATTCGTCTCACAAAATACAACTCGTGAGACCGTCTCACACAAGTTTTTGCCGTTAGTGGCAGTGGCGTGCAATATTACAAAGAAGTAATTGAAAATTGAATAGTCTGAAAAGTAAGACTCCGCTAAGGAAAGAAACTCCACAAGGATTCCACCTACTTTGGACATTATTTGTATTCGAAGGAGACAATACCTTATAACTTAAAAAAAAAACTTTTATAAGATGGTTTTCCGTGTCAATTTCGTGAGATATCTTTTAATTGACCTGAACCATGAAAAATATTATTTTTTTTTAGATATGAGTCGTGTCGACTCATCTCCCAGATATAGATCCATGAGACTGTCTCACAATAAATATATTCATAATTTTATTAATTCGTAAAATTTGAGGATCACATTTAATTTTGGTTGATTTATATTTGAGTGTCAATTTTTTCAAAATTTCATGATAATTGATTTGTTTGTTTGATTACTAGATTGCTCAACTAGTTTTTATTTGTATAATCTACTTCTGAATTAGATATCAATAATTGTTTGACCCGTTTACTTTGTAAAACAACTGCAATTAATAATTTTTTGCTTTTGAATTTGTTAATTTATTTGGAAAAATAATTGACTAGACTAAATGCAATATCTTGTGTTTATATTATTTAGCTTCATCATTCTTACTAGCTAGTTTTTAATGTTACCATTGAATTAGATATTTATCGTCAAGATAGGAATTGAATTTCCAATTGTGAATATTTGAATATAAATTGATAGTTTTTGCTTCGATGATCAAGTCAATAAATTTCAACAACGAAATCGATCGAAACCAATGTTAATCTTTTTTTAAAATTTATTTAATTAGTTTGATTTCATTGCATGATGATTAGTTTATACTTTAGAATAATTATAAATATTTTCTAAAAAAATTAAAGTATGAATGACAAGAAAAATAAAATTAAAAATATTTTAAAATTCCGATTTTTTCAGCGATTCATATGGCTAAAAGTGTGAAGACCCAAAAAAAAAATTAGATACACAAAGCCAAGCTACACAAAGCCATGAATTAAAACACATTCAAGCCATGAATTCAAAGAGGAATTTGAAGAGTCATAACAACAATTTTAATTGTGTTTAAGGCCTTTAAGGAAGCCATAAACATTGTGGTAATGGCCTTGAATGATAGCCTCTTCACCTCCACTCCATGAGCCTATAAATAGTGGCCAAAAGGTAGGAGAAATGACACCACCAACAACTATTTTTGAAGCCTTGCAGCAACTATTTTCGAAGCATCTGCAACAGCCGAGTTCTTGTCCATTTTGAGGCAATCCAGCAACTTTCGTGTGCGAATTTTCAGTTGTTCTTCCCTCAATCTTTGAAGATAATAATTAAGTAAGTGGGCTTTTGCTATATATATTTCTTTGTAAGTGGGTTTTTGTTATACTTTTACGTACACTTGCATTTCATAAGTGTACTACTTGATATATATATCGACATACTTGTTCTTCGTAAGTATGTCCACATTTGCTCAAAAATAAATTAAGTATGTTTCTTGAAATTCGATCGGCATGATATATTCGTTCCTAATTGTTATGAAAATCCTTGAACATTTTGTTGATTGATATTCGTTATAATATTTGAAAGCATGTTTGAAATCTTTGAAATGCACTGTAATGATTCGAATTAGAAATGGCAAGGAAATTCCGATATTTGATATGTTTTGTTTAAGGCCCTGATGCGGTGGGTTATAATAACCGTTCTTTTGGCCTCGCCCCTTAGAGGAGTAACATATAGGGGACTGATCAGTAAACCATGAAAAAGGAGATGATTTTCAGTGCTATGTTTGTATCTTGTTCATATTCGATTCAACATGCTTAAGATTGAGATTATAATAATGTATTCGTATAATTATAACCTTGATATTCGTTATGCCCGATCGGCCCCCATTTACTGAGTATTTCTCAAGTACTTACCCCTTACATTCCCACCTCCAGATAAGAACGAGAAACAAATCGAAGATAAAGAACAAGAATACTTTTGGAGATGGTGATGAAGTCAATCCAATTCAAGACCAGTCTTATCATTGTCTCTTAGTTATATTATCGTGTTAGACGCTTCCGCATTTCGTTTTAATCGCATTTTAAAGACGATTATTGATTTATGTAATAGACTGGCTTTTGGCTATTTGATGTACTACGTGGCTTGTTGTTATACGGTTTTAAATTGTTAAACAACGCCGATGACACGTCTCGATTTCGGGGCGTGACATTTATGTGGTATCAGAGCCGCCAGGTTCATAATCAGGCTGGGAGTTTGATAGACAAAATTTGGCGAAGTCAAATTTTGGCAAAAACCCATGCCTTCCTATCCAAATCATTCTGATACATCACATTCATGTCTGTTTGTTTAAATCTTCGAATCCAAGTTGTCACCATAATTGGATGGCTTATTCTTTCGCATGGAATCTCGAAACTCAATTTCCTCAACTGCTTTGAATCTGTGCGAAATTACCCCTTCTTTTCACTTGTGAAAAATCCAATGAAAGATTTTGTTCGATCCAATTATTTTACTTGTCTGATGCGGTAATTTTTATTTTTACCATTACTTTGATTCTAAACCTTTTTCATTCGATTTCTCTAAGAAATGGTTGCCCCTCGTACTCGTGCTCAAGCCGCCCTTCGCATGCTTCAACTTACCATTGAAAACCAAACATGAGAGATTGAAGCCCCAAAGACTCAACTAACTAGAGGAAAACAAAAGAAACAAGAACTCTTGGAGATTTAGAACCTGCTTCAAACTGTTATACAATGTCTCACCCATCACCTTGATCGAGCAGAGAGCCAGCTATCCTTAACACTATGTAACCCATCTAATGTAGTACGACTAGTTCCCCTAATCGAAAGATGATAGTAAAGATTGAAACTAAGAAGGATCTTGCTAATCGCTCTCGTCATCAACATGAAGACCTTGCAAGAAAGCAAGACGTTACATCGCTAAGCTACATGGCGCTACGGATAGACTGCAAGAACAAAATAACTACATGCAATTTGTCGTCGAAAACGTGAAAGAAGAAGAAGAAGTACCTATAGATGTAGTGGAAAAAGAACAGTAATGACTAAGAGATGATAAGGTAGGGTAGACTGGTATTATGGTTATACGATACGAAAAGAAATAAATGTAACATTTCTTTGGGAATGTACAAAGATAAGTTTAATTATATTTTTGGGAATATATCTATCAAATATAAGTTGACTTATATTTTGGGAATACACCTATCTGATATAAGTTGACTTACATTTTTGGGAATTTAATTATCGAAGATAAGCTTCTGACTTAAGATGAAATATTTGACTCGGGATAAGAAATTATTTATGAAAATAAAGTAAGACATTGATGGGCATTGAGGAAGTGTAGCATACGTAATAAGTTCTGACTCTTCTTAAAGTACCAAAAAAAAAAAAAAGATTTGAGGAGAAAGATATCTAACGAAACTTGTTTGTGTTAAAGCATGCTAGGCTCATAGTCTTGATTAAGGAAAGATTTAGTAAAAGAAAAATTGGTTGAGGAGTTAGTTTCTTCCGTACAAGGTTGAAAGAATTTTTAACTAAGTTATTATTGTTGGGACTTAAGTCAATAGGCTGATAAGGAGTTATGTTCTAAGATTCTATATTGGTTTTAATTTTTGAGACATTAATCGTGATAATAAAGTATGGATACGCATATTCAGTGCCGATTTTATTCAGTGTACTATGGGAATTGCTTGGTTGGACAAGAATCACGCAATGATAGATTGTCGGGGTAAGAATGCCAAACTCCAATCCAAAAATAAATAGTATTTCATGGCAAGGATAAAAAACAAAAATCCTTCCTTATTGCTTCTCAGACCTAGAAAGCCATGAAGTATGGCTAGGAAGTCTAACTAGCAATAATGAGAGAAGCAAAAGAAGGAATTGAGCACAAGGTATAAAATATTCCTATGGTACGAGAGCTCCGGAAGCGTTACTTTGAATTATCTCAGACTGTGAAGTAGAATTCGAAAGTAACTTGATAGCTCGTACTACACTAAATTCTAAGGAACCCTAGCGAATGGCTTCAGTTGAACTCAAGGAGCTAAAAGATCGATTCCAAGCTTTGTTAGACAAAAACAAATCAGACCAAGTGCCTCTCTTTGGGGATATTCAATCTTATTAGTACAGAAGAATGGAGAAGGTACAAGATAGTGATCTACAAAAAAAAACTCAATAAGATCAAGAACAAATGTCATCTTTCCAAAATAGATGACTTTTCAATCAGTTAAAAGGAGCTAAGATCTTTCCAAAACTCTACCTAAGTTCGGACTACCACAATTGAAGGTCAAGGCAGAGAATATTCCTAAAATAGCCTTAAAAAGAAAAGGGTATGAACACTATGAGTTCATAATAATTCATTTTGTCATGACCAATGCTCCAACAACACTCATAGAACTCATGAACAGAGTGTTCAATAAATTCCTCGACAAGTTTGTGGTAGTATTGATGATATTCTTGCATATTCAACAAGTGAGGAAGACTGCGAAGAAGATCTTCGTCTTACTCTGCAAATGCTAAGAGAAAAATAACTATATTGTAAATTTAAGAAATATGAATTTTTACTAAAAAGTGTCACATTCCTAGGTCATATAATATCTTGAATAGGCATATCAGTGGGCCATAAAAACGTAGAGACAATCATGGATTGGCCTTGACCAAAAACTGGAATAGAAATTCGAAGCTTTCTGGGATTTGTTGGCTATTAACAAAATGTGTTGAAGGATTTTCTTCCGCTCACCAAGCTCACTCAGAAGAACTCTAAATTAAATTAGAGTGAAGAATGTGAAAAGAGTTTTAGATCCTGAAAAAGAAACTCGCTTCTACGCCATTATTAGTACTTCCCGAATAAGGCATGAATTTCACAATTTACAATGATGCAGCAAAAGAGGATTGTGATGCGTTATCATTCATGAAGGTCAGGTAATTGCATATGCATCAAGGTAATTAAAACCTTATGAGCAAAATTACCACACTCATGATCTTGAGTTAGCAACCATCGTATTTGCACTAAAAATATGGAGACACTATCTATATGGTGCTAAATGCGAGATATTCACCGATCACCAAAGCCTCACATACTTGTTCACTCAAAAAGAATTAAACATGAGGCAGAGACGGTGGATTGAACTCTTGAAAGATTATGACATGACAATCAACTACCATCCGGGTAAAGCCAACAAAGTAGCTGATGCTTTAAGCCGAAGAAGCATAGGGAGAGTAAATTTATTTCTGCTCAACCATGCCTTCAAGAAACCATCAAGCTGAAACAAAATCACTATCCTTCTATAACAAGGATTAAGGAGCAAATTCAAGAAGGAAAAGCTCAAGAATTTAGAGCTAATGAGAAAGACGTCCTGTGGATGAAAGGACGTTTGTGTGTACCAGACCTCGATGAGATTCGACTAGAAGTAATGTTTGAGGCACATAAATCAAAATTCTCAATTCATCCTGGAAGCACCAAAATGTACCGAGACTTGAAAAAGAATTACTGGTGAATGGAATGAAGAAAGATGTAGCCAACTTTGTCGCTAAATACCAAATCTGTCAACAGGTCAAAGCCGAACAGCAATGACCCGGAGGACTCCTACAAACACTAGAGATCCCAACATGGAAGTGGGAACACATTTCCATAGACTTTGTGGTAGGATTACCAAAGTCAAGACAAAACCATGATGGGATCTGGGTTATTATCGATCGTTTCTGCACACTTTTTATCGGTGCGAATGAACTACAACCTAGATAAACTAGCCACCTTGTACATGAACAACATAGTAAGATTACATGGAGTTCCAGTCAATATCTTATATGATATAGATCCGAGATTTGTATCCCGATTTTGGAAGAGCATTCAAGAAGCTATAGGATCAAAAGTCACTCTAAGTACGGCTGATCATCCTCAAACTGATGTCCAAACAGAGAAAACAATTCGAACCTTGGAAGATATGCTGAGAGCTTGTGCTCTAGACTTTAGTGGTAATTATCTTCCATTAATTAAATTCGCGTACAATAAAATTTACCACAACAGCATTGGTATGGCTCCATACGAGGCTTTGTATGGGAAGAAATATCGATCACCACTCTATTGGAATGAATTCGTGGAAAGAACGATCATGTCACCCGAACTTATCAAAGATACCGTGAACAAAGTATTTGTTATCAAAGAACAACTTAAAACGGCACATGATAGACAATAGAGTTGGGCTGATTTAAAAAGAAGACCATTAGAATTTGTAGTGAGTGAAAAAGCTTATCTGAAAGTTTCCCCGATGAAGGAGTAGTCCGATTTCGTAAGGCTAGGAAATTAAATCCTAGATATGTTGGATCACTAGCATACAGACTAGCCCTACCGCCCAATATGGCGAGGAATCATAATGTCTTCAATGTTTCACAACTAAGAAAATATGTCTCTGATCCAAGCCGTGTTCATGAAGAAGGACCGCTACTAATCGAAGAGAACTTGAACGAATAATTAAGAAATGAAGAAGTTCCCATTAAAATTGTGGATACCAAAACCTAGTATTGAGACGAATGAGTATTCCTTATATCAAAGTACAATGGTCCAATCACACAGAAAAAAAGCTACTTGGGAGTTGGAAGAAAAGATGCAAGAATAATATCCTTATCTCTTCGAAGATCGGGTATATCCAAGTTTCGAGGACGAAACTCCTCATAAGGTGGGAAGGATGTGAAGACCCAAAAAAAATTAGATACACAAAGCCAAGCTACACAAAGCCATGAATTAAAACACATTCAAGCCATGAATTAAAACCCATTCAAGCCATGAATTCAAAGAGGAATTTGAAGAGTCATAACAACAATTTTAATTGTGTTTAAGGCCTTTAAGGAAGCCATAAACATGGTGGTAATGGCCTTGAATGATAGCCTCTTCACCTCCCCTCCATGAGCCTATAAATAGTGGCCAAAAGGGAGGAGAAATGACACCACCAACAACTATTTTTGAAGCCTTGCAGCAACTATTTTCGAAGCATCTGCAACAGCCGAGTTCTTGTCCATTTTGAGGCAATCCAGCAACTTTCGTGTGCGAATTTTCAGTTGTTCTTCCCTCAATCTTTGAAGATAATAATTATGTAAGTGGGCTTTTGCTATATATATTTCTTTGTAAGTGGGTTTTTGTTATACTTTTACGTACACTTGCATTTCATGAGTGTACTACTTGATATATATATCGACATACTTGTTCTTCGTAAGTATGTCCACATTTGCTCAAAAAATAAATTAAGTATGTTTCTTGAAATTCGATCGGCATGATATATTCGTTCCTATTTGTTATGAAAATCTTTGAACAATTTGTTGATTGATATTCGTTATAATATTTGAAAGCATGTTTGAAATCTTTGAAATGCACTGTAATGATTCGAATTAGAAATGGCAAGGAAATTCCGATATTTGATATGTTTTGTTTAAGGCCCTGATGCGGTGGGTTATAATAACCGTTCTTTTGGCCTCGCCCCTTAGAGGAGTAACATATAGGGGACTGATCAGTAAACCATGAAAAAGGAGATGATTTTCAGTGCTATGTTTGTATCTTGTTCATATTCGATTCAACATGCTTAAGATTGAGATTATAATAATGTATTCGTATAATTATAACCTTGATATTCGTTATGCCCGATCGGCCCCCATTTACTGAGTATTTCCCAAGTACTCACCCCTTACATTCCCACCTCCAGATAAGAACGAGAAACAAATCGAAGATAAAGAACAAGAATACTTTTGGGGATGGTGATGAAGTCAATCCAATTCAAGACCAGTCTTATCATTGTCTCTTAGTTATATTATCGTGTTAGACGCTTCCGCATTTCGTTTTAATCGCATTGTAAAGACGATTATTGATTTATGTAATAGACTGGCTTTTGGCTATTTGATGTACTACGTGGCTTGTTGTTATACGGTTTTAAATTGTTAAACAACGCCGATGACACGTCTCGATTTCGGGGCGTGACAAAAAGTATATCCAAAAATCAACCAATTATGTAAAAGAAGAAGTGAATTTTTTAAAAAATTTTATTCTTTATTTAAAATATTCTGTATACACATTTAAAATTAAATAAAAAATAGTGCGACAAGCTGAAAAGAAAAAATCTTTATCGGGCTTTGTTATCTAAGGCCCACTATCAATATCGGGCTTTCCGTTGAATGACAAAAACAGGGCCGTTGCATAATAAGCCCACTAACTATACATTAGTGATTAGACTGCTCGGAATCTTGATTAGAATCAGGGTTTTTTCACGCTATTCTACATTTAACTTCTCAAATTCATTCAGGTTTCAAGGAGGTACGTAAAATTTGACTCTCCTTTTGCATTTTTTTTTCCTTTTTCCTCTTCAGTTTCTTTCTCTAGTAGATATGTGTGATGAAATGTAGCTGTTTAGTTCCAGGTTAGTAAAAATTCAATTTTTCTGTCACATCAGTTCATTTTGATCGCTATTTGCCAATATTTATTCGTTATTCTGCTTTGTCTTTTATTTTATCTGGATTTCAAGACTAAAATGTTATGTATTTGCGGTGAATTTGGATTAGTTATATGTTCTAATGATTTAGAATTTTTTAATCGGCCTTTGGCATGAATTTTAGTTGTGGTGGCCTGGATTTTTCATACTGGAGTATATTTTGGGTACATGGCCGAAATATGCTGAGGCTGGGTTAATTATCTTCGTTTGATTGCTGATTTTTTTTTTATTCGTACGCTTTCACAAGTCCAGAGAAGGACCACCAATTAAGCAACCGGCGGTTAGTAAAGGCTTCAGGGTTAGGATGTTAGGATGCAAGGAATTTTTTTTGTATATTATGTTTCGTTCAATGAATAAAACACGGCTCACCTTAGTTATATGCCCCAGTGTCAGTAATTTTAATTTGAGTATGATACCTCGAGTAATTGATTAGATTACATGTGCTAGAGACTAGAGTTTGAGTTTCCCTCTGGCTGTTTTTTGTTTAGCGTGTTGTTTTTTGTTTAGTGTGTTTCGTAATCTCCGTATTATTTAGTAAATATATTTTTTAGGTTAAGGTTAAAGGTTTTATATGTTAGGTGCTTTATGTATGTATACTTCTTGAAAGTCACTTGTATCTCCCTGGAATTTGGGCTAAATTTTGATACTCGGCATGATAACTGTGTGAAACCAGTCTCTTTGTGCTTCCTATATTGCAGATGGCTAGATGGGATGAGATTCTCTCCCTTCCTGTACAGAACCCTCCAACCTTGGAGTTCTCGTCGGATGATGTTGTGTGGTCCAAGGTGGAAGGTTGGCGTGATAATATAGATAGACTTGCTCTGATCCCTTTCTCCAGAGTGGATGATTTTGTCAGGGGGGAATCAAACAATAAAGAGTGCCCAACAAGATTCCATGTCGAAGCAAGGAGGCGGCGAACTCCACAGATGTCTTACAAGCCTAAAGTTGATGGAATTCTTGAATATATATTGTATGTTCGGATCAGTTTTATTGTTGGTGTAACTGCGACTCAATTTTTTTTTGGTATCCTTTTGAGCATCCCTGTAAATTGATCATGTCAACATTGTAGGTACTGGTGCTCCTTTGGTCCAGATGATCATAGAAAAGGTGGTATTGTACGGCCTAGTAGGACCACTTATGTTGCAAAGAACAAATCAGCTGGTCGGCCAAATACAAAGAGGGGTTGCACATGCCATTTTATTGTGAAACGCTTAATTGCAGAGCCTTCAGTGGCACTTATTATATACAATCAAGATAAGCATGTGGATAAAAAAGGATCGCCATGCCATGGTCCACAGGATAAAAAAGCTGTTGGGACTCGTGCTATGTATGCTCCGTACATATCAGATGAACTCCGCCTCCGTGTCTTGTCCCTTCTTCATGTTGGGGTCTCGGTAGAAACCATAATGCAGAGACACAATGAATCAGTTGAGAAACAAGGAGGTCCTTGTAATAGAGATGACCTTTTGACCCATCGCTATGTTCGCCGACAAGAAAGGAGTATCCGGAGATCCACTTATGAACTTGACGAAGACGACACTGTCAGCACTAGCATGTGGGTTGAGAGCCACCGAAGTAATGTTTTCTTTTATCAAGATTTCTCTGATTCAGATCCTTTAGTCCTGGGGATTCAAACAGAGTGGCAATTGCAACAAATGATTCATTTTGGAAGTTGCCGCCTATTGGCTTCACATTCAAATTTTGGTTTGAATAAGCTGAAGGTCTGTTATGTTTATCATTTTCACTTGAGCAGTCCTCTTGTCTTGCACACTGAATTTAGTATGGCTTACTTTGTTTTCCAGTATCCTATTCAAAGTCTTGTGGTGTTCAACTCAGACAACAAGGCTATACCAGTTGCTTGGATTATTACTCCTAGATTTTCAAGCAGTGATACATATAGATGGATGCGGGCCCTATGCAATCGAGTTCATGCAAAAGATCCCACGTGGAAGTTGGCTGGGTTCATCGTGGATGATCCTTTGGCTGATATTGTAGCTATCAGGTTTGTCTTGGTTTGCATTCACGTTTTAAGTCAGTTTTCGCTGTTGCTACAACAGCGATCTTGATTGATTCAAATTTCAAACTGTGCATTGTATTGCTTATGGTATCTACACGTTCATAGAATACATCAGAACTCAGAAGATTCAAAACATGATCTGACCAGATGATTCCAACTTCATAGGAATTGTGAAACATGGAGTTTACTTGAGAAACCGAATATTTGTTGAACAATAGTTATTATCTCACAGTTACTCCGTATCTGAACAACTTTGTCTTGCCTGCATAAATCAATCGATGATTGAATGTTATTTCCAACCAATGTTCATATTTTGTTGGTTTTTTTCTCGCTTAATTATCCAAATGAATTAGCTAATTTATCCAAATGAATTAGCTAATTTTGGGATAACAAACAAGATAACGGAGGGCTGCAAACGTCTCTTGCATCTTAGTTTGTGTTTCATTAAGGATAAGAGTGGTTGTAGACTGTTTCGGTTTAACCAATCCCGTTGTTAGGATTGTATCAATTAAAGATACATTCAATGTCTCTTCTTTCTGTTAATTTGATTCCTTATGGTTGCTTGATAGTGAGGGATATTCTTTATGTGTGGCTATAGGGAAGTGTTTCAATGCTCAATATTGATATGCTTTTGGCATGTTCGTCATGCATGGCATAAAAATTTGGTGAAGAGATGCTTACAGATGGAGATGCGCGCTGAAATAGCAAAAGAGCTTGGACAGGCAGTTAATAAAATCTCCAAAGGGACCGGCACTGCTAATGTTTTCGAAGCTTTCATGGAAGATTTTGTTGATGCAGCAGAGTTTATGGACTATTTCAAGGCACTTTGGTATCCAAGGCTAGGTAATTTGCTTTAATAGAATTGATGAAATAACACATGATGTCCAAGTCCCGCGCATTTTCAGTAACTAAACACATGGACTACTGTCTACCCTTTGTTGAAGCGTGCTTTTAGAGGGTTTCCCATGTTAAATGTGCATTTCTTTTCCAGAATAGAAAATTATCTTAATATTGCTTGATATGATTGGACTCTTCTGATCAGGTATTTGGGCACGTGTGCTTAAAGCTCTTCCTCTCGCAAGCCAAGAGACCTGTGCAGCAATGGAGTTCTATCACAACCAGTTGAAGCTTAGGTTATTAAATGAGAAAGAACAAAGTGTATACGAACGTGCTGATTGGCTTGTAAATAAGCTTGACACTAAAGTCCATTCTTACTTCTGGCTCGATGAGTACTCAGGGAAGGAGGATTTTGCAAGATATTGGAAGGATGAATGGATGAGTGCTCCGACAGCTTGGAGGAAATCATTAAGTATTCCAGATGCTCACGTAGTCATGGAAGGTAAATGTGCTAAAGTTGTTGATGATCAAGATACAGTTCATAGAGTGTTGAACCCTGGTTCAGAGTATGCAATCTGTGATTGTAGTTGGGCAAAAATGGGAAACTTATGCGAGCATATTTTCAAAACAATCAAATTATGTCGTGTCATGGGTTCCACCACTCCATCTATGAGTATGTACAAGTACAGCCAGGCCTTGATTAATATGCTTCACTGTCCTCCATTTGATTCTTTGGTTCGTGACCATGCTGTTTCATTAGCAATATCCATACGGATGCAGTTGAACGCACAAATCGGCCCAGAGAGCAGCCGGGACAAAGGACATGCTGTAGATTCATCTCAGATTGAAAATGGTTCAACTGTGAAACCCCAGCATGCAAGCAGTGAAGCAATGGATTTAGATGATAATCCAACTCATCCGATGACTGAAAATGACAACGATACCGGCGCTCAATTTGGGATTTTTGGTGATGAGGTGGCAGTTGATTCATCATCCATGCGTACTTTGGCACCTCAGTTTTCCTCTGGAGATAGAAGCGCATCGTCTGCTCCCTTCGTTGAGAATGGAGAACTCCAGGCAGATACTGGCGCAGACACAACCAAGAAACTCTCTTCTACTGATATTGAATTCAAGAGTCCGGGTGGCCTAGAAAATTTGGAGAAAAACCATAATACAAGTATGGTTGATGTAGAGCCACAACCTCGTAATGACCATCCACCCGTTGTTAATTCTTTAGATTCACATGCAGAACGTCATATCACTGAATTTAACGGTGGTAAAGGTGCAGAAATTTTTTCTGCTGTAGCGAGTGTTGGAGGTAAGACAGAAAAAAGCTCTTCACTGTTGTCCGGGGCAGTTAATTCAAATACTACTTTCACTGAAAGATCAGCTGATATCTGTGAAAATGGAGTTGTAGACTTGCCTTGTACCAAGCTGGCATCATCGGAGGTCTAGATTCATCAGAATATATGATGAATTATGGAGTCAATGAGTGGATGGGTTGAACACCCCATTAAATAATTGTGCCTGTTGCATCACGTGTCAGAACCGGTTTGTTATTTGAATGCAGGACATAAGCACCAACTTAGACGAAACTTCTCCTTTTAGACATGAAGTGTAATGCTAATGTCCATGTCTAAAGAAGTAACTCATAGCAGCGAGGTTGGACGTGTCCCTGGAATTCAAGAAGATGGATAAAGTTGAATGTATTGCTTTTCATGAGCAAAGCAACCCACATGATAAATTTTTTTTATCTGATATATTTGGTACCATTCTCTGTTGATGAAGGTGTGGCGGGTTGGATAGGTATGAAATTAACCGGAAAATCGAGCTTATAGAGCAACGGCTCCATGGGTTGTGATGCTGCAGCTGGTATGAAGGCCGTTCTAATTTATAATGTCAAGAGCTATTTCCGTTCAAGGAATGGTCTACAATGTGAACATGGCTCCTCGTCTTCCCTCTAGTATTCTTGGGAAAAAAATTCCTGAGGACTGACAAAACTCGTGTAATTGACAGGCTAAAGACTTAGTTTTCAAGAGTTATGTTGTACGCATGTTCTTCAAAATAAATTAATATAGATTTGGATACATAAACATCTAATTTAAGGGGGGAAATAAAACCTGAATTGAGTATTTTGCAAGAGAAAAAACACAGAAATTATTGTTAGGATACAATGTTGTGTCAGAATTTTTTCATGTTTGAAAATAAAGTTCTTATTGAGTATCCTTACTACTTCCTAAAAACCCTAAAAAAACTGTCATGGGTCTATTTAATGTGTTGATTAAATATTGCCCTTCTTTAAAAATTATAATTAGATAGATTACCAAAGGAAATATGAAAACTTATCGTAAATTTCTCCATTCCTCTGTTCAAAAGCGTAAAGCAGAGTCTTTGAATCGTACTTTGTTGGCCAGGCACGTCCCACTTTGAAAGGAAGAAAATTCGATTATTTTGCAAACTTAAATGTTAAAAATATTATTAATTTTATGCATGTTTTTATTCCTTTCGGGTCAATATTTGTTTATTTGGTGGTTTTATTTTATCATTGTATGTGGATTGTTGATTTTGAAAAAAAGATAAGAAAAGACAAGAAAAGAATATCATTCTTCCGTATACATTTAGTACAAATTACAAACTCTGTGTTGGTTATTTAAATTATTTATTGTAAGATTTATGATATTAAAAATTCATGTTAATAAATCTCATATCTTACTAAGACGTTTAATATTCAAATATTAATTTACACATGCAAAGCGTATGCACCGTTGCTTAGTCTATGCTAGTCCTCATATGCATATATTGTGTGCGTGTAATTTTTTTTATATAAATACTTTTGTCATAAAAAAATTTAAAACCAAATTTAGATTATAAGTTTTTAAAAATTGAATTTAAGAAAATTTAGTTGAATACAAATTTTAAACATCATAAAAGTTAAAAGGAAATATGTAGTATGACTAGAGTTAAAGAAGTAAATGATATGTTCATATTAAATTGTGTCACTCACGTTATATCCAATGGTCTAATTTATGGCAAAAACTTGTGTGAAACGGTCTCACGGGTCGTATTTTGTGAGACGGATCTCTTATTTGAGTCATCCATGAAAAATTATTACTTTTTATGTTAAGAGTATTACTTTTTATTGTGAATATATATCGGTAGGGTTGACCCGAAATATTACTTTTTGTGCTAAGAGTATTAACTTTTATTGTGAATATCGGTAGGGTTGACTCGTCTCACACGTCACGTATCACGTATCACGTATCTAGATTAGTTTTCTATAATTGGATTTAGTATTAGGATACTACCTTATGGTAGTGAAGTGAAATGACATTTGGATTGCAAGGCAAATATGTTAGTGCTCCGATGTTTATCAGTTATCACGGTTGCGGGTGAATCTTGAATTTCGTTTTCTGGAAATAGATGAAAATGGGGATTTTGGAAAATAATTAGATTCTCATTATTGTCCATTCCGGGCTTGTGCAAGATTTCATCTTAAATGGAATTTCTGAACTTCAGGATTCAATCGTGTAGTATGCACTCTCGTGTACTCAAAACGAAAAGGATTAATGGGACAAGATAACAACATAGGAACAATGCAAGTTTTTGGCCTTTTGTTTTTGTTTTTTTACCTAGTATATATCATTTTCAAAATATTTTAAGTCAATGAATGAATGCAAAAAAATTTAGCACCAGAAAAGTTAAAAATGGCCAACGTTGGTGCCTATGATTTGAACAACAAAAGAGTCAAAGAAACTTGGAATTTGGGTCGACGAAAAGGGTTAAAAACTTGGCACTGGTTTCCCTCCATTCATGTATTTATTTTAGATTCCTACGAAATGAACTCAAGAACGGAAGAACCGCATTTCGGTGGCTGCTGGAAGTTGAGCTCCGCCTCTGCTCCGGCCACCTCAACCGGTAATATGGCAGCCGTTTTTCGCGCTATTCTTGTGTGTCTGACTCCTTCCTGGGCCTGCAGGAATTCAGCCATTTTCCACAATTCCGGTAAGCGAATGTGTGTGTGGGTTAAGATATTCAGTTAGAAAATCAAGTAGAAATCATGCATGTAGGTGCATTAAGTTTGATTATACTAGGTAATTTTATTTATAGGAAAATTTTGAAATTCTCTGCTCTGGTTAGTTGATGTGTATATGTCGATGGCTTTTTGATCTTGGTGGTCCCTGTGAAAGATTATGCCATTTTGATAAAGGACAAATCCTTGATGAATTGAATTCTTTACAGTGCCAATAGAAAGCATGATGGAGGAAGATAAAAGGCCGAAATTTGTGAACTCAATTGATAATTTGCCTGACTTCCTCTTGATTGATATCATTCAGAGACTACCCTTGGATTCGGTTTTCGTATCAAAATGTGTTTCCAAGAATTGGCTCTCCCTCATCTCTGATCCTATGTTCGCTCGCTCCTATGCCTCTCGGAAACCATCTATTCCCCGACCGTTGGCCCTATTCTACATCAGTTCTGTTCTAAAACCAAGGCAACCTTGTGAAATAGGCCCTTACTGCCCTTACTTTGGATCTAATTCGATGAATTTCGCTGTCAATATGTTCAAAACTAAGCTACAACAAAGACAGAGAGAAACATTTCCTTTGCAACTGATAGGATCTGATCGCGATTTGCTGCTGTTTTCTGGGTCGAGTAACTCGTCTAAAGAGAGTACTTACTGTCTTTGCAACCCATTGACCTTTGAATGGCTCACTCTCCCACAAATCAAAGGATATAGAATAAGATGTCCAGCAGCTGGCTTCATGGTGGAAGAGGATGGTACTTTTTGGGTTGTGCAGATTATTCCACGCTGGTCTACTCCTTTACTTAGTTTCCTCGTTTTTCATTCAGCAAATGGTAAATGGTGCATCAAAGAAGTGTTGAATACTCGTCCCTTCAGATTATTCAGGGCAAAGGCAACTATGGTTTACCGCGGAATGATAATGTGGATGGTGGATGTTGGTTTGCTCGCATTTGATCCGAAAAATGATGGTGGTAGGTGCCGTGTTATTGACTTGCCGAATAACAAAAAGGGAAGGCTCGGAGTTTCTTGTGGTAACCTACATTACTATGAGGTGAGTAGCTATGGTCATTTGAAAACAATCGAGAATCCCATTTTAAGAGTATGGATGTTGATGGATTTCGATGGCAGAGATTGGACATTAAAGCATAGTATCCTATATGGTGACCTGTGGTCGGGTGATGAATATTTGAATCGATCTCTGGCATCACCAAACACCGATAAATACTTCCATTTGGTGGCCTTCCATCCTTTGAATTCTGATATGATTTTCTTGAAATGTGATGGAGAATTGGTGTCATGTGAGATTTCATCTGCTTATTTGGAGGTTCTTTCTTGTGATCCTTCAGACGCAACGTTTTACAGGTTGGAGTGGGATGTTCTGCCTCTTGTGTTGGGACTTTGGCCGACATCTCTTTCCACATTTAGGAAGAAATATAATCAGGTATGACTCTCTAGTCTCTACAAAAGCCTACAATTAATGAGTTTGTGATCGTCAAGAGAATAGCTCTTGGTGTATTTTATGTTCAAGATGTTCGGGTGAACATCTCAATTGAAAACATGCATGTGAGACCATCATTTTTTTTTATTTCAAGTTAGATATTCGCCCGAACATCTCGTACAAATACATCAGGGCTTCCGGTGTAGCATAGAATCGCCTCATGTAGGTTAGCAGAAGACAAGGGCAAACCGAACCTAGTCACATAAAAAAAAAAAAAAATCTACAATTTTACTAAAACTAGACGTTGCATGCCCTAAAATCAATGAACTGTCACCACCCCATGAGTTACCTAAAAACATTCCTCTTACAGAGAATGTCAAAGGGCTCATATCTTTTTTGTCATGTGGGATCCAAACCTCAACATAGCCAAAATACAATTGGACCAAAATAAACGGTAAAAAATCAGTTAATTTTGTTATTTACCGAAATAACCTATTTTGAATGTTGTTTAATTTGTTCCATTTTGACTATACACTTTGACAATTCGATTTGCTCGGAATAATTTCTGTTTTATTCAATTTTGCACGATTTAGTTGGTTGGTAAAATATAACATCGTGTGATATACATTTTTTATACAAGATGATACAAATCCGCTACAATAGATGAAGCTTTCAAGAATTTTGAGTATTGATCAGCTCAAAGTTATCAATCAAGAATGTTAAAAAGTCATTCTTTATCTTGGTTTTGGCAGGTTTCTTGGATGAGCACACCCAAGGTGGAGCGAGTAGGCGCTGTACCTTTGAAAAAATTCAAATTTCATGTATAATCTATTATTATTATTTCTATATAAAAACAGACAATGTTTGATATAAGGAAATTACCCATATTATAATATATTTTTAAAAATAGCCTTCTACTCTAAATATTATGTGATATGGAATTTTAGTTTTTAAAGTTTAAAATTCCAAAAATGCCATTAATTTATATGGAGAGTTTAGTTGTACTAACCCATTAAAAACCTCTATTTTAAAAAAAATAGCCTTTCTTAAAATTTTATAATATAGTTTGGTGTTATTTCACTTCATATCATCATTTCTATAAAAGCTATATATTTTAATTTTGGGCTTGACGTGCAAGTTTGTTTTTACAATCATAAATATATATATAAAAAAAAAGCAAATTTATTATAATAATTAAAATTATAAATATTTTTCATTAGATTATTTTTGCAATTTGATTTTATTTTGATAAATATTTAGTTATGTCTGTAATAATAATAATAAATAATGTCTGTTTAGTATGAATTAATGTAATATTTGGTCAATTTAATATAAAAAAATTTAAAATAATAAAATCATTATAATAATAATAACAACAACAAGAGCTATCGTTAGTATTCTTATTTTTAATCATTATTTTTATTATTTATTTTAACTTAAGTTTTTATTATTTTTTGATTAAATAATATTATTATTTATTTTCTGTATAAAAATTTAAAAATAAAAAGAGAGAGAACAAGGAAGTTTGACTCTGCATTAACTATCCCATAATTGCAAAATGAGATTTCTTCTTATTTCATTATTTCTTTCTCCTGAAAAAATAAGCTACCAACTTATCTTTTATTTGATTATTAATTTTGATGGAAAATTACTTTCTAGATAAAATTTTACATTTTAATAATGAACTAATACACTTGCAATTTATTTATTTATTTATTTTTTTTTTGCGTTCACGTAGAAAGTGGGTTCAAAGGAAAGCTAAATCAAAAGAAAAATGATTTTACAGGGTATTCTTGAAACTTAACCTACTTTTAAAAATTAAAAAAAATCATTATTATAGTTTTGGAAAGCCATTTTAGAAAATTCCTCTTATAATTTTAAATTTTCTAACAACAATTTGAATATTCTACTTTATTATGTCCAACATAAATTACAATATGAGTTATTTACCAAATTTTTTAATACAATTGTTAATTTTGTTTCATTTTAAGAAAATTTTCTTTCATTCTTGTGGCTTAACTAAATTTATTTCAAATAAAATTGTTCTCCCATGTTTCAAAAAATGTCAGTTTACCTGCAAAAACAAATTCAATGTCTCTTTCTCAGTTAAATCTCAATCAAATAGACATGTAAAAATTATTTCGAGTTAAACACAAAAAATTAATTGGGAGTTCATTCTTATACAATACTATGAATGTTCGACATTTTGTTGGTGAAAAAAACTTAGGGAAGCGATATTTGAACTTTAAGATTACTATTTTTACTACAAGATTTTTTAAGTCTTCAAGAAAAAGCTAGTTGATGTACAAATTCTAAGGAGTTCCATTATAACTAGGCAATTTAACAAACTGCAACGCAGATTACTGATGAATGGCGAATTATTGAACTAGGTGCATGTAAATTGCTACATAAGAATGATCCAACTGATTTGCAACTGAAAAAACAGCAACACAAATCTTACACAGGAAAGATATTTTTGGATTGTTGATGTGTATGGATCAAATATGATTGATGTATATATACTACTCCTTAATATCCTTGGATGACTGGTGGTGGTGGGGATGCATAGCTTGCCCCCAAGTGTGGTGGGAGGATGATTGGTTTGAAAACTGGAGGAGGTGGTGATGGTTGAGGCGCTGGTGACGCTGGTGGTGGGTTGACAGGTGGCTGGGGTGGAGAGAACAATGGTGGAGGTGGTGGTGGTGGTGATTGGAGAGGAGGTGGGGGAGAGAAAACTGGTGGAAGTGGTGAATGGACAGGTGGAGGCGGAGAGAAAACTGGTGGTGGTGGATAGAAAATAGGGGTAGGGGGTGGGGAGTACTCTGGTGGGGGAGGTGGTGAATACACTGGAGGTGGAGGATAAACAACTGGAGGTGGTGGTGTTGAGAACACAGGAGGTGGAGGAGAGACAGTCGGAGGTGTTGGTGGTGGTGAGTACACTGGAGGTGGAGGGGAGACGATCGGAGGTGGTGGGGGTGGTGAGTGTACTGGAGGTGGAAGGGAGACGACCGGAGGTGGTGGTGGTGGTGCTGAGTGTACTGGAGGTGGAGGAGAGACAGCCGGAGGTGGAGGTGGTGGTGAATACACAGGAGGTGGAGGTGGTGGTGAGTGTACTGGAGGTGGAGGGGAGACGACTGGAAGTGGTGGTGGTGATGAGTGTACTGGAGGTGGAGGGGAGAAAACAGGAGGCGGTGAAGAGTTCACATGGGTTGGTGGAAGTGAGAAAACTGGAGGTGGTGGAGGAGGTGACGGAACAGGCGGTGGGGGTGAGAAGACTGGTGGTGGAGGTGGTGATTGAACAGGCGGTGGAGGTGAGAAGATAGGTGGTGGGGGTGATGTGTAGGATCCACCTATTGTATGTGGAATCGGTTTCTCTGGTTTAGGAGTAGTTGGAATTTGCGTATGCTTCGGAGTGGGAGGTTGGACATTAACCTTAGGTGGTCTCATTATGGGAGGAGGAACCGAAGCCTTTGGTGGGCTTGAGTGCCATGGTTTACGACTATGTGGAATCGGTGGCGACTGGGAAGCCTTTGGTGGAGAAGACTTTGGCGTGGTTGTTGGTGGGATTGGTTTAGGACTTGTTGGCTGTGATTTTGGTACAGATGGGTTGGAACCAGGCTTCGTCGTTGGTGAATTTTTCTTGGCCTTCGTAGGAGTTTCCTTCTCGGGGCTTGATTTTGAAGGACCATGATTTTTCGGGATCTTCGGCTTTGCCCCTTGACCATCATTAGAAGGCCTGCACCCTGCAGAGCTACAATCCACCTCTTCTTTCAAAGCTTTGTAGCAATCATATTCCGATCTTTGTTGCAGTTCTCCAGCAAAACAATTTTTCTTCCCATTCACCACAAGCTCGGGTATGACACCGAGATAGCATTGTGGATCCTTTGTATCAAAGTAGTTCGAAGAGAATGTAAAATTCTTCAAACTTGGCAAGGTGCAGATACTTTCAGGCACCCTACCCCTAAGCGAGTTCTTTTCAATGTCCAAAATTTCGAGGCCTTGCATGTATTCCATGCCTTGCGGAAGGTCGCCCACAAACTTGTTACCACTAATGTCAAAAACTGTGGTTGTGTTCAAAAGGGTGATTTCTTCCGGCAAACACCCAGACAGATCATTTTTCGATGCGATGAACTCGTCCAACATGCCTGCCATGTTTCCAATGCTTTGTGGGATACATCCCTTCAACTTGTTGTTGGAGATCACCACCACAGAAGCAGGGGAGTTGCCTAGATTCTCGGGGATGTTGGAACGAAACCGGTTGTTGTTCAAGAAAATGGCATCGAGGTCTTTATCGAATAATTCTTTTGGCAATTCCCCTTCAAAATCATTGAACCTTAGATCAAGGTACTTGAGGTTGGGAAGTTCCAATACAACTTCCGGAAAAGGTCCTACAAACCTATTATTGCTCAAATCGAGCTCGTGGAGAAGCTTCATCTGCTTGATTGTCGGCGGCACGATCCCACAAAACCGGTTTGAGTTTATATGCAGAAGACTAATATCTGATAAGTACCCAAGAGCTTCAGGAAGATGCCCTGCAATATCTGCATGGTTCAAGTCGACCCCAGCAACCACAGTGTCATTAGAGTCGTCCAACGCCTGCTCACAAAAGACACCCTTGTACGCACACACATCCGCTCCTTCCCAATTACACGTAAAGTTGAATGGGTCAGAATAAATGGCCTTCTTCCATTCCTGAAGGGCTACATAAGCTCTTTTTAGCCTAGAGTTAGGGAAGGTGGCGCTTGTATCAACAGGAAATTCATACGCAAGAAGAAGATCGTCCCCTTTCGCCATATGTAAAAGCTGGCGACGAGCAATATGTGCTGCTTCAATATCTGTTAATGCATAAGAGAACGAAGAGGAGACAAGAGAAAAGACACAGAGAAAGCAGCCGAAAGCAATTGTTTTCCGAGGGTTCTCCATTGCCTACCCCCCTAGGACTAGCCCAAGGCCGCTAACTGTAAAGACGTAAACAAGAAGAAACAAGGATGAATATATGGAAGGTGCGAGGGATGATGCATGAGGCTGGTGAAGCATATTTTTTGGAGCATTTTCACCTCAGAATTTTGGAGGTATGTATGAATTCTGTGGACTGAATTTAGTAAGATTTGCTTATATTTCTCCATGTTTTTCTGAATGGATTATAAGAAGAACACTAAGAATAGAGGTTCTGAGATTACTTTTGGGGCATTGGTTATGAGAAAATATGGGAATAAAATATTTCACATCAAGCTAAAAAACAAAACAAAAATATAAATATATGCCAATGATTTGTTAGGAAAGAGCTACTGTGCAATATACTTGAACTCACATGTATATTATTTATAATTAATGACTACTTTACTAAATTATGGATGGATAAATATTTCCTTCTCAAGCCGGAAAAAAAAAAAAAAACCTAAAAGCACGACATAGTTTATAACGTAAAATAGAAGTTATTTTTGTAAGACGAATCAATCTAATTCATATTTATAGTATAAAATAATATTGTTAACATAACAAATAATATTTTTTTATGAATCGAGTTTGATTAGAGATCAGTATAACAAAATTGACAGGTGAGACTACATTTTTTGTTTGTGTATATATATGATATTTTTTATATACGATCATATTAAATATTTTTAAATTTATGGCACTTTATAGTAATTTTTGGTGTCGAGAGTGATTTGTCCATTTATACTTTGATAAGATTAGAACAAATTTAATTTGAATAAGATTGAGATTGTTTCTTTTTTAATCTGAAATTAAAATCATTTTTTCCGATATTAGAATACTACATATAATTATGAAAAAATAATTTTTATTTAACACATTCTTTTAAATCTTTTTTACATTTTTTTATATATCAAATATACTCAAAAATATAATTTTTTTTTGTGTTTGCTGCTATTTTACAAGTAAAATTTATTATTTATTTAAAAAAAAAAAAAAACCGGCTGAGGGTAATTTTGTCCGGAGAATGGTGACGTATGAACTCCCACGCTTTAAGTTATGTATCCTTAGGAAAATTGCAGCGCTTTATTTTCACCCAAAAAACCCAGAAATTCGAACTGAGACACGATCAGAATTTTGTGAATATATTTTTTGTTGAAAGAGTTGATTTTTGATCCAAATTCAACGGAAGAACGCCGATTCTGTTTAGATTTTATTTGTGTTATCAATCAGATTTGCTTTTGTAGTGGTGAAAGTTGAATTTGATTCCTTTTACGAATTGTCAATTCTCCTATATTTGATCAGGTTTTTTAGTTCTAAGAAATTTTCGACGAGGTATTCGTTATTAATGAAGAAGGCAATGGAGAGTGTACAGGATCTGATCGAAGAAGCTAAGCTTCGAGCTGTGTGGTGGATTCTCTGTATATTTGGAGTAACTTACTTCTTGACACGTAACTCTCAATTTCCCTTTTCTGTTTCTTGTTTTAGTTGCTTAATTGCGAGTATGAAGATAATCTATTGTTTAAAGAATGAGATTTACTTTGTGCTTCTATTTTGGGTTTTAACTTTAGTCTTGCTTTCTGTGGTATAATGCTGATCCTAGGATTATGCATGTGCACAGAATTAGGGGATTATTAACTCAAAAGAAAAATAAAAAAGAATGGGATTATTTGTGGTGCTATGGTACGTTGAAGAAAATGTTTGAAGGTACTGTAAATTCGGCTATACCAGACGCTAGAGAGGTGAAGTGAAGGGGGGATTACCATCGATATAATCTTTAACATTCTATATGTACCTAAACTGTGTCGTGCTACTGGTGGTTATACTGCATCTTTTGTTATGTGATAAAAGATGAGTGTAATTAGTCCATCACACCAGTCCCTTTCTACTGGTTCAGCTATGGCACATCGCCTTATTGGAAGGTTTTGGTTTTGTGGTACCTTGCCTTATTAGAAAGGCTTGTTGATCACAGTGTGTTTATGCTAATTTAGCTGAAATAGTTAGATCAAAGCAAATGGGACTGCTACTTTTAATCTAACTGAACCACAGTTATTTTAGGGACTAGATTTCAGCTTTGTAAAGTTTTTTTTAAAATATTTGTTTCCCTAGGAATTTCTTACTGCAAGTCTTCTATTTTTCGATTTGTTTTTTTTTCTCTAATACCAGTCTGTATGCTAAATTTTATGCATTTTTTTTGCAGATACTAGCAAATCGATGTTGATGAATATTCCAATAGCCGTACTCTTGGTTTCTGGATTACGATTATTACTTAATGAGGTGGAATTCCGATGGAAGGTTCAGAACACCAGACCATTGTCCTATTTATTGCACTTAGAAAAAAAGCAGTTGTCTGTGAATGATTCCCGCCTAACTACCCTGCGCCCTGCTCAAAAATGGAAGAGAAAAATAGATTCTCCTGTTGTAGAGGCTGCTATTGAAGATTTTATCAACCAAATTTTGCGTGATTTTGTGATAGATTTGTGGTATTCTGATATTACACCTGACAAAGAAGCACCAGAGCTTATCCGTGAGATAATAATGGATGTTATTGGTGAAATATCTGGAAGAGTCAAAGAAGTAAACCTTGTTGACCTGTTAACGAGGTATATTTTACTGTGCTTTTGTACTATTGCAAACGCGTTCTAGCAATTGAACCTTGTTTCTCCTTTCTCCAGGGATGTGGTAGATCTGGTTGGAGATCACCTCGATATTTTTAGAAGAAACCAAGCTTGTATTGGTGTGGATGTTATGGGAACATTGTCCTCTGAAGAACGGGATGAGAGGTTGAAACACCATCTTCTCTCCTCTAAGGAACTTCATCCTGCTTTGATATCTCCAGAGTGTGAGTACAAGGTGTAGAAGTGTTCTGATTCAGAAACAAATTGTTTGCTTAATCTCTTTTTTTCTTCTTCTGATTGATGTTCATGAGATCTATTGCTTCTATATATATAGGTTCTTCAGCGACTCATGGGAGGCCTTTTAGCTGTTGTGCTAAGACCAAGGGAAGCACAGTGTCCTTTAGTTCGGTGCATTGCTCGTGAGCTTTTGACTTGTTTGGTTGTACAACCTATCATGGATTTTGCAAGCCCCGGGTGAGATGCCAGTAATTTTGCTTTTTAAATTCTAAACTAGTTATTTTATTCTCTTTAAGAAGTTCCTTTTTCCATTTTTTTTTGTTGGATCATGGTTTGCAATATGCGGGATCAGATGGACACTTGATGTTGCATATGTTCTTGTTAATCGTTACCTAAGTGTTTGGTGGCAAGACTGATTATTGACCAATTTGATGGCCTTGAATGCTTATTCAAGGAAATTCAAGGAAATGTGGGGTTTAGTTGGACATCATAACAAGTTTGATCTCGCTTCCTCGTGTGATATGTACCATAAGAGGGGGTTTCATGATTATTCTTTTACTCCTAATTTATGTCTTATTTTAGTCACAATCACTCTGTTTTTCATAATTTACTTATTGTGATGGTGTGCATCGAAGTTTTTTGTGAATGCTTACGGAAATCTTCTTCTCTAATTTATCGTTTTATATGGCATTTCATATTGTTGTCGCTGGAGCATCACCATTATGGAATCTTATTATTCCTAATCTTTTATCCAGGTATGTTAATGAGTTGTTTGAGTATATTATACTTGCCTATAATGATGAGGATATTGTTGCTGATCAATCATCTAAGGTTGAGAGTCACAACTGCGATCAAGCTGTTGCCAGAGAACATTGCCAAAGCAGTGAATCCGATGTGCAAAAAAGTGTTCCTTCTGGCATTGAAGGAACTAATTTGTCTTTGTCTCGATTTGATAATAAGAAGGCGCTAAAATCCATTACCTCAGGAAATATCTTTGCTGATAACATTCAGGATAAGCCTTTACATCCACAGCCTGCTGAATGGGCAAAAGCATTTGATGCAGCAAACCGGAGAAGAACAGATGTCCTTATGCCTGAAAATCTTGAAAACATGTGGGCCATTGGAAGAAACTATAAAAAGAAACTCCAAAAAAAGGCTTCTCAGCAGCCTCAGGCTTCTGAAGTTACTGGCTCATTAAGCATGATAGTGCCACAAAAACAATTGTTTGTGCACATACCAGTACAGAAACCCAAAACATCAATCGAAGCAGAAGATAAGACTTATGGGAAACTACCTACCAGGCCTCAACAAGATAATCAACCTACCAATTCTAGCATTGCTGCCTTTGGCAGTTCAAAAGATCTTGATCAGGAAGATTTTTTAAAGGAAGGATCTACCATTGAGGAGCTCGAAGAAACTGCTGTTGTCGCTTCCCATGAAAATATAAATAAACTTAAAAGATCAAACAGCACTTCTGATTTACACATTCATCCTAGACTTGAAGATACACTTACTAGTGTAGGTACTGCATCCGTCATTTCAGAATACTACAGTGCAGATGCTAAGAAGCTTAGTATACACAACAGGATGAGTATTTCAGATGTTGTAATTCGTAGTGAAGGGCTGCATGTTCCAAGGCTAAAATGTCGAGTAAGACAACTGGGTTTTCTTTTTTACTATTTCTTTTATCTCTCAAGTGTAAACATGTTTGAATAATTTACTAGAATTTTACTGACAAGATGCATAATGTGGATGGCTTTTTTTGTTTGCCTGCATATGCACGATCAGCTACTTCAAATGAAGCTCCAGTTTGAAGTATTACAATTTATGGACACCTTTGATTAGTGTCATCTGATGATTTATAGTGCCTTAAGTTGATCAACAAACCTTGATTCTATTCTGCAGGTTGTTGGAGCATACTTTGAGAATCTTGGCTCAACATCCTTTGCAGTTTACTCAATTGCTGTAACTGATGCTGACAACAATACTTGGTTTGTGAAAAGAAGGTAATGTTTGCTCATCCAGTTGAATAAAAGATATTGTCTTATCCGAAATACTTTTCAACTTGTTGATCTTCTTTCATTCCACTGAGGAGAGTTTCTTATTAGATCTGGATTACTCAATTCTTTATATAATTGTTCACTTGATACTTATTTTGTGTTGCTGTTTGCAGATATCGGAATTTTGAAAGATTGCACAGACATCTTAAGGACATTCCTAATTATACGTTGCATTTACCTCCCAAAAGGATATTTTCTTCAAGTACGGAGGATTCTTTTGTTCATCAGCGCTGCATTCAGCTTGACAAGTATCTTCAAGTATGATTGCCCCAACACTTTGTTGGGTGCCTTTTTCTATTAGTTCATGTTTGTCGCTGTTTTAACTCTTAACTCTTTACCAGGATCTCCTGTCAATTGCCAATGTTGCCGAGCAACATGAAGTGTGGGATTTTTTAAGCGCTTCCTCTAAGGTGTGCATTTGCTTTTTGTTAAGAAAATATGTACCTTTTTGTCTTGATTAATTTGTGGTTCCTTTTTGTCTCTGAAGAATTATCCATTTGGAAAATCATCTTCTACAATGAGGACTCTTGCAGGTATGCATCTTCTCTTCTCGATTGTCATTTTTTTCTACTTTTTGTTCGTTTGAATCACTTCAGCATGCAGATGTGCGGTACCTTGGTTTGTTTGTCTTGATATGACACTTCAACTTTGTTATTGATGCTAGAGTCATGACCTTCGGAACCTAGATGTTTGATTACAATATATTCCTCAATTGCGTATTACTACGAAAGCCTGGTTATATGAAATCAGTTAGAAAATTAATAACATTTTTATATTATTTCCTTTCTATGTAGATTCCAAGTTTGATTTGTGATTCACAATCTTTTTTCCTTCGTAGGCCTTCTTTCTTGAGTCTTGCTGTACATTTTGTTACCTTTTTTTTATGATTGCTGGCCAACCTTTATGTTGGCTTTATTCTTGGTGAATAAACAGGAGATTTTGAAGATGGGGTGGAAGGTTCAAGTGTCACAAATCCTCCTGCCTTATTAACTTTTGGTCCATATACTTCTTAATCTGCAGAGTTTTGGTCCTGGAAGTTGTAATTGAGGTGTCACCGTGGATTTAAATTTCACCACCCTTAAAAAAATTATATAGTAGAAGGTTATGTGGTGATTTAAAACAATCAGGCTCTAATATTTTCTGGAGAGCCTAAGCTCTTTCTTATGACCCTTCTATTTTTAAAATAGCTTGATTTATCTGGAAAGGACTTATCAATATGAAATATCCCTTGTCAAAAACAGTTAATGTGGATGATGCTGTTGATGATATTGTACGCCAATTCAAAGGGGTTTCTGATGGCCTGATGAGGAAAGTTGTTGGCTCACCTTCCTCTTTTCATGAACCATCTTCTTCTGTTACAAGCAGAAACTTGTCCTGGAATACTGATGATTTAAATAAATTGGCTATGAGGGAAAGTACCTCTGAATCTATTAACGGTTTTTCTGATAATGAGGATGGTTATAATGCAAACCAGGGGCAACGGGAATTAGAATCTACCACCCAATATAATGGGTGGCATGCAGACAATGAATTTAATTCACAGGGTTTTCCACCAAGGGTTGTTAAATGCGGTGAAGAGGTCAGTTTATTGAATTTTGAGGAAATCCATGGTCGAAAGATGACACCTGCAACAAGCTGTGAGAGCAAATTTCAGGAATCAAGTTCAGCCTTAATGTCTTTTCCCCTGGATGATCCAACAACAGTGCCTCTTGAGGTATTGAGTGTTTAGAAGTCTACTTTTCTTCCCTCTTATTCCTCTTGGTTCATCAATCCTTCGCACTTATCATCCTTTTATCACTAGGTCATTTGGTTGAAACTCACCTGTTTGAATTTTTGCTTCCGCTGTTTTATTGGCACCTATTGCCTCTTTGTATTTCTCCACACACATTTTTAGTACATTTTCTTTTGAATTCTCTGATTGAAGCTATATCTATATTGCAGTGGACACCACCAAATTTAAGTGTACCAGTTCTGAATTTAGTCGATAACATATTTCAGCTCAAGAGAAGAGGCTGGCTAAGGTGATCCTGTTCATACTTTTAAATCATGAACTTGCTTTGCGTCTTCCAATTAAATGCGAAATTACTTTTCTCAAACTCTGGTATTTGTGTTATCATTTGTTCACGTGAATACTTTGCAGGTATTACGCGTGATGAAAAAAATTATGTATATAATAAGCCTTTGGCCTTCCACTGCGATGCAGCTCTTGAATGCTGTCTGTCCTTTTTATTGACAGATGAAAGCTTTCTCAATTACCCACTAAACTTATTTCACACCTTTTCTTTTTATTCATTTTCTTTTGGGATTTTACTTGTAACTTAACCAACTTGTTTTAATAACATGCATGATCATAGACACGTTTCACTCTATTTAACTCTCCTTATTGTTTTCATCGCCAACTTTATATCCAGTTAGATGAGGTTTCGAACTGATGAAATGGATGGACTTATATTTGTCTAAGCAGATGGTTGACCTTAATGCATCTGAGAGTTTAACCAAGCTTAATGGATCAGTAGATGATTTGTCCTCCTTGTGCAAAGTAATCAAATTTCTTGCCCAGAAATGAATTTTGTTAATGAAATATAGTCTAGAAAAAGTGAGCTTCTGAAGAACTGGAAGCCCATCAAGTTTGAAAGGTGGGGATAGACTGATCACTGTGCCTCTTCAGCCTTACTTGATAGTGACGCTTTCGCTGAGCCAAATTTCTTGAATTCTCCAAACCTCATGAATATTTCAAATATATAGTTTAAAAGCAAATTAGTCAAATTTCTCTCTTGCAGTTGGGGCATTCTTCCATCATTTCAAACAAAGTGATACTGTTCCTTGTTGATTTCTCTCTGTCTGAAGATATTTTTCTTGTAACTGACAAAATTGTTAATTTACTTGAGATTTTACAGTAAGAGCATACCTTCATATGCTGATCATACCTTGACCACATACTTTTTTATTTTATAATTGTAGGAGACAGGTTTTTTGGATATCCAAGCAAATATTGCACTTAGTCATGGAGGATGCCATTGATGACTGGCTCTCAAGGCAAATACAGTGGCTCCGCAGAGAGGAAGTTATTGCTCAGGGAATTCGATGGGTTCACAATGTGAGTTATGAGTCTTCTTATCTAATAGTCCCTCCGTTGCAAGTCTACATTTTCTTTTTCATCAGTCTCAAATATTTAGTTAAATATCTATATTTAGTATTATTTTCTCTATTTTTTTACTAATCTACCATTGTTCATTAAATACATTTGTTATTTCCAATAAGTTTTTGTATCATATTAAAGCACTCATTAAACAAGGTTAAAACGAGAATTTTCCCGTAAAACTTGTTTTTTCAATAATTTTCTTAATTGGTGTGAAAGCACAAATAATTCTAAATATATGGGACCGAGGGTCAGGGAGTAGTATATTAACCTGAAGATTGGACCGAGGGTCAGGGAGTAGTATATTAACCTGAAGATTGTTCGACTGCTACTTCGTTGCAACCACCATGCTTAAACACACGCAAACACAAATAAACCTGAATCTAAGAGTAAGTTGATGATATATTCAATTCTTGAAAGGAAATACTCTATATGAAACAGTAATGAAGGTGGGATATCAGTATTCCTGCTTGCTTCCTTGCTCAAAGCTAGCCAAAAAGCAACAGAACCGTTGTCAAGAAAAATGCATTTCTCCGCAGATTTTCCCGCGTTCTATTTTTCCCCATGTACCTGACCATCTCTTCCTCTTCCTCTCCCTATTTCTAGATCCTTCGATTACCCAGGCCTGTAACAATACCCCCTTCCTTAAGATTAGCATCATCCTCAAGGCTAAGAGTTGAGTTTGGTTCTTGTTCTGCTCTTCCACCAATACATCTGTTCGTCTTCAATAGTAGGATCTTCGACCATTCTTCCGCCAATACATCTGTTCTCCTCAATAGTTGGATCATCTACCTTGTAAAGTAGAAACACCCAACAAAGTCAGTCCCATTTATCTAGATCCATACCTTTTGTTTTGGCGGCAAAATAGGCATCTGGCTGAAAATGTTTACTCTGAGGGGGGCTTTTTCACTCAAACCTGTACTGTGATTTTGTTTGTAGGTTTTGATCTCACTGCCATTAATGTCATGGAGGGTTGATAACCTAGTAAAGATGCGTTCCAATGACATAATTAAATGTTTTGATGTTTTATTTTCAATATTTTTTTTCCTGATATAATTAAGTGTTTTGATATTTTATTTTCTGTATTTTTTTGCCTGATAATTTGATCTGCTATGAATGATTCGATTTTTAAAAATATGGTTGGTATGTAGGTCAGCAAAGATTCTCTTCCTCTGTTACTTAACATTTATTATTCTTTGAAACATCTGAGAATCTCTTGCGTATATTGACTTCTTTGGTGGAGTTGTCCTTCCTTTTCCTGACTATTATCTTCTGAATAGGTTCTCTGGCCCGATGGAACTTTCTTTTTGAGACTGCGCGCTCAAAATCTTCGAAATGATAGTCAAACTAACCAGGGATATTGGCAAAATACTAGAAAACAAAGTCGTAGAAGGGTCGCTCAACCAGGGTCTTTTGAGGAACAGCTTGAAGCTGCTCGAAGAGCTAGTGATTTGAAAAAAATGATATTTGGTGAGTATTGCTATCTAATTGCTACATATTTTTTTCATATTGGTATAGAAACAGAGGATCAGAGGGGAACCTTATGTTGCTCCTTCTAGTTTGATAGCCTTGATTGGTGGTGGTTCTTCTTCTCATCAATACCAAAATTTAATTGTCTCCCTCATGGCAGATGGTGCCCCGACCACTCTGGTTAGCTTGATCGGGCATAAGCAGTATAGACGTTGTGCAAGGGACGTATACTACTTTCTTCAGGTAACAAAAAGCAGATACCCTTCCCGCTCTCCCTCCGCTCAACACTTAAAACTTTACTACAGCCTAAACCTTGAGACATCGTGTTATTGTTGAAAACTAACATTGCATTTTACTAGAACCCGACTGTATTTTCTTTCATTTTCCCTTTGTGATGATCTAAGAAAGCTTTCTTTTTCCTTTTATTTACTGCAGTCTACAGTCTGTTTAAAGCAACTTGGATATGGAATACTGGAACTTATTCTCATCTCTGTTTTCCCCGAACTGCGTGATATTGTAACGGATATACACGAAAAGATGCGAGTTCAGCCTGAGTAGTATTGAATTTTATATCATCTCTTCTCGCAGCGTCAAGATGGTTCCATCTCTACTTCCGATCTGTAGGTTGGTAAAGATCTAAATTCTCACAGGAAATAGAAGCACGGATTTATGGTTTCCTCGAACACTTCTGTTAATATACACCCATCTGTATATTATTTTTGGATCATGTAAATTTGCATTTAAGATAGACATTTGGTCACGTGTACCCCCCCAAAGGAAGGGTTCTGTTGACTGCATCTTGAACATCTCTTGGGGAAGCCAAAATATAGTTCTTTTCATTTTTGTGTGTATAATTTACTTGTCGGCAGTAACGTTCTTTTGGTAAAATTTAGAAATTATTTAATTGATTTTAGTTAGTTTGTGCGGCAAAAGGTTATTATGGCATCGTGGTGGGTTTGAGAGCAAATTTTGGATAGTTTTTACGAATTAAATCCACCGTTCTTATATCTTATGGTATTTTTTATATGGTTTTAATTTGAATATTGTGTGGCGATGCATATTTAATATATTTAAAATTAAAATAGTTGATATGCTGATTTAATATATAACTTGTATTTTAACATATGGTTGATACGCAAAATGGTTGATACAATATAAATTCATATTTTAGTTTTCACAATCTAAATTAAATTAAAAAACAGTTACTACTTACAATATACATATTATAAAAATGAAAAAATTAAAAATAATTAAAAAACAATTATTAATATGTATTTTTTTACCGCTCGAGTACGTAAAACCAAAAAAATTTCATCACAGACAAAAATTTTGTTTCTCGCCTCTCTTAGTTATTACTAGCCGTCGATTAATAATATTTTTATACATAAAATAACATTTTATTATTATTATTTAAATCATATATATTATATAGTTAATTTAATTTGAAATGAAATGAAAATAATATTAATATAAATATATCTATAAATATGTTAAAACATTAAATTACTTATATAGAAGGATGGATTGAAAAGGGAAAATTTGAGAGAGTGAAAAGTGATGCAAATTAGAAGTTTAAAGATATTTACATAAGGTGTCACCAACACACCAAAATATTTATTATAATGAGTGTAATTTAATATATATAGTATAGATATAATATAGATAGATTATAAATAACAGTAAAGCAACTTGTTCTTCTTTCATGAATTAATTTTTTTTAAAAAAAATATTTAGTGGGAGGGAAATTTCCATTTATATACCTAAACAAAATAGAAAATGAGATAAAATTGAACTAAATAATTTTATTTTTTTTTAATACTACTAAATAAAATTTCACATATAAAGAAATTCTCGTTTCAAATTATTAAAGTGGGGTTATTATTTTGAGGCACACAGGTCAATAGGTGCAAAAGGGGAAACTAGTATCATATATTTTACTTTGTTGAATGATAAAACTCTTCTTAAAAGTACTTATTATCTTAATAGTTTATCTATTTAATCATATTTTGTTATATTAACACTGTGAATATTAAATTACTCATATTTTTTTTATCTATACTATATATTAAATTTGGGTCTAATAGAGACAAAATGGGACACCAAATTTCTTTTCCAACTTTGCCCTTATGTTATATGAATATTACAATTTTTTTTTTAATTTCAACAAACTATTTTTTATTTTTTTTTAAATTTCATCAATTCAAATAGCCCTTTAGTCTTTCACTAATTTGTCAAATTTCATTTTAGTCTCTCAATAATTATAAAAAACTGTACACACGCACCGCGTGTGCAGAGTAACTAGTATATATAAACAATTAGATGTGCGATTGAGATATCATCCTAAAGTCAACATCTCATTTACATGGATTCCGATTCCGATTTGATATAAATGTCCAAGTGTTATCAACTAAATCATATTGTATTTAAATAAAATAATCGAATATACGGATTCTCAAAATGCAATTTTCTATTATCACTCCAATCTTTTTTCTGGCTACTATTAAAAGCTAGAATTCACTCATGAAAATAAACCTCATCTCATCTTCATGTCAGCCAACCATATTAACAGTAACCTTATCCAAATACTTTAAATTTCTAATTCTCTCCCACACAACTCCACTCGCTCAATCCCTCTATTTCATCAAGAATCTTAGATCAAGAAATCCAACAGAAACAGGTAAAATAAATTTCTTTCTACCAATATCTTAGTGGGCATCATATGACTTGAAGGTACACTCTGCTTAAATAACATGATTCTTGCATCGTTTTCTATGTGTAGGTTGTGTTCTTGACAAATGGCAACAATATCGGCTACAATATCTCCGGTGACGTTCCCGGCCGCATCAGCCCAGAGGAGAACAAGAGTCAAGTTTATCAATGGATTGAACTCGTTTGGTGGGCTGAAGGCACGTAACAATGTGGCTTCATTAGGCCTACCAATTGGCACTGAACAGTCTTTTGCGAAGATTGTTAGTTCCTTGAAGAAGAAATCCTCGCAAGGCAGGGGTGGTGGTGCTTTAACTTCCACCTGCAATGCTGCGGAAGAGATTTTCAGGATTGCTGCCATTATGAATGCATTGGTTCTTATCGGGGTTGCTGTTGGATTCGTGCTTCTTCGAATTGAAGCATTCGTGGAGGAAGAATGAGAAGTTTGGTTTCTTGGGGTGGTTTAAGTATTGTTTCTTGATTCAAAAGGGAAATTATCTTTCTTTGTAGAATCGAATATTGAATTCATTTTACCTCATAGATGAAGCGGTGAATGTGTTTCATGGTTTGATCATTTCTCGTTTAATCGCATACCTTTTTAGCTTCATCAAAAGTAATGCCTGCATTTGGGAAAAAAAATTATGGCCAAACAATTGGTTACAGTTTGAGGTTACAGCGAGAAGGGAAATTATGAAATGTTTGGTGTAAATTTTTCTGATTGAAAGTTACATAGTCCCCCAGATATATTTAGTCATCTCAATTAATCCTGTCTCCCTCCGAATTCTTGGATCTTCCCTTGACATTAAGAAGTTCGAGATACTGTAAATATAACTGAATTTCAAGATTCTATGAATCTTGTGCAGAAGAATAGAATGGTGAACGTTTGAGCTTTCACAATTACAATGAAATTAACCAAGTATGGATCAAAGTTTTGTAGTGAGACATCTACAGAGTTAACCTGTGCTCTTTGTTCTCCGATTCTCTCTTCAAATTGTTATATCAAATCTGAAAACTGGTTCAGACCCCCATATCCACTAGGTGGAATCGGCCATTTTTCATGCCAAAAGATTGAGACTTTTGACATGTTGCCTCCAGCTCTCACGGTTAACGGCAACCAAACATATTTGAGTCCCTCAAATCATCCAAATTCCACCTATCTGCCATGAAAATAAACGTACAGGAACCGAGCCAAGCACGGGGAGCCCGAATGTACTTCGACAAAAGAATGCTGCAACTCGGAAAACTTTGGTTGCACCTGCAAAGGTTCCGTAAACTTTCCAACAGCCCCAAAATCGATAAAGCCTCAGACACCAGTGCCTCATTAGGTGCTCCTCCACCGCCTCCTGATGTAATCATGTAATAGATACCTTGATGCTTAAATACAGGCGGAGCTTCCCTTTAAAATCCGACGTCGTCTCATTGGTAACATCAAGAAAATCTTGATTCATAGGGCTAATGCGAATCTCCTTGTTCTTGACAGAAGAATAGATCAGATATGCCATCCCATTATCATCTTTAAAAACTGTCAAATCCTGACTATCAAATCCACTAGGCCTCTTGCTTGCAAGATACCTAAAATGACCGGCTAGGAAATCTCTTACGGCCACACCAATAACTCTAGGCCTTTCCAGCACATTCATTTTATGCAGATCATGCCACTTGTTTTCTTCAGCAGCAAGTACGATTCTTTCATACTTCCATTCCCACGAATTCCTGGAAGAATAAAAGGCAACACCGATGAATTCAACACCGGTTCTCCCTGATTCTTGGTAAAAGTAATCAAACCATCTTTATAATCACCATACCAAAAATAAGTCCTTGATTTTTCATTGAAAAAAATGCCTCCCCCATGAGCACGAATCTGGATTTCCTTGCCACCAACCAAGGAAGATGAGGGCCAGACCTGGCACGAGGTGTCCGAGAAAAGTTCCCATTGAAGTTTCTCAAAGGTTTAGGATAATCTTCACTGATTTCTGATAGCAAACATAAATACAATCAATGATCTTTCCGTCCAATCAATAACAACTTTATCCATGCATTTATAGAAAATGAGATCATCATACATGTAAATGTCCTTAAGTAAAATAAAAGAGACCCCGACACTTGCACCATTAATGGGGGCAAAAATAAGAGAAACGGATATTACAATGGACCACCAAGCAACAAAAGAAGATAGCAAGATCGCCATAACTAAGAGGAAATTGAATCATTGTATCAGAAGACTACGCTGAAATGAGTCGAAAAGCCGTCATTATAATATTAAAGTAAATAATACAACATCAACAGCACAAAATTGACACTATCTTGGAAACATTGATGAGAAGAATAAAAACATCCATTAGCACATTAAATCGACTCGATATTTATAAACACGTTGGCAGGAAGCCAGGAAGTTATAAGATTTCTGGGAATATTGCCGTCTATAGATACCGCAATACCTCAGTCCTCAGATTTGACAAAACTGTCCATAATACTCAAATTAAACCTCTGAAAGGTTGAAGCTTGCATCCCTGGCAAAAAAATTAGTCGGAATATGTTGGGAAAAAACATAAACTTGAAAATATTTCAGCAGTTGTTGGTGCTACCATCTAACCAATCAACTCATGAATAACAAGAGAATTCATAGCTTCAATTTCCATGCGTCATTAGCTGTTTGAATTTTAATTTATTGTCAGTGTTATAAAGGACTAATCCTTTCAATCCTCAGCTTCGATTCATTTTGCGATTTCTTCTCATATCCAGTTCAAAATTGTAATATATTAACTAGGGGTGGAACAATTAGGGGGCAATTGTCCCACAAAAAAGAACTAAACCATGGGTCGGACTCCGTTAAAATCAAGAGATAGTGCATCTCAAGTAAAGTACCTCGACGTAATCCCACTCGATGATAATGATACTCACAGAATTTCAAGCTACCAGATCGATTCATTTCTCGGAGTCCTGGATATCTTCCTCCCCGATTCATAGCTCCACCTTGTGATTTGAGTAGATGCCTGGAGCTCCTTGTTCCATTCCATGTCCCTCGAATCTCCACACCTTCGTACGAACATCGCTTGTAATCGCGAGGGAGGAAGATGAGCAGATAGATAAGAGCAGGGAGATTGAAGAAATTGCATCCACCCCCCTGTACTATTGGAAAATGGCCATAGAAGCCTTATCTATTAACTCGATTTCGGTTGATTATGACACATTTATTATTAACAAAACATACCAAATATGTAACCAAAACCTAAAAAAGGGATTCACCTAATTAAATTTTTTAAAATATGATTTGATTAACTTAATATTTTCCAAAGCTTCTGTTTTATTATTCTGATTTTTAAATAAATTTTAATTGATTTTTCAATTTTATATTAGAAATATTTGTCTATGTTATAGCGAGTGATTCTTATTTCAATTTTCATGACCTAAATAAATCCAAGCCGTTGGATCCTAAACTCATAAGATAAGGATTTTTTAAAATATTGTCGACCCACATAATCTAATGATATTAAAACATAAAATGTTTGTCGTTCTATTCTTCGAGTATAAATATTGTGACTAAGTTTCGAACTCTAAAAAACACACGCACACACTCTATAACTCACTATCCTTGAAATAATATAAAATAAAATAATAAACCACAAAAAAATATTGTAAGCTTTATCAAAAAAAACACAGAACACTTTGCTCGAATCAAAAAACTCGCCACCTTTTGAAACATAAAAGAACAAAAAATACATACACAATTTTACAAAAAAACTTGATTAAAAAAATTTGAAAACACTGAAAATTAAATAAAAAAAATATTTTTATTTAAATATGTAGTTACTTATATAAATAAATATTTACCATATAACACAAAATTAGGACAAATACATATAGCGCGTGTTCCTCAAACACCGGCATATAACCCAGGTGGCCAGGATTTATACTACCTGCGAAAGGCCGAGGTTGGATGGAACAAGGTTTCTCAACCAACGGCTACAATATTTAAATATTAATATTTCTTTCAATATATATATAATATTAATATTGCACATAAATAAAATATTAATATACTATATCAAACTATTTTGGTAACCATGTTCTAACAGAAAATTAAACCCGCCCACAGAGATTTCAAGAAATCTATCCGACTCTCAAATCAAACAACTGCACACCCAAAGCTTATCCACAATCAAACTTTCGTCAAAATCTTTCCAATATATAAATGTGTATCTCAAAAACAAAGTATCATCAAGAATACAAATACTCAAGTCGAAATCGAAAATTTGATAGACAACTCTAATGTCTGGGATTGTGGATATGTGGACTAGTGAGCTAGCAAAGCTGAGGAACAAGAGTCAACTTGATTCCTCGAGTACCTCGGCTCCAACTAGCCATGAGGCTGCCCCTGAGCCAGCGGTAGCTCACGGCAGTTCGGCATCTTGGCTAAACATCTTGGCTCAAGCCCTACAAGTGAAGAAGTTGCCGGCCTGGAATTGCTCGGAGGATTCGGTCTCTATGCTTTTGGACAGCTTTAGTGCTTGAACTAGGAAATTTGGTATCTTTGTCATAGTCAGTATGCTTATAGTGTGTGACTTTAAGGGGAAGTTAAGTTTTCATGTGATGAAGTAAAACGGGGATGTAAATTAAGCATTTTTCCATGTTTTTGAATAAATGCCATCTTATTATTATTCTGCATTTATGTGAATGAATGGATGGCTAAAAGCAAATTCTACAAGTATAATTTATCAGTAAATTAAACGAAAAGTAATAATTTAAACAAAACGATGCAACTCCTCAAAGATGCCATTTTAACTCCATGTGTCATATTTTACAGAAGGCATTCATTGCATGAGCTTCGATATGTACCTTTCGACAGATTTTATTCACTCTAGTTGTACAAGCAAGGATATCTACATGGATGAGCTAGGTTCCACGCTCTCGGAGGACAATTCGCTACCACTGCCAGAAATATTATTAATCTCATATTGCCACTTCAAAATCTCCTTACTATACCTAAGAGCTTTATCAACACTATGAGGCACTATTCCTGTCACCCTTGAAACGAACAGCTTTTTCCCGGTTAGAGAATTGAACAGCCTTTTGAACTTCATGGCTGTGTAATGGAAAGCCCGTTGAGGCAATGGCGGATTGTTGCTGCTGGTGAGGCTGTGAGGATGAAGACTGATAACGGGGTTAAAATCTTGAAACCATTCACAGTTTCTCAGAGGAACCTGTTCCATCTTTTCCTCTAAGAGATCGAATTTAGTGAGAATGAGAAGAAAATTTTTGTCAGCATGTGTAGGGTGAGTGACAATGGTCTCAAAGTGGTTCTTGGTCACCAACATCTTGTTTGTGCGAGTGCCACTCGTGTCTTCATAATATTCAGCGTAGTCTGTCAAGGAAACACAGTAGATTACAAGGTCTATGTCTTCAAACATCTCTAACCATTTGCAGTTTTCCCCGAGGTTACTTGCATGAACTCGAATTAGTTGGTAGCTGCACGAATAAAAGATGAACAACAACACAAACATTTAGTTAAATGTGGAAGTTCTTTATAATGGAGTGTTTGTTGTTGTATGAAAAAGTATAATTGTCAATAACTGTATAATTTAAATCTTTTAAACATTCTAAAAAAAATACAATGTTGGTTGTCATATCAAGTGTAAGACCAAACTTCTGACATTTTATCAGAAACCTTAGTTTAAAGGAGAACTAACGGTGCAAGATTAGAGAACTGACCTCGTGGAGGGATCGTTCTGATCTAAAGTTTCCATGTACTCGTCTTGGGACGGCTTTGGAAATGAAAATTCCATGGACGCGACCCCATTTGAAGCAGTGATGCCTTCCGCGTGCAACATATCCATTTCGGAAGGCTCGTAGTCAACTCGCGAAAATTCCACAGCCTTTTTTGACGGAAAAGAAAAATGATTCGCAAGAATTGAATATATGCAAGTAACACCACCTCGTAGCAAAAGTTCAAGTAGTTATATTTACCCGATCTAAGAAATAATTAGCCGCTGTGGGCAGCATATGAAGTTCATTTCTTCGCCTATAAGTTGCTTGAAATGCTTTATCCTTCCACAACTCTGCAACTAAGGGAGAATACTCTCGAGTAGCAGCTGGGAATATGACCTCCAAGTTGCCGGCCATCACAACTTTGAGCAGCCAACTTGCAAACCCCTTCAGTTTCGGACTAAGTGAATAAATGTTTTTCCCAACAACCTTGTCTGAGATCTCTGTCACAGATAAATTATTTTCAGAAACTGAAGCCAAATACAACCATCCGTGTTTCAATCTTTTTAAGTCATACCAAGCTTAGAAAGAAATACTTTATGTTATTTCAAAAAAGAAAATTATAGTCAATGGTAACGATGCAAATAAGATATTTTAAATCGTACTACGTATCAAGTAATGTGTCATACAAGCAGCCATACAGGACAACAATGACTACTACAGGCATCCAACAATTTATTAAATAAATGTACAATGACAATGCATGAAGGAAGTATATTTTCACATACCCGAAGGACCAGGATCACAAGCACGTTGTTTCTTTGCTTGGATTGAATATTCTTCTTCAAAAGTTTCATTGCCCTCGAGCAGAATAGCTAAATAATGGTACAAGTTTCTCTGGATCACAAACTTCATATCTTTCCTCTCATCTTCTGAGAAATGCACTTTATACACAATTTTCGCCTGGGGAAACAAATAAGCAAGCATGCTCAATCATTTGTTGTTCATTATTAGTTAAAGATTAATGAATTGCACAGAATCCTAAACAAAATCGAGATGACCAGTAATGATCTTTTCACCTCTCGTAGAACGATAAAGTCTAAAGTCAAGAAACATATACATACTTGTTTTAAACAATGAAGTCTAAACTCAAGAAACAGATACATACTTGTTTGAATATGGTACTCGCTCCTGATTGATCACAACCAACAAGTAGAAGTTTATTCATCATTTTGGGTTCCAAGTTCTTCGAGTTCACTTTATCTGTTTCTTTGGTTACACCACCACTACCACCAGGTTTTGAAGAATCCGAAGGAAATGGCAAAGAGAGAGCCGAACATACGATCTTAACTCTTCTCTGAACAAGAAAATTTTGCAACATATTAATTAGCAAGGGGCTAAGATGGAGAGTAAAATAAAGAAACAGAGAATTTATGACCAAATATTACAGTTTACCTTCTTCCATAAATTTCCCACCACATTGTTCATGCCTTCGAGCTGACACAACCCATCTGGTGCAACCCAAAAGTGAGTGTTCATGTCACATCTGATTCCAGCGGCCTGCAAACATTCTAGAATTTTAGTTTTCTTCCTTATATTCATGCATACAAGTATATAAACAGGAATTTTAAGCAGAGCAACCTTCAACATCCACATCTCTGCTTTAGTGACCTCCCGATTATTTATCAGCACATTTGTATTCCCGTTGCTAGCAGTTCTCCTAATTTGATAGCCAACCTCCAGTTCGGCGCTGATAATCTGGCATGGTTGCTCTCCTTCCTTTTTGATTGAAACAAAACTTTAAGTACTTACACTAAAAACGGGATATAAGTATCAGAATCTTGTCTATGAAGGATAAGATTAGTGCTCACCCTTCCCCAGAATCCAGACACTCTATCATACCAATATTTTCCTGGTCTAAGCTTCTTTGGAGGATTCGGGCAGTTTTGCAACTGAACCAACTCTTCGATCGATAGATGTTTTTCATTTACGCAAATAAGATGTGATGGAAGCTGATTCACCTCACATGCTTTCTCAGAACTCATAATTTGCTTAAGAGCATCATTTGTTAGAATGCTTTTCAGCATTCTCGAGCATTTCCCGAGTGAATTGCGTTTTGACTCATCGATACGATAACCGATACAAGATACGCATTTTCTTCCCTCTGGCATAGATCCCATTGCTCTAAGCACACACTTGCTACAATACTTCGAGCCACAAACAATGCAAACTTCTTTCTCTGCGAAACGGTTCCTTTTATGACACCGATGACACAACCCTTTCGGCCCATCATCTGAAATAACTGGCTTCTCTGGGAACTTTACGAATTCATCATGATCGCTCTCTTCAGTCGCAACATCACTTGATGATAAATGACGAAAAGTGACTACCGTTGTCCTATTCCCTTGTCCAGTGGTTTCATCCACACAATCTTCCTCGCCTTCACAAGATTCAACTTCTGATGAAAGTTCTTGCGACTTCGATGTCAATCTCCTTGAATCAGGAATGGTAGGGTGCAAACAATTCTCATGTGATATACTGGCCCAACGATCATCATATAAGTCTTCAACATCAGAATCTCCCGAAAACATATTCGAATCATCATGGCATTCCAAAAATCCCGCGGTACCCGAAGTACTCGTACTAGGATCTCTATACAAAACCTCAGGTGTGGGTGGACTAACACCTAACGCATCTTCTCTGCAAGAACCATCCTCCGATTTTCTCGTATAAACTTCATCAGGACTCAAGATTTCACTAGTAACTAACACCGAGCCATTGGATCCAACTTCAAGACCTGATTTCAACTCATGTGATGATTTCTTCCCACTTCTAACTATTGGTTGAATAACTGGTAAGGACAAATTATTAAATATCACAGCCTTAGCAGCCACGGAAGCAGTCGGAATCTGATGAATGTCGACTGGAACTACGCGGGGAATTTCATGGCTGATTGGAGGACCACTGTACTCCATGGCAAAGGAGTATTCCATGCTATACTCATCATCATGATCCTCACTTTTTGTTGTCGATGAACCAGGCAAAATTCTCCTTAAAACACTCGTCATGATCTTAACTAAAATTATCCCATATCTTCAAAATTGTGTATTCCTTATATTCTTGACCTCAAACCAAGAAACAAATCATGGGTTTCAACACCTGAGCCATTTAAAGAAACCCCTTTTTACGTATTTACTAATAATGGGTACAAACAATGAAAATAAAAACGAACTATTTATCGTTAAATCACTTTTCATGAAATGGATAGCTGAAAACAAAATCTCGAATACTGTTATTAAGATGGTCTTGAAGTTCTTGGAATACAGGTGGTCTGGTAACAAGATGGAGACTTTATACACCTTCGGGATTCACCGCTGAAGACTTGAACGACCAATTCTTTGATCAAATTTTCTAAGACCCCAGTGTTAGTCTTGATCAACGCGCCTGGGACAAATTTGACGGTAAGTGAAGTGGGAAAGAGGCGACATTCGGTTTCTGGTCTTAATATTTAAAAAAAAAAAAAATTCAATATCATGTTATGAAAGACGTGGAAATTACGAACAACAATTCTTGAGTGAGTTGACTTTGTAAGCTGCTTGAGAATTGTCATTCTTTTATAGATTGTCAATTTTTTTTTAAAAAAAAATTATAATTATTTGTTATATACATAAAAATAAGCAATCCAATAATCCATGAGCTTTGTATACGTGAAAAAAGGATCATCTGTTTAATTGGATTAATGTAAACATAAACGATGAAATTTTTATTTAACACCCGGAGACGATATATCTAGTATAGAGATCGTTTGGCAATGATAACATCATTATTTTGCTAAATTCAATTATTATAAAATTAAAATCAAACGTGAGATAATTAAAAAAAAAAGTTAAATATCATTATTTTATGCTTTTTCAATCAAGAGAATTGCAGCCGCTATTTTTTTGTTATGGTAAATCTACGGGTCAATGCATTAGTCTGTAAACTACGCTGACCAGATAAATTACACTAAGGAAACATGTGCAACAGGCTTAACTGAGATGGCACGGGCAAGAGAATTCGAACACAAAACCTGAAAAGACCCGGTAGCTCAGAATTTAAGCTTGTTAGCTCAGAATTTAAGTGACTGAGGACGTTGGCCAATTTTTGAAATGGTAAAATAATTTCCGTCCTTTGATATTTGATTTGTTATGACCTTGATGTGGTATGATATAATAACCGATAACATGGTCCCGCCTTTTAAAAGAATAAAATTAGGGACTGATCAGTAAACCATGAAAAATAATATGATTTTCAGTGTCATTTGTTTTGTTCAGTTTTGATTTTGACATGTTATTTTTCGAATCGTATAAATATATGTATATTTGTTCTTGATTATGATCAATCGACTCTCATTTACTGAATATTTATCAAAATATTCACCCTTTACTCATCATCCCCCATAAGAACGAAGATCAACTCGACGATATGGAGCAAGGGATGTATTGGGGATGGTGATAAATACCGAAGTTATATTTGATTGTAATCCACTTCTACACTGTTCGTATTTAATTTATGTATCATTGTAAAGATAATGTTTATTTTTTTATGAAATAAAAGGATTATTTTGATTAATATGAGAATTGTTGTTTTTCAATTATGTGATTGTGAGACAACGTCGGATGTTCACTCACCTCGACCCCGGGACGTGACATTTAAGTGGTATCAGATCCCACCAGATTCATAATCTGGTTGGGATAGCCACCATGTTCATTATTTGGACGGTATTGAAATGCCAAAATTGTTGAAATTTTGGCAAGATACATTAAACAGACGCCTCAGAGCTTAGCCAGACGCCTTAGCATCGTTTCAGCCCAAATTTGCGCATAACAAATGACATAGCGCCATCAAGAGGCATCTCGGCGTCGGAAATTCATAGCAACAACACCTCAGCACTTTCTTATTGGCGCCTAAGCACTTAAACACCTGCCAAAATTTTTGAAATTTTGTAAAATCCATAACTTTGAGTAGAAAACTCGGAATTCGATTTCGAAAAATATTCCGAAAACCTCTTGACGTAGGCTTTCTATCTATGTAAAGATTTCCTAACTATATATTTTTAAAAATTTCTCGAAAAATATCATTCAGCCTATTACTTTGCTGAAATTACTTGAACTACCTAATTCATGCTATCATCATTATAAAATATTTTGAGCAATTCATCTTGTTTTATTTCTAGACATGGTGGGCCCATGTATCCGTGCACAAAGTGCAATCCTTGTAAAACATAGAGCAATTATCATCGACAAAGATGAAATCATTGCAGTCCTGGACTGGGGACTCACTATTGAAAAGGATGAGAAGGAGAAACTCCTGGAGATTATCGACACTTTGAAAAAGGAGAAACAAGAATATCAAGAGCAAATCTCAGTAAAAGATTTGGCATACGAAGAATTGAAGAAAAGAAACCTCGAACTAGATAAGGAAGTAAAGCAAATTCGAGGACATGACCTATGCTTGAAATTCGACAAAGATTAATTTCTGGATTTAGAGAAGCTTTGCATGCTGATGTTGAACACTTTGCTTATTACACGCATGATGTAGAAAAGCAGCATATTAAGACCAAGGAAGAATTGAAGGCATCTCAAGAATCAGTCACTGAACTCGTTGACCTTCAGTATCCATAGTCGTGATTTTTAGAAGTTAAATTTTATTATTTTTTACACAAGTTGATACATCTTTGTACCAGAGACCCCATATCACAGAAATACAGTGCAAACAGCTTTATCGGCTAGAGACTTGGTCTCTAAGACCAGCAGTTTGTGGGGAAAATTTTTAGCTTGCTAACCAAAAATAGGTACAAAGAACGTCCCATCTCTGACGTTTATCGAGATCACAGATCCTTCGAAGTTGGGTTATCGTTTGAAATTATAGAAGGAATGGGTCAAATGGCTCAAGCGCTTAACATGTGAAGGATCGTGTGCTCGGCACCTTAGGGGTGCTTCAACACAATAAATCAATGAGCTGCAATAGCTCGTGTTCTAAGAATGTATACGTCGATGAATTAGATCAAGTTTGGTATTAAACCAAGCGGAAAACACTTGAAATAATCATTCGTTAAGAAAACTGATGTGTTTTATATACTGTGCAACTGAAGAACTGAATTTACGGAAAAATCAGTTAGAGCTTATATCAGTTCAGTTATATATCAGTTCAGTTATGGACAGAACTGAACTGATATCAACTGAACTGATCAAATCAGTTAAGAACAAAATAAGCAGTTAAACCGTTAAAAGACACAGGATATGTTTATGGATGTTCGGAGACTTCAACTGCTCCTACGTCACCCCTTCTACCTCCACGGGTAGGATACACTAGAAGACTTAGATTTATACAACACCTTGTACAAATCCTACACAGCTTAAGACTTACCCCACTGCCTAACTGAACTCCTAGTCTAGACTGAAGGCAGCACCTTCCAGCCAACCCTTGTTTAACGTTTGTGTGTCAAAGACTATATACACAAGTTTATTGTCTTTGTGCAAGACTTTAATTTTGGTGGTGGTGTTTGCGTTTATGTTGGAGCTGAACAATGAACACTACCAAAAAGTGTTCTCACACATTGAGGAAAATAAGCTTCTAATCTAAGCTGATATAACTTTGAAGTGTTCCCTCACAACTGGGCGTAATGCTTCTTGTAAGCTGATTTGCAAAATGCGTGCCCTTTCTTTTTTTCTTGTGTTCTCTCTTCTAGCCACACTGTGTATATTTCGTTATTACTGAGTCTTCACTTATCTTCTATTTATAGGCGCGAAGCTTGATCGTACAGTGAGACTCAATTATTGTATCCGTTGCATTTTGAATTTGTTCTTTGGAATCCAATCCAGAACTTTTGGCTTTAAGCTTCTGATGCAACGTTCATGATTGTACTGTGATAGTACAATTACTTTTGTACCTTTGCGCACAGCTGTAATCCATTAAGTAAGCTTGTCGTGATCTACAACTGATTTCTCCTAACTGAGGTTCTGAACTGGTCTTGTTGCGGTGATGTGAAATCAGTTGGTTCTTCAGCTTAACTGATTTCACTGAATCAGTTGAACTGCTCTTACGATTCATCAGTTTAGCTGATCAGTTCGTGTGAACAGTTAGCGATTTCAGTTAGCATCTCGATCGCTTCAGTTTCGACTATTTCAGCTGCTGCGCACTTAAGGTAGATTATTAGAAACAAAATAACAAGTTTTGTTAGCATCAAAATTAAGCAAAGATTGCGAACTTGAAAAGTTCCAAAAACATGGAACTTGTCCTACAGCTCGTATGGCAGAATTATTGATTGTTAGGAAAGGAATTTTATTGGCATCACATTACATAGGGCCAAAAGTCATACTGGAAATTAATGCATGTAATGTTTCGATCAATTAATTATTCTCGAAGATAAACTAATGAAGCAGTCAATGTTCTTGTTTCCTATGGCTTATTGATGCCCCTAAGAATGTCACATTTGGAAAGATTTAAGTTTATCTCTCAAATTGATCTAACTCGTTAAAGATCAGACCTCATTATTAACCAGTGGTCTGAAATGTCTGGCCCATGGTCTCTTCCAAAAAAGACCAAGCTCGAGAACATATCAAATGGGCTAAGCCCATGAAAATTCTGGCAAGATCGAGCCCACAGACCATTCCCTAATGGTCCAAGCCCATTAGTGTGGCCGAGAAATCTAAGCCTAAGAGTAGTTAGGTAATATGAAGACATTTTCGCCAGCAAATAAGAACCTCGATAAATATGGGACATGATTGAGTCTCATCAAGATAATGCGAGAGTCTTAGTCACCATTAAGAGTCCTAGCAGTCGTGGTTAGGGTGTCTTGCTATCTAATTTTTTCTATCTCAAGTAAGATTATACCTAACAAGAATCCTAGTTCAACAAGGTGGCTAGCATCTTCTGGTTTTATAAATACTAGGCATTGGTCATGGTTTTACACTAGTCACACTCTTTCACTCACTCAGCACTAATATAACGCACTTTGCTCTTTGCATTCATATTCAGATAACTGACTTAAGCATCGGAGTGGTCACGAAGAAAACATCCCCGCACCCTTAACCTTATTTTTGTCTGTGCAGACCCCTCAGCACCGACCCGATCCCAAAATACTTGGAAGATTTGAAGACCCATTCACCAAACTGAATCCAAGATAAAATTTTGATATCATCGGTTTCGATCCATTAATTATTGTCGAAGATCAACTAATGAAACAGTTCATGTTCTTACTTCATATGGCTTATCCAAGGGGGAGTCCTTTGTTTTAAAAGATTGTTGCCCACTTTTTCTCAGCCTTTTTAAAGAACTTTGTTAAATGATTAATGAAATGTTAAGAGTTTTTTTTGTTAGACGATCTAATGGTTTTATATCCGTGAGACGTGTCAATTCGATCCATACTTATCATGAAAAATAAATTTTTTATATAAAAAATAATAATTTTTATTGGTTGAGTTGGGTCGAAGATTTCACTAACAAAATTGAATTGTAAGAAAATCTCATGAAATTTTTTGTGTTTTTATAATAATATTATTTATAGAAGAAAAAGAATGATTTTTTTAATCGTTTTTTAGCGATACAAGTAATGGCGTGATAAGTGATTGATAAGTTAGTATATTTTGGACTTGTCTGGTTAATTATACGATGATGTTTTATATTCAAATATATTACATATTTTTTGGACTTGACCTGCCCATTGCAAGTCAATAGTCCAAATAAATATCTGACTTGAAATTCTGAACTATGAAAAGTAAAGATTCTGATATATTTCACGTATTTTATTTATATATATATAATTATCGAATTAACGAGTATTGCATTCGATGTCCTATTTTGTTACATATCCCACGTATATAAATAGTATTTTTAAATTCTTAAAAATTATGATTATGAATTTTTTTTTTACAAATTTGTAAAAAAAATTATCTATATCTGAAGGTCTTGGTTTCAAGTGTTGGGGAAGACGAAAGAAATCATTTTCCAAGAGTGAGATATTCTATGAGTGACGGCCCATGCTGGACCATCCTAACGACCCATGATCAGTAGTGGTGCATGGGTATTTGTCGAGACCCATGTTGGTTCAACTTAATGGCCCACTATCGTTACAAATTTTGATCTCTAATTTTTTTAATCTAAAAATCACTTGAAATTTAAAAAAAAAAAAACGTGCATAATGTGTGCATGGATTACTAGTAGATAAGGAAAAGGAATACGTACGCGTGGGCCACAACAATCAAACAGAAGTAATTGCTACCAATGTAATGGGCCGAAAAGGTGAAACTCAACCTTCTAGCTATCGAAGAGCCCAAACCCAAAGGGCCCATAATTTACTAGCCTACGAGATTTCGAATTTCATAAAAAGTCGTCAATAAATATATATATTATTTTTTCTTTAAAATAATTATTTTCTATTTACCAATCACATCACGATGGGTTTTTTCCTCACGTTATGAAGATAAAGGAGAAGCTCTCTCTAAGCAGGAGAATGAGAAGGAGAAAGTTGTTTAATTTATGATACAATATTTATATTTTGAATAAAAAATAAATTTTAAATTATTGAAATGATAAGAATTTTGTAATTAAATATAAATACACATTTAAATATAAAAAGGCAATAATATAATAATAATTTGATATTTTATTCCACTATCATATGTTAAAGGTGTAAAAAATTTATACTAATAAGTAATGTAGCAAAGGAAAAGACATTTAACTTATTACACGTCATTCTCTTATCTAGAGGTGGTATACCGTATTGTACCATACCGAAAATCTTATAACGTACCGAAAATTACGGTACATGTAAGTAGCATACCGATTATACCGAAATTGTACGGTATATCAAGATTTCGGTACGGTATCGGTATAAAAAAACCTTACATTTTAAAAATTTTATAAATTTACTATTTTAAAATATTATATATTTTAAAATTTTTTATATTTTTTGGTATTTCGATATTACGATATATATCGAAATTTTCAAATTACATACTGTTATCGTACCGTACCGAAATCTTCGTTATATCGAAAATTCGGTAAATTCGACGTTTTTTTGGTACGGTAATCTCAGTATACCGAAAATTCGATATTTTTTCTCACCTCTACTTATCCAACACTTGTCTCAAGTTTTATAAAAGATCGAAACTTTAAATCATTATGGTTTTTTTTTATGACGACGAAACTTGCCACCGCTAATGTTCCATGTATAATAGTCATTGGTCAAATGTTAACATGTGCCACCAAGTCAAACATTCTCTCAAATAAATCTATCATTCATATATTATAAATTGTGGTGGAAGAAATTATGGCAACATTAATTACAGATATCAATAGAAATAATAAAATTACAAATTCGATACCACCGACCAATCAAACCGACCCACTTCTATGCTTGTTGAAATATTCACATGAAATAACGATTGTAATTAATTATAACTATATTATATAATTCTTCTCCTAAATTTTCAAAATTTATAATTACAAATTAATTTAACATGCTCTAAAATATTGAATTTTTTTTAACAACAAATATTTCGGAACTCTCAATTGGACGGTCGTAACTCCCGAATTCGTATTAGTTGTGAACCCGCGTGCTCAAATCTCCGCCGCCAGCCCATCTTCCATGCCTTGCCTTCCACTCAAAATATATCTCCAGCACCGCATTTGAAGGTGGCGCGCTTCCCTTATTCTTCTTGCCTTTCCGTCAAGCTAACTGAGGCATGTTCGGTAACTCTCCAAACCTTCACACTCTTGTCTAAGCTCCCACTGTACACAACCCACGACTTACCCTCATCCTCTTCAGCGGTCTCCGCCGTGTCATTCTTCACGGCCAGGCACTTCACAGGCCCGCCATGCCCCGTCAACACCGCCATGCACATGTGAACTCCACCAACATCCCTGCGCCACACGCATATGGTGCTATCCGCCGATCCACTCAGTACCAAATTCCCCATCGAAGCCAGACACAGAACCGCCATCTTGTGTCCCCTCAAAACGCCGCTGAACGACATGAAGTGCTTCCCCCGCTCCCAAAATCTCACCAGACCGTCGGAAGACCCGGCGTACAGAGCCCCGGCGGCACGGTTCACAGCCAGCGACGTCACCGCGTGGTCTTCATTCAGCAGCGTCTCCACCAGGACATGCTTCGTGTACTTTCCCACCAGCTCTCTCCTCCATGCCTTCACCGTACCGTCGGCGGAACCGGTAAAGAACAAGCCACAAAACCCAACCTCCACCGAATTGACAGCATCATCATGCGCGCATACAGATTCCAAGCACTTAGAATCCGAGATTCTCCACACCTTGAAAGTTCTATCCCACGAACCTGAATACAACAGCCCCTGATCGGTATCGACGCTCATGCAAGACACCGCATCGTAATGTTTTATCCATGGAACCGTACGATTCCTCCTCACTTCAACATAGTTTCTCGGATTTATCGATTTCCTCAGCAAATCTCGGGTCGTCGGCAAATTCCCAACCCGCTTATGCGTGCTTCTTTTATCCCCAGAAGATCTCCAAACCCTGATTTTCCCATCTTGATGCCCTGTATAAATCCTATCTCCATATACAACAATGGCTTTCACTAAACCACTGCTGGATTTAAACCCGGAAAAATCTTGACAATCTTTCCATACCCTCACGTTCTTGCTTTCTGATCCCGTGTACAGCAAATCCCCCGAAGCTGCCAGGGAATAAATATGACCCTCTTCACGGGAAAGGCTTCCCACAAGTACATACGAACCCGACTTTTGAGCATCCACCTCATTTTTCTCTTCGTCTCCAGAAAATTGGTACTGGATCCATGGAGATTTCACATAAGGCGAAGGTTGGCTCCACGGAGACGAATCAACGCTATTTCGCTCGGAAAAATACATGGTTGAGTCGGAAGGTGGGCTTGAAGAGGAGACGTTACTACTCCGGTGTGACGAATGGATATTAAACTCATTATCTTGAGCGAAAAATGGATCAGAAGACATTATGGCTCCGAGCTTTCTTCGCCGGAGATCGCTTTTATGACCAGCAGAGATCTCAGCTCCATTGATATCATTGATCGCCATATCACATAATATTGAAAAATGATATATAATGGCGTGACAGTTTATAATAATCTTTGTTTTTTGATGAAGAGAAATCAACAATATTGGTTTGAATATGAAATTTTGATTGAATTGTTTAAGGTGGAAATAGATTAGGAGTATATATAATGAGAGGTGGAGGCTAATGTTGGTGAAAACTTGGATAGGGTAGAGGGACACGTGTTGATTATTACGTAAAGCTTACGGGTATTCAAAGGGTTCATGTGAAAAATGAAAACCATGCAAGGAATTTTCTATGCTCAAATAAGAATTTAGATTTTTTTTTATCTTAATTTGACTTTTTTACAATTTAATAATTTTTTTTTACGTGACTTTGATGTGATATTCATGTAAAATTGATGTTTATCACGTCTGAACTCATGGGACCAAAATTATAAAAAAAAAAAAAACCGAAAAATTCGTAAATAAAATTGAAATTATTTCTTATGATCTCTCAATTCTCAAATTTGAGTAGATCTCTTGTGAGACGGTCTCACAAATATTTATCCGTGAGACGGGTCAATCCTACCGATATTCAGCATAAAAAGTAATACTTTTTCATGGATGATCCAAATAAGAGATCCGTCTCACAAAATACGATCCTTGAGACCGTCTCACACAAATTTTTATCCTCAAAATTTCATAGAATGTTGGTAGCAAGTAGTTTTCATATTCCACGCGGCTTTTTCGTCGTACGGAGGGGGTGTTTTAGTCATAATGTGAAAATTATGGAAGAATTTTCGTGTAATTGTTTAGATTGACTACAGCTTTTGGTATGATCTGAATGATTTGTTCATATGAGTTTGTTGTTTAATTGAAGAAATGTCATGAATATTTAGTATATTGATCTATTAATTTTTTCGAACATTTTTATTTATTTATATTTTCTAAAGAAATCTTCCAAGTTCCATCTAATGATGGTATATGATTAATAAATACGAGTTAAGTATGTTTTGTTGATCAATTCACGATCTTACTATTTAAATTTGTATTATTAATTTTTTCCAAACTTAGTCATTTTTCAATGAAATTCTGACATGACATTGAATATGTCAGTTATGTCCGACTCTATTTTAACAATTTCTAGTAATAATTCATCATTTTTTGGTGCAAATTTAACACTTCAGTAAAAAAAATAACTAAAATCGAAAAAAAGAGTTCGAATTCATAGAGTAGCAAATATAGTAAATTGATCGACAACATGAACAAAATGAAATATCGTAGAATTTACATAACGAAAATTTAAGTTTTTCTAATTTATCGATTTTGTATATTTAGTCATTTTCTACCGTAAAATCGATATTAAATTGGAATCTTGACATATCAACGATGTCCAATATGTCAACAATATTCGATATTATGTAAGTCCTAGAGTAATACACATAATAGAAAATCAATTGACTTTTTTTTTAGAAAAAAATTTCAATTCTTCCAAAGACATTTATCACACAACTAGCTTGCATCTTTACACAATATCAGCATAGGCTTTTCGAAGAAATATATATGTTAAATCTTTATAATTTTACTATGATTTTTTGTATCACATATGTTATGATCGAACATTTATCACTAAGCCAAAAGTTATAAATATTAGTCAAATCTTAACTTTATTTTCTTATACTTGTCACAGTGTAAAGTTATCTACTTGGGCGCTAATAAGTCAAATTGTTAGACTTATAAGTCAAGAGAGATGTGTGTTTATCTGATGATATTGTCTCATATTCTTTAGAGATTGATTTTGCTATTTCTCACCATCGATCATGTTCCTAACAGAGACAACAGTATCTGTTAAAATCTAGTGTTACTCTTTTACAACTCACCTAGTCAATCAAATCAAACGGTTCAACGTCAGCAGCTTGACGTACGAAAACTTAAAAAAAAAAAAAAAGTCATATATCTCAATGTTATTATCATCCATGCACGCTTAACTCACTAACATATTATTACATCTTTTTCCACCCTCAAAATCAGCATTCTAATTTATATATACACACCGGTTATATACATTATGAATGACGTATGATTAAAGCTGCGCGTGCCTTTTGTTTTCGTGTGGTATGAATTAAAGCCATATAAAATTATACAAATGTTGGGATCTGAATGGTGATTGACCACTCAACCTTTGACTTCTGTTTCCTGATCAACATGTCATGACAATGTCGGGCAAAATGAAATATTAATTTTTTTATTTAAATCTCTTCTAGAAATAATATTTCATTATACTACGTTTGATGAAGATCAAATAATTAATTTTAAAAGAATTTATAAGTTGGTTTCATGTAATGAAAGTTGTAGAATTTAGTTTAAATGTTAATTAAGTTATGAGAGTGAAATTGCATATTTTAGTGAATAAATTCTCAAAACTGACCGTTTCCAAAAATAGATCAGTAGAAAATTTTATTTTTCGAAATTTTCAATTTTTATTATATGAACAAGATTTATACAATCGACACATCGGTGTTGTCTGATCATCAATCGGATTAGAATTAGTTCACAATTATTTATTTAATAAAATTTAAATATATTAATTAAATAGCAAATTAGTATTAGTGAATACTTAATGAAAAATTCTCATGTAACATTCTAGAATGGTCTAGAATTATTAATTAATTAACAATTAATTGAAAAATAAAAACATGAGATATTTTGAAAAAGGCATTACAATATCCTGATTCAAAAAGAGTACTGATTAGATCAGGAATTAAAATTTATAATTATTTCATTAAAGATTATATGAAATAAGATAATTTTGCACTCAAATTTTGGTCTACCAAAAAAATCCCTCCATCACTCACGACCAACCACCATCCTCCACAGCACCGCAGTGCCACCGCTGCATCGCCGTTGGATTTTAAAAATTCTGGTAATCATCTCTCGACGTAAATTTCGTTTAGATATCTAGTGTGATCTATACGAGGGATTCAGTTTTTTTATCGTGGACTTGACTCAGGAGATTAAAGAATGTGATTGATTTCAGTAGATCGTTCGTAGGGATCTACAAGAAAAATCAACTCCGCTAATCCCGGACTAGTTAGATGTCGAACGTTCTTAAAAGAAAAGGTAAATCAAATCTGAACACCCTATAAATTGTTTAAATCATATGACGTTCAATAAAATTTTGCTTGTCAAAACAAAAAATTTTAACTTTTAATGCTGTCTTTGGTGAGAAAAAAAGTACACCAACAATTATGAATAACATATTTATAACAAGAAAAAAAATCAAAGCCTAAAAACTCCCCCAAACACTTTAAACCTTGACATTTACTTATTAAGTAGAGCATATAAATTCAAGAGAAACTATTTTTTGTTATTTTATAATTTTGTCACTTTATAATTTTGGTAATATATTATCAAATTTCAGTTATAATCTTGCATATTTTTATTTTTTTGATAATTTTAGTAACTTTCATCATGAATATTGATGTGACACTAACTAGAATTGTCAAAAAATAAAAATAACGAAATAAAAGTAAATTTTGACAATATTGAAGACTAAAATTGCATAGAGACAAATTTTTCAGACCCAAAAAAAACGAATTTTGCTAAATTTATTATACATTATATTGATTATATTTAGAATCAAAATAGAATAACGAGAAAATCACCAGATTTCAATTAATAAGTGGGGAAGGACACCTAGTTTCTATCTTTGTGCTATCCATGTCTCCTAGGCCTTTAACATTAGAAATGCCATTTAAGCTTTTTATTTTTATGTTCATGTCATATCAACAATCTCTTTCTAAAAATTTAAATCGTAATTTAAAAATTATATAATCAAAACAATGTAGTGCACAATTTTGATAATATTTGCAAGATTTTTAAAAAATATATATTTTTTAAACTTCTTACCAATTAGATATTTGAAAATTATGTATATAAATCGAAAAATATTTAAAATAAACTTTTACGAACACTACTTTTATATATAACAACCAATAGAGATATTGTACAAATCGAAAGCCATTTGATTGTTCTTAGATCCATAAATCAAAAGGTTTAAAAGTCACTTTCTATTGATTTGGTTCTGGAAGTACACAAAAAAAAAAATAGTATGTCAATATCGAGAGATTTGAAGTCGTGAATTTCAAATTTATTTATTTATTTATTTATTTATTTGAATTAATTTATATTAGGTAATTTCGCATATAATCATAATTATAATGAATTTAAAAAGACACACATTCTACCAAAACTTTTTTTATTTTCTTTTTCCTAAAAATTAAATAATCAGGACTCAATCATTTCATAAGAATACGACAGCCCAAATTAGGCTAAGCGTGCTTTCCGTATATGCAAGTCACTAAGCTCATGCAAATTTTGAAAATTACATCTATTACCTAAATAATGGGGGTTTTCTTTTTCAAAAAAAAGGTATATGATACAGTTTTACAAAATGAGTAGGTTTTTTGTGAGATGATATCACAAATCTTTATCTGTGAGACGAGTTAGCCCTACCGATATTCACAATAAAAAGTAATACTCTTAGCATAACAAGTAATGTTTTTTCATGGATGACCTAAATAAGAGATTCGTCTCACAAAATACGACCCTTGAGACCGTCTCACACAAAATTAAGACAAAATGTCACTATCGCCAACGTGACGCTTTAATATATTTTTAAAGTCTACCACTAATAGCAAGGAACGCTGTAGTTCCAAGATATCTATAATATAAGATATCGTTCGATTTGTTGGTGAGATAAATGAAAAATATATAACACGAATGATAAAAAAAAAATGAAAGCTAAGTATGTATAACACACTATCATTTGTACTTTGATGTTTCGAAGACTTGTATTATTATATATAAATGAATGAATGATTCTTACATAGAAAATTAGTAGTATATTATATATATTATAAATGACAAATATATAGTGATAATTTAAAATTTTTGCAGTCTTCTTATCATTATTGCATGATCGATCGTACCTATATGTATGAATAAATATGTTGTTAGATCGTTTTATAAATCTATATTCATGAGACATATTGACTCGTCGTCTCATATTTATGATGTAAAAAAATATTGCATTTTTTATTATTTGAATCGACTAAAATATATTTTTTAAAAAATTAATTTGTAAAGATGTCAAACAAAAATTTAAGTGGATATTCGAATAAATTAGATTTTGAAATCTACAACATATCTATTGACTTTCAAAAGGTCCATCGACTATAATTCGGACCGCAGAATGGATCGATCATTGTTCTATCGAAAAACTTGTCCCGTACTTTATTAATAACATCCAACTGTCAAATTGTCATTATATTATATGATATTATATTAATATTTGGATTTTGTATTCTGAAAATGAGCCCAAATTTGTCAGTATCGGTAATTTTAGAGAGATTTTGTCGTCTTATTGGGCAGCATTTAATGATCATTGACCAAGTAGAATTACCCGATTGTGCGCATAGGGCTTTCTACGTGTCCCCAAAAGTAGGTAAAATGTGGCTTTTTTATAAATAAATAAATAAATAAATAAAAAACACACACACACACACATATATACACACACTCTCTATGAGAACGTGTGTAGTCTGTGGATAGTTTTGTAAATTAATAAGTTGAATTAAATTTTAACAATATTAATTTATTGCTATAAGCAGCCCGAAAATTCATTTCAAGACGATGAGTGTGATTTTTTTGAAATTGTAAAATTTAAAATTAACAACTGTTACATCCTTGATTATATCAAATAAATTGTGACAAGCAGATAAATTTCATATGATATGTTATTGCTAATTTATCAGGATTCATTTTCAATAAAATGAATAAATGCAAACAAGCCTTTTACATTTGTTGGGTTTTTTTTTCTTTCAAAAAGTTATTAATTATTATAGTTAGGAGGTATGAAATAAAAGTAACACGTGTTCAAAATTAAGTTATCAAATACTAGAAGTCCTAAATGCTTTGCACCTGATGGTAGCTGCAAAAGTGATATTTTTGACATAAAAGTACACAGAGTTCGATCTGATGAGTTAAAAATCAATTTTTGTTGGCTGGTATGTAGTGAGCCAATAAGAGCCTCGCTGATCGGCTGCAAACCGAGTTGAATCTACACGGACGTACAAAAGTTAGAGGATGTATGAAGTGTTTCTGGCGTAGCTATTCCGATGCTTAAGTCAGTCATGAGACCAAACATAAGTATGCGAAAACAGTAGTATTTGTGTAAGAAATGAATGAATGAATAAAATTTTAGACACAACCTGATTTTTATAGAGTTGATATCAGATATCTTATATGATCAAAACTCTAGCAAGACAAGTCTTTCATATGAAAATGACTCTGATATGGTAAGTTTCTCAAGATACTAGATTTACGTTGATCTCCTCTTATCTTTAATTATTCATGAATTTGAGTTACATATATTGACTTTCTTGAGATTCTTTTCTTATATTCATATATTTATTTAAGAGTTTGGCAAAAACTTGCGTGAGACGGTCTCACGGATCATATTTGTGAGACGGATCTCTTATTTGGGTCATCCATGAAAAAGTATTACTTTTTATGCTAAGAGTATTACTTTTCATTGTGAATATGGGTAGGGTTGACCCGTCTCACATATTATAATCCGTGAGACGGTCTCACATGAGACCCACTCTAAGAGTTTTATTCAAAAAAAAAAATTTATTGACCGCCATATTTATTTAAACTCGGATCGGTAACCATTGAGTTCGGCCGCTCGATCAATAGACTCTTATCGAGTAAAGGATAGCTCAACTTCCGAGCTAAGTGTCGGACTTTTTGGGCTTGACCCCATTGTTCTTCGGAACCTGATTTTTATAGATGAGTTCATATGTGACCCGAGTCAGGTCGAATTAGATTTTAGAGATATCAATATATATTTTTTAGAAGGTCTCTTGTGAATGCAAACAAACCTTTTACATTTGTTGGGTTTATTTTTCAAAAGGTATTAATAATTATAGTTAGGAGGTATGAAATAAATGTCATACGTGTTCAATATTAAGTTATCAAATACTAGAATTCCTAAATGCATTGCACCTAATAGCGGCTACAAAACGTTAAAGCTAACGTGTTAGAGAAGGCTTTTGACACGATAATACTATAATAATAATTAATGCTATAATAACTATCATTAAGCTAAGCTGATAACCAACTTAAGTAATTACTAAACATTATATTTAGCTACTAATTATGAACGAAGATTAATTCTATATTATATTATAGGATAAAAATATATACATGTGATAGCATATCGATAATTGGATTCAAATTATTAGACAATCCAATTGTCATNATTAGTCAACCTAATTCATAACTGCAATGAAATGAAATGTAATACTTTTGATATAAAAAAATAATATTTTGTCATGATCGGGTTAGATATTTCGCAAAATTGAACCGTAAAACGGTCTCATATAAGTTTCTTTTGTTATACGAACATAATCATATAAAATGATTAACAAACGTGTGTGTATATATATATATATATGATTTATTAGTTTATCATGATTCATTAATCGATGGATTAAACACGTTGCTTCCGGGATTTAAGAAGCAAAGGTGATAAATAATGAGCCATATTATAAAATTGATTGTGGAAATTAATTTATTTTAAAAGATAACGTAGCACTGGAAAAGCGTATTAAAATTCGAATACAATATCCTATTATATGGTTTTTTTTCTTAACATGATAATGTATGTACGTGTTGCGTAGACACAAAAATTGATATGATTGATGGGCTCATGGATCTTATTATTCTTAAATAAATGAAACAAAGATTCTTCTTCTTTTTTACAAGTTTTTATTTGAAATTTTTTTAATAATGGATCTAATATATTTAAAATCCCTTATCAGAATAGTTTTAGGTTTTGTTTGTATCTATTATGTAAGCCTCAATTTAGAACACATGTAATTAATAGTTCCTCAAACATGATTAATAACTAAATCCATGTATCTAGTCGTTAATTTCGATGAAAATTTACAAATTAGAATTATATGTAAATTATCAGCTTCTTATATTATAATCAATATTCTAAAAGACGTCACCAAGAACCGCCCACCACCCTAATTTTCAGATCCGTCTAGCCAGCTGCCTAATGTAATGTATAAATTTTTTTGTACTTTTTTGAAAAATATTATTTGACATATTTTTAAATCAATTTGTGAAACAACCCACTCCCATGACAATAACATTTAATAGAAATAACGTACGCGGGAGCATTTCATTTAAAAGGAAAAGTACTAAATAACATTTACATTATAACCATTTCTTAAAACTAGCAATATTACTAGTCACAACAGATTATCTATACATAATCAAAAGTCAATACAAAGTTTTCCCATCATTCATTACCAAAATACATGATATTTTAAAGCTTTACATATGTTCATTCCACCACAATTTAAAGTGACATAACCAAAAAGTCTTTCCCATGGCATTTTATATGACTTCTCCCACCTCGAACAATCCATTTCAGTTCTTTTTATCACCTGCATCACATGACATTAACTGGAATGAGAATAAAACTCAGTAAGTAAGAAACTGTACATAGCAATTACATATACATAGATTTGGCTTAGAACATGGCTATGACAATGGCGATAAAGAATGAATCATAAATCTCAAATCAATGTAAAGGGTATCATATCATGAATTAAAGGAAGGAAATGACAGTTCTGTGAACTGTGACCTGTGACAAGTATCTCTTTGATATAAATATCAAAATTGTGAGAGATACTTCATAATCATGTGATTGGCCAATGACATGCATGAATTACTATCATTCCTTGGCTTTAATCATAGGAAGTTTCATTGAGGCATTTTAACAAACACTTGGTAGGAACAATGGTTTATTAGCTCCCTCAATGAATTCAATGGTAATCTTTGAACAATGAATATATAACACTATACATATCAATTATATGTCAATGGAAAGAGCTAATTAACAATAACATGGCTTGATACATATAAACATCATGTGAGCACTTGAAAGGAAGCTTCTACTCACAACCCATAATCACTTGGTTGCTATGATCATCCTGAAGAAGTTCCTATAAGATAACATATGAAAATCAATCAACACTATGAAGGATAGGAAATTCAATCAGTCCATCATATACCTTCAACCCTCAAACCCTTCTCAACTCAAGAAGATAAAATCCTTACCTTAAAGCTTGGAAATTAAGGTAGAAGAAGCTAAAAATCTTAACTTTCTTGTACTTGAAGTGTAACTTGAAGGAGAGAAAATCTTTGAGGGAGGAGGGCTTGAAACGTGGGAGAAGGAAATAATAGAAGGAAATGGCAATTCGAGATATGGTATTTAAAACCCTTCCCAACGCCTAAAATCGTGTTTCCAAAACACACCTTTGCCTTGTCTAGCGCCGCGGCGCCATTCCTTGGCACTGCGGCGCCCATGCTACGGCATGGCAGCTCCGCGGCGCTGCCTAGGAGCCAGGGCTTCAGCGCTGCCACCTGCAGCGTTCTACGCGTAGCTTACTCAAATATTGCTCCATAAATGCCTCTTCCCTTCATAATTAGGAAAAGTGGTAAACATGAAAGTTGTAGCTCCTTTGTCTTGGCTTGCATATCCAATTGGCCTCATGTTATTTGAAGGTCATAGTAAAAAGTTATGCTCAATTTCCCAACATGTGTCATATCAAGAACAACAATACACATGACACACTCCGGGGTGCTTTTGGCTTGTCTTCCACAATGATTTGAATAAAACTCAAAACATGAAAGTTATAACCTTATATCTTATCTTTCTAATGTAAGTAACCTCACATCAATTGAATCAATACACAAAACATTATGCTAAAAACCACAAATACTGCCACATTTTTATACCGTTTCTGCGCTTCCATTTCCTATTTGGCTCAAGATCAACTTTCTATTCTACACATTCATTACCATTAAAATACATGATCAAATTATCCGTAAAAACCATGACAACAAGACTCATTCATCCCCATAACCATCAAAAACCATGAAACAAAACATCAAACAATAACCTAACCATTTAATAAACATCACCATAAACAATAACCATTTTACATCATCTTAATCATTAAATCATAAAACATGTTCATAACAATAAAAAACCATAACTATTAACATGATAAAAGGTTGGGCTATTACAATTTGTATCGGATAAAGAGGAAGATAAACAATTAATTTTTAATTTGAATCCAATATAATAAATTAATATGAAGATTAACCAAAAAAATTAGATATATAATTTAAAAATCGTCTAGGTGGTCGCTTAATCTTCTAGACGCTAAGCGATGGTTAGTCGCTCACATTTTAGTACACTAATTTATGATAAAAGTAAATTTGAGAAAGTTGTTACTTTCAAGTTGTCAACGGTTTATAGATTCAAGCCGTTGCTTTTAGTTTAATACCAAACCGTGCAAGTGTCACCATTTTGTGCAATACAAGTGTTCATATTTTAAAGGTACCAATAATTGAAAATTAAATGGTTCTGCCACATAACAATTTGCATAGCTGTGGAAGTCCTATTAGTGGGATGAGATATGGCCAATCATTTTTTGAAATATCTCAGAATTTTTTGAGCCCATTATGGTTCGTTAAGGGAAACCAACTTTTTTAAATGAAATTATGTAATCTATTATCAAGTATGGCTTGCTTATAATATGTGATAAACTCACATCCGCTATTATCTATTGATGTTGGTGAAAATTGCGATACTCGATAAGAGATCATATCTGAGTCAGTGAGTGACTCTTCAAGAGATCAGATCTCATTTTGGAGGTTCGAGTCAAACCGTCGAATCTAAAAACACGAACAAGAACATTAGAGAGGGGATGGAAAGTTGTTCTGGCGTAGCTCTTCTGATGCTCAAATAATGATATGAAAATATAGAGAGTATTGTATGTGCTTATTATGAGTGAATATATATGAATACATAAACAATTACTTGAACCTGATATTTATAGGAGAAGATTTACTATGCGAGTAGAGTTCTTTGACGACTAAAACTCTATTATTTGTAGGTTATACATATCGGAGAGTTAATCTACGAATGTATGATATTGATGAAATAGTAAATAAATTTGATTGGACGAGAAATTCTATATCATCTATTCTTTCACAACCGTGACATACAAATATGATGTAAATAAACAATTTGTGCACAAGGAATTGATGCAATTGAAGATGTGTAGTTAATTCACCACATGAGGGATTATTAATGATGTCCTACTTTTAGGACTTGTAGTGTGCGAGTTGAAGAATGGTTTGGGACTTTAGGTCCATAAATTTCATATGAAATTGCTTTTAGCATGACTTGTCTCTTTTTATTATTTCCATGCACTATGCATTTATGGATGACGATAAATTTATTGTTAGATCGTCTTATAGATCTTTATTCGTGAAACATGTCAATCATGTTCATATTTACAATAAAAAATAATATTTTCGACATAAAAAATAATATTTTTCATTGATGACTCAAATAGAATATTTGTTTCACAAAATTGACGTGACCATCTCACATGAGTTTTTACGATCTTTTAACCCCATTTAATTAGCAAGATAAGCCCATCAACATGTCGGAATTAATAGTCGATGACTTGCAGAATCATGGAACTTTTATATCAAGACATTTATATAACCACCAAACAAAAAAATTTATCGCATAGCAAACCTTAGTTTTTGGAATTTTCAAGCTTGTACCATACTTGTTCAAAATGGGTTATATCTGTCAGGCTCGCCCCGCCCCGCCCCGCCCCGCCAAATAGGCGGACTGGAATGACAATTCATCGCCCTACCAAATTATGGGTTGTGATGGTTTACAGGACAACCCTCTTAATATAACTATAAACTAGCAAAGTACATTGGATCAATCGTCCACTAATTTGTTTTGACGACTCTAATAACTTATATCACACTACAAAATACCTCAATGAATACAATAAGATTTACGGCTACACATACCGTTGACGATGGATTAACGAGCTACCATAAGGAGTTTGCTAATGCCATTAAATTTGGAATATAGTAAAGTAGCTCCGAGATGGGGAGTTTATTAAATCCGTTAAAACTTGTGATTGAAAATGTTATTTTAAAAATATGATGGTCATTTTTTGCCCAAACCAAGATTTTATAAACTTCTTACGGGATTATTCACTAAAAAAAGAAAAAAAAATAAAGGTTTAAAAATTTAATCAGGCCCATATTTTATTTTTGAAGAAGCTTTGGAACATATTTTTATTTCCAGGTGTACTCCAAGAAGCCTCAATAAGTAGTGTGATCCAATAATTAGTGGGCCAATTTTTTATCCATAGTATACAACTTACTATAAATTATCGGAAATTATATTTTTGATAATGTGGTTTATATATATTTTTGTTAGCGATCAATTTACAATTTAATCCACTAATTTGTATTGTTTTTCAATTTTAGTTATTTTTTTTCAAAAGGTTAACGTGGCATCAGCTACGTAAGCAAAGTCCGGCACTAGGTCAACAATTTTCGGTGGCACGCTATTTGTTTTATAATGCCACGTCATCATTCCAATGAAAAAAAAATTCAAATCATTAGAAGAGTGGATTGTGAGCATAACGAAAAATGAAAAATATGTAAATTAAATAACCATAAATTTAATATCATTCGCTTACATTTGTCATGCAAATTTTTTATGTATAAGCATTAGGGAAAAAAAATTTATTTATTTTTCAATGTACTATAGTTTGAAAAATTCTTTGTGTATTGAGTTTTACTTCATAAAGACGGATTTTGGTTCGGGAATTTTTGTCAACTAAGTTAAATCAAAGTCATAATAATTCTTGAAGAAGGAACAAGAAAAGCTCATGGATTAAATAAATCGACACCATATTGCATGCAATCTGAAATAAATGTGAACCATTTTGGGAATGACAGATGAATCACTCTACAGCCATGAAATGAACACACCTCAAGATGAGATTCATCCCACATATCCGTCGTCACGCAGCTAACATCTTCATGCACCAATCTTAGATGTTCTTGAACTGCGATTTTTCGGATTCCAAAGCACTCGGCTATGACTCATGATTTATCCATCATTCAAACGTGTCATTTTACGCAGTTCTACACAAAACAATCACTTCCCTAATGGTTCTTAGTAAGAATCCACACACATCTCACTTGACTAACTCGATTGATATCAGGAAACGAAAGGCGAAGTTGAGAGGAATCCAATCGATCTTTTTGCAGTATTTTCCTTGCTGAAAATTCTTTCTCAAAGAATCCGGCATCGAAAGCTCGAGCATCTCTGCCACCCCAGATGGAGATAACCCCATTTCCTTTACAAAAAACTCCACGTTTTTCGGTATGTGCAGTCTTTGATCTTTATGTATCCTGATGTTCATTTGAATGTACTCTTCTTTCGCTATTTCTAGGTCCTGGAAAATATTCTTTGGCGTATATAAACGAACCTGGAAGAAGTTGATTAATGTATTCCCAAAAGACAAATTTTTAAACTTATGCAGTGAAAGTAAATTGGCAGCTTACTAATGGATCCGATTGGCATCCTGAGCAAAGCGCAAAATGTAACAGAGGCTCTGGATGCTTTACTGCGAACGATTTTCGAGGTTCTCCAGATTTAAACTTTGTCTTGGGGAAGAACCATGAGTGAAGCCACTGTAAGAAAGGGATCGAGTTCCATTAGGCCATGGAGTTGAATGTTTGGCAAAACATTAATAAATATTTGGAAGCTCGAAGACTACTCGCTATGTATGGAACAAAACTCAAAGTTCGGCGCTAGTTCGATCATTTTTGCATACAAAATCAAATAATATTTTAAGTGAATTCGATCCAAACACCAGTACTTTGAAGGAATACCTGAGAAGGACGCGGCAAACGACATCCCAGTATCGAGCTTTGAATAGCGTCGACACTAATGGTGTGGCCTCCTATGTTATATGCAGCCTGAATCAATCAGAATATTTATAACACCTTACAGAAGATAAAAATAAAAATCAAAGAATTGAAGATTAAGGAATGTGACAACAGAATTTACTACCTTGAGAGCTACAGAGGTCCTCTTTTGATTTCCTCTTGGAATCCCGTGAACCAAGAATGCCTGCATCATTTTACATGGGTTGCCCAAGATTCAGACATTGTAATATCTAAAACAACTGAAACTTAATGGTATCAGGACAATATAATAAGAAAGAACAAATAAGAACATTTGTCCACTCGATTGAATTTTCGGTCAGCCCTTCGGTTATTAAATCCTTACATGCATCACTAAGGCGTTGTGAACGTTGATCCAGAACGCTAATTTCTCTTCATGTTTTAGTTTTCCGGGATCGACTGTCGCCAACCTAGAAATGAGAAACCTGAGAAGAGTAGTAAAAAACTAAGAACATTAGGAAGTAAAACAAGGATTGTGTAAGACTGAATGGTTGCCGCGATATTGAAACTCTCAGTGCAACTCAAATATTCAATGGCCAACATTGACTGCTTGCGACTCCGAAAAAGGAATCAAAAGCTAAAGGATTTCAGGTACCTAAACTTTTGCAGCAAGGCTTCCACCTCATTTAGCCTCTGGGGCTCTCGAACAACGTCTTGTACCTCGATTACGGAGCGGAAAGATCCACTAAAATCTTTGGAAGTTACAACATGGAAAGGATTGTTCATACGCGGATTAGAAGATGAATTTTCTTCACAAGATAAGCTGCTCAAGTCTTGTAGTCCTTGTGAAGAAAATTTAATCAGTGGCGATGTATGTGGGCTGGAATTTGAACCGTGATTGAACAAAGGAGGATCAGAAAGGTGACAGTATATTGTTGAGATGCACTTGATCATCTCCTCGGAAATCCAGTTGGGCGTTTCGCAAACACGATTGGGAAGCCTTGAGCCAAGAAACTCTGCCAAATTAGCATTGGAAGTGGAGTCTCGTGCCCGCTGGTGAAACGACACAAGAACATCGTATTCATGTCCATATGAATCAAAATTTGCTTAGAAATATTGCCTGAGTGAGCACCAAGCATAAGTAAGATCATAACCAATTTTCCCTGATAATCAAAGATTAATTACCTCTAGCATCGACAGAGGCAAGGAATGATAAGAGTCAACAGCTTCGTAGGGAGGTGAGGTTCTAAAGGAAGAAGCTGAATACTGAGACAATGAAGAATGGCTTCTGTCAATGCCACTATCAACAAGACTCTCTGCTCCCAAAATATCATCACATTTCCAACGTAAATGGCCTCCTCGATTGCCGTCTTTCACAGATTTGCTGCATCTTATGATTGAATCTTCACTCGCCGATCCTAAATTAGTTCTTGGCACTTCAATAACCAAAGAACCAACTGTTCTTGAATCGGCTGTCTGATGTTCGTCCACCGTAGGTAAGGAAGATACCCTTTTGGCGAAATTTAGCCTATACATAGCTAGAAGATACTTCTCCAAGTACACCACTTCCATTTCCAAAAGGGCGATTTCTTTAATGAGATTCTCAGCTGGCTGGACATTAAAAAAGATGGGATCTTTTAAGGATTTGAGAGAAAACATAAACATCTTCAATGGTAAAAAAATAAGAACAGAACCTGGGAAAGTGATTTATATGCAGGATCATCTAACAGAGGCTGGCAATTCATAGCCTTCTCAAGTGCAGATCGAACCGCAGTTTGGCTTTCTAATTGTTTCTGAAGTTGTAAAATCTACCCCCCCAAAAAAAGAAGAAAAAAACAAAACAGATGTCAAAACTCACGTTTTTTTCATTTTTTTTCCTTGGCTTAATAAGTTGATTTCTTGTGGGCACTTTAATTTAGATTTCATTTCAACATCGTGTTTTCTCAAAACATAAATCATTCATACCGAAATGGCTTGAAAGATCAAAGGGGAAAATAGCAAACAAACATGATCCGCCGATGAAATTTACCTCTTCTATCAGCAGATTTTGGGTCTCCCCTGGAGACAACTGCCTCTTCTTCTGTTCAAAGTTCTTCAGATTTCCCATAATCGAAGTATTAAACCTTGCAAAGATGTGCAAGTCTTGCTCTTATTTATCCATACGCAATATCAACAGATTTGCCAAAAGCGGTCCTAAATACAAAAAAAATCTCAAATTCCACGCCTTAATAGTCTCCGAAATTACATTCTTGATGATAAATACTTCGACCCACTTTCCCATTTTAGAAAACAATCCCATTAATAAAACTTTTTACCTACCTTCATAACAAGAACAAGCAGCTAATGGAAACAAGAATGCGTAAGAAAAAGAAAGGGGAAAGGTATAATAATACCTCTCAGAACATAAAACCTACCAAATTCAACTTGCATTTAATTTCAATCTGATTTAGATTCATCGAAGCATTAAATGCAGATTATTTGAAGTATAAAATCCTCCAGAGTGGAACCAAATTCAGACTACTGCCGATACAGCATTAAATGCAGGATGCAGATATTCCGACAGAGAGTGACAAGTGCTTAAACGGAAACGATATACGATGTAAGAAAGCTCCAAGAAACATAAATTTTGTGAAAACAAGAGACCTCAGCAAAAGGGTTTGATGCAGGGACAGAGAGAGAGAGAGAGACTGCTCAATCACACGTATTCTATTCAAAGAAAATCTCGAAAACGTGAGTCAAAGCTCATGTGTTGCGATGACAAATTGGGTTTTTAAATCTGATCTTCTCTCGAATCAAATCAAGAAAATATTGTAATATTTACAATGATCGTACCAGTAAACCCAACCCAATGGGTGTATTGTTTTTACATTCCTCGCATGTTAAAAAATCAAAATAAAAATAAATCAATTCCTTTTTTGGATTGTAATATTTACTTGGTATTTCGATTTGTTCTTGGTTACTTGACTTGTCACTTACTTGTCATACAAAGGCAGCCCACCTTCGCAACCTTTTGCATGCCCTGCGTGCGTTGCATTAAAAGAAGTAAATCATTTGGAAGCATTATCAAAGTATGGCTCCTACATTTAATGCTTCAACTATATAATATAATTTCAAAAGTATCGAAATACAGTCTTACATATTTCTGTCTCCGCCACTGGGTTGGAAGACCTCAAAAAATTTAAAAAAATTAGAGGGAGAAGAGCAAATATTAGGGAGGAAAGTTAAAAAATATATATAATTATTTTTAGGCTCCTAGTCAATAAAATTAAAAAATGAAGAGAGACGGTCGTTGGGTGACCCAATTTTCTTGGCTCCGCCACTGTTTGTATAATGTGTTAGGATTAGTAGTTCATCATCACGAATAAACAAACAATTCGAGGATATGCATTGAATCACATTAGATTAGTGAAGCTAAAAAGTAGAGGAAGAGGCTTTTACATAAGATAAAGCTCTTGAACATCGAAAGAAGTGAAAAAAGTTTAAATATCAAAACAAAAGGTATAGAGGAAAGCTTCGAGAAATATGATGATTTTTTGGTATTGTTTTGCATGGCCTAGTCAATTCTCTTGAGTCACAATAACAAAACAAAAAAGGACGCAAATCGCAACTCACAAATCTTGGACTTTGACACAGAGAATTCACTTTTTCATATTGGTGTCATTTGCTTGTTGGAAAAAAGATATGATCATGTACAGAATTAGCGATGGTATTATCAGAATCAGTTATTTCGATCGGTTGTAAAATCATCTCTTCGAGATTTTATATTAATTTGATATTAGCACCGGTACGGAACCAGAAAATAGAGGTTGGGAGACCAAAATTTTTTTAAAAAAAAATTAGAAGGGGAAAGAGCAAATATTATGGAGAAAAAGGAAAAAAATATATAATTATTTTTAGACTCTTAGTAAATAAAATTTAAAAATTAAGGGGAGACGATAGTCAGGTGACCCAAATTTCCCGGCTCCGCAAGTGTTAGAATTAGTAGTTCATCTTCACAAATAAATAATTCGAGAATATGCATTGAATCACATTAGAGTAGTGAAGCTAAAAAGTGGAGTAAGAAGCTTTTACATGTGATAAGCTTTTTGACCTAAAAAGAAGTGAAAAAAAGTTTAAATATCAAAACAAAAAGTATAAAGGAAAGCTTCGAGAAATATGGTGATTTTTCGTATTGTTTTGCATGGCCTGGTCAGTTCTCTTGAGTCACAATAACAAAAAAGAATGCAAATGGCAGCTCAAAAATCCTGGTCTCTGATAAAAAGAATTCACTTTTTCATATTGGTGTCATTTGCTTAGTGGAAAAAAGATATGATCATGTACAAAATTAGACATGGTATTTTCAGAATCAGTTATTTCGGTCGGTTGTACAATCCTTCGGGTTTTATTGTTAAAGCAAGAAAAAAGTCATATTATTTATATTTAAAATCACTTTTGCTTCATAATCTATATTATCAAATTTCAATTTTAATATGTTATAATTACCATTTTTTTATAATTTTAGTTTTTTTTATACAACGTTGATATGTGAATATCAGGTAACACTTTCTTTAAAAATGACTAAAATTGCAAAACAAATTTTATATATATATATATATATATATATGACTAAATTAAACTCAATTTTTGTAAGATAACAAACCAAAATTGTAAACATCGAATATAGAGGAAGGAAAAATCAAAATCAATTTTTTTCCTAGAAATAAAGCATAGATAATTCCCTTTCATTTTTTTACTTTATTTATGCGATATATCCATAAATTAAATACTATTTCATTTTCATGTCTTAAAATTTTCCGAACTTTTATAGCCTTGGTTTGACCTTAGCACAAACTTCTATCTCCACACGCAGTACAAATAAATATATAAAAAAATTATTGATCAAGCAAATATATTAAAAAAACATATATTTCAGTCTCTAAAATCCATAACATTGTTGACTTATAGGTCTTGAAGTCTGTCCATCTTCGAGAAATTGGTGCAATTTTTGTCTTTGCTGGATTGGTCCAAAATCAACTGTTATTTTATGGTGTTGTTTCCAATTATCTCCATTTGTTTTGCTGCAATTTCGTTGCAAGTCAATCATCAGTTTTTCCAAAGAATCTCTTACAGACATGCTAATTTTAATACACAGACAGAATGCATCTGACTGCATCGATTATTTATATATATTATTCAAACTCCAAGTCGTTGAAATTGGTGTGCAGAAGATTTAGTTTATGTTGTTTTTATAGATTCTTGAAATAAATCATTGTTTGATTATTGTCTTACAGATTTCATTTAATGTTGTACTGATTATTGCACAATCTTAAAATAATCATTGGAAAGCTATAGGTCAAATCCATGTTAGAGTTAATAATATATAAATGTATTCAAATTTATTTATATATATAAAATTGTGATTTTGGCAGAACAACTTGTCTCTCTCAAATGTGTGTGTGTATAGATTAAAAAATTTAAGTAATTATTAAATACCACGTGAAAATCTTTTTGATATAAGAAAAATCAGTTAATTAGAATCTTTGTACGCCCTAGACGAGATTAGGCAAAAACTTGTGTGAGACGGTCTCACGGATTGTATTTTGTGAGACGAATATCTTATTTAGCCCATCCATGAAAAATATTACTTTTTATATTAAGAGTATATCTCATTTGAGTCATCCATGAAAAAATATTATTTTTTTATGCTAAGCGTATTACTTTTTATTGTGAATATCGGTAAAGTTGACCCGTCTCACAAATAAAGATTCGTGAAACCGTCTCACAAGACCTACTCACAAGATTAATGAACAAATGTTTAGATTCAAGAATTCATTTATTAAATTAGATTAATAGTAGTAATTCATTTATTAAATATAATTATAATAAATAAATAAATAGGGGTGTTTATCGGTCGGTTCGGTTCGCTTTTCGGTTTTTTATTTCGGTTTTTTGGGTTTTCGGTTTTAGAAATATATAATCCGATATCCGAACTATTTTTCTTCTGTTCAGTTCGGTTTTCTACCAAAACGGTTCGGTTATTTCGGTCGGTTAATTCGATTTTGGTATAATTATTTAAATTAATAATATAAATGTATTGTAAAATATAATATGTTAACTTTCTACATGTTTTCTTAGTAAAATATTTAAATATAAGGTCTAAATTAATTAAACAAACAACAATCAACTAAAAATTGTTCAAAATAGTTTTTCATTTACTAAATATCATATCAAAATATATAATATTTTTTCGATTTATTCGGTTTTGACATGTATAATCCGAAACCGAACCAAATAAACTTCGGTTTTAACATTTATATCCGAAATACAAAATTTGAATTTCGGTTCGGTTCGGTGTTCGATTTTTTCGATTTAGATTTTCGATTTTTTCGGTTTTATCCGAAGTTTGAACACGCCTGTAAATAACCCCGTAAGAAGACATTGCTGCGAACTTTCCAACGCCTTTGTTTCCATACAAAGGCCCAAACAAACCTCTGGTCCGGAATATAATATAAAAGCCCATATTTGTTGGACTAAAACTTCAAAGCCCAATAGTTCTGGAGAAGACTATCTAACAACAAACGGTTACCAAGGGCAATGGCGCGCCTGAGAAAATTAACAGAAACCGGAAGGATAAATTCGTCAATTTGCAGACTAACCGAATCCTTCTCCCGCATTTAGTTCGTTAATAAAAACCCCACACTCGATCGTTTACTCTTCACTTTCACACTCCACAGATTCAATGGCTCTGCGATTCCTTCTCCTGCCTCTGATCATCTCCGCCGCCGCTGCAACGGCAACCAACGGCAGCAGCACCTCCACTTCACCCCCTCCGTCAGCCTCCGCATTCCAGCCGAACTCCCACCCATTCAATCCAGCTCTCATCTCCACCATTCTGTCTACTCTCGGATTCCAGGAGTTATCTACTGCAGCCGTCGCCGCTAACCTCTCCACCAACACTCCGATAACCGTGTTCGCTCCCTCCGCAGCCTCTCTCCTCACATGTCCTTCGTGCTCGCTTCCTCTGCTACTGCAGGAGCTTTCTCTCCCAGGTCTCTATCCCCTGCATTTCCTGCAAACGCTAATATTCGGCACCAAAATCGAAACCCTAGCCCCCAACCGCTGCCTGACCGTCACGAACAATGACAAGGATAAGGTTTTCGTGAACGGAGTGGAGATCTCGCATCCTGATCTCTTCAATAATGGTCTGGTTGTCATTCATGGTCTCCAGGGATTTGTCTCGCATCTCTCTCCTGTCTCGTGCGACGTCGAGCGCATGTCGTCACTGTCCTTCCCTACTCAGTCTCTCTCATCACGGATCGTTCCGTCTCCGTCGCTCTCTATCATGCGCCTGATGTTGAAGGACGCTATCCTCCGCCTTCGAGCCACAGGATACAGCATCGCTTCCCTTGCAATACGTGTGAAGTTTGTGCACCTCTCGGAGTTGAAATCGATTACGATTTTTGCACTCGACGATGTCTCCATCTTCTCCGGCGAAGGAACCTCCTACTTGTATAACTTCAGGTATCATGTGGTTCCAAACAGACGACTGACTGGGGCGGAGCTGGTGAGCTTGCCTACAACCACGGTATTGCCGACTATGGACGTTGGAAACAACCTGGTGGTAACCACCGCCGGCGGAGGCGGTTCCCTGGCGCCGATGAGGATCAACTACGTGAAGATTAAAACGATTGATCTGATGCACAATAGCAGGATCGTGATCCATGGTATCTCTGCGGCGTTTCCGCATATGCATACTCCTTATCTACCGTACGATCAGAAGGGAACGAGCTTCCCGCAGATCGAACAGTCCAACTGTGATGACATTGACGGAGAACGTGGAATGTGCTTGGTGGAAGCTGCGGCGCCAGCTGGCATGCAGTCAACTGTTGGCACTGAAGGTCATGTTTCTGAATTTTAGCTTTGACAACTGTATAGAATTTGAGAGTAAATGGAATGTCTGTAACTGCTGGGTAATTGGACAGAATAATGATAAGGTACGTTTGCATCACAAATTACTTTTAATTCTTCGTCTCATCAGAATTTTTTTTACGATGATCTTCAAGAGAACGAAAATATCCTTTTCCTTTTCGTTGCAGCTTCTCATACGATATCGCATCCGTATTAATTTCTACGTAGTCTGTATTAACTGTTTTAAAAATGTTATGTTGACTGTCGACTGGAGCCAAGTCAAGCGGATTTTCCCGCAAGATTGAGCTGAGAATGATCCGTGAAGAGACTATGTACACTGCTGCATGTTAAGTGCTATTGAAGGATGAAGAAAATAGGACTACCAAATATTCAATATTCAAATCCTGGTTACAAAATCACAAACAGGCCACAGAATTGTTAACTGAAACTCTTTCGAAAATAACTTCCCCATAAATGTTAAAATGTCACGTGCGGTTCTTGTGAACTATTTTTCATCTAAAGTACAGTAAGTCCTTTCTGGTACAAACAAGATTAAGAACATATAAAATTCCATTCCCTTTCCACCATCTTGATGCACCTTCACCCATACAGAACACGTACACAAAAGTAGGATCGGTTGAGGACTCATAGGCATCTCCGCACTGTGTTATGTTGGATATGTCAATGTCAGGGAAACTGCAACACTGAAACAACAATTCATAGAAGCCTATCAAAATACATGGAGCGATGATATTCAGAACATTTTCAAATAAATGAAAACAATGCTTATATCAAAAAACAACATGAATACTCAGTTAATAACAAATATTTATTTGAAACAATTCTTAAGAAGATACATGGAATTTCGCAGCAGGCCAGTAATGGCGGTCGAGGTACGCGGAAAACAGTGGCCGGAATGACGTCGCGTTTCTCAGGTTTCGACGCATCTGTCTTTCTTCGTCGAGGGAATTGCCAAATGTTATCAATGGCCCAATCCGATTTCTCGAATGAGCCCATTAAGAATTGGAGGTATTGATCGGCCCATCACCACGCAACTGGTATACGAAATTATTTATTAAGATTATAGCGTAAATCACAAATTCAAAGTCTGGCGTACTTATATTCATTAATATTTAGAACGAAAAATAATATTTTGATATAAAAAATAATAATTTTTCATAGATCGGATATGAGATATGTCTCATAAAATTAATCGATGAGATANAGAATATTTTAGTTTTGTCCAAATTCTCAGTCCAGAATGGAATCCCAGAGTCGGCTACTTAACTACGTTTCATAATTAATAATTAAGTTTATTACTTAACATCAAAAGAACAAATTAATTAATCAAAATTTCTGGCCGGGTTGTCCAGTCTCCAAACAACAGCAGTAATAATTGATTTTGGAACAATGTCAAACTTAGCCTTCAATTTTGGCAACCTGTATCTTCTTGATGACTTTAATAATTTATTATATTATATTTTCAGCCTGTTTTATTTGACTCGAAAAATTTCATAAGCTGATGTCTAAAAAAATTTCAAAAGCTAAAAAGATAAAATTATTTGTATCTAACGATAGATCTTCATTTAAGGGACGAAACAAAGATTCTATAATTGGAGAGCAGATGTTCTACCGATAAGCACTCACACGAATAATCTATATATTGCAAGTACACATTTCTAATTAATCAGGAAAAAATATTTATAGAAATCTTATTTAATTTTCTTGGTGTAAATCAATTTTTATTCTATACTAGTATGCTGATGTTTTGATTTATGATGTATATTTTATTCTAATTAATTCTTAAATGATGGTTATATTTATTTGGATGTGAAATTGAAAAAAATATGATAGTGGATAGAAAATTAAACAAAAAATGGAGAAAGATTTAATTAATTGTTAATATATTATGCCTTAAAAAAGTAAGAAGAATGTTAATTGAATTTTTTTAAAAAAAACTTCATCGACGTACTAGGAGTTAAATTTTTTAATGATTAAATTTTAATTAATAGTATAAATATATGATCGTGGTAAAGATAATAGAAACATGATATTGATGAGAGTTGCAATTTAGAGTGAATTTTAACATTTTTTATTTCTTCATAGTTTTTAAAATCGAATATCGATTTTAACTACATCCACTTACATACCAAGACAAGACATGTTTAGCCCTACACAGATATTTATATCACAACATAAAACACCAAATCATTGAGTTGTTTGAAACACAAATTCATGAAATGATCTCATAAATCTATATTCGTGATACGAGTCGATCCAATTAATATTTACAATGAAAATTAATATGTATGACTTAAAAATAATATTTTTTTAAGTTAGACCAAGTTTGAAATCTGTGTCACAAAATTGATTTGTGAAACCGTCTCGTAAGTGTTTTTATGTTTTTTATATCAGCGAATATCACTACACATACACATATATACACATAAATATAAATGTTTTCATACCATTACAAAAAGTTGGACAATAACTCATTCCTCCATGCCTCTGCTAGCCAAAATATAAGCCGTTTCGAGTAGCTTTCCAACACGATACTGGTTATAGCACGGTCTATGCTAAGTGCAGCAATTCCTCGCGCTTTATCTCAAAAATTTTCGCCAGAACATCTTCAACAACCTAGAAAAAAATAATGCCCACGGAAAATAGATCAGCTGCAGCCCACAATCTTTCAAAATTCCCGATAGTTAAGCAGACTTAGGTTACCTTATCGGGTGTCGATGCGCCAGAGGTAACACCTATTGTGATAGGACCATCTGGTAGCCAGTTCTCTTTCTCGACCAACTCACCATGCTGTCAAATGCACCTTAAAAAGTTAGAAATAAACGAATATAGTCTGTCAACATTTTCACCTACATAAATAGGTGATGATTGTGATCAAAATTAAGACACGTCGATAAAATTTTAACCCTTTGTTCATTTTGTCATGGGTTTAGGCTTCGATTAAACCTGAAGTTATTTCTCTCACTAAATTCGAACATAAAACATCAAAGAATGTCTGTGCACCAAATATATGATAACAAGATAGAATGGTCAGTAGAAGCGTACATTTAACTTGTAACTTATTTTGTTTCCGGGACCTATCCTTTTCTCGCTGTCAACCCAGTAAGACGGGATTCCACGTTCCTCTGCAATTTCTTGTAGATGCGAAGTGTTGCTAGAGTTCCAACCACCAACGACTAGAATAAGATCCAACTGCTCATCAACCAGTTTGAACATGGCATCTTGCCGCTCCTAATTAAAACAACGGTTAAATGTGAGACAAGATATACCGAACTGAATGGTTAAGGACAATCACAAGCATTTTGTACTGCGTCTTATATGAAATCCACACACACATTCATAAATCAAGTCACCAAAACAGAGTCGCTAGATACAAAAATGCATGTTCTTCAAAATCATATCAAGGACAAAAAGTGGGTATGATATGTTTAGAAAAGGGAGATAAAGAATTTACTTGAGTTGCATCGCAAATAGTATTGAAACTTATGAAATGGTCGTTCAGATTTTCCACTCCAAACTTGCGCATCACGGTTCTCTCGGCTAATTTTCCTGTAGGGAAGGACAAACATCAATTCACATGCCACGTAATACAGACATGTTTGAGAAACTATGACACTGGTTTGTAACTAACCAATCTCCTCTGTTTCACCCTTCAACATCGTTGTTTGATTTGCAACACCAACTTTTACGAGGTCTATGTCTGGATCAAAACCCTTGGACACAGCATATTTAAATTTCTGCAAAGGAAACAATCGCTTTAAATCTGAACATAGAAAATAAAGTTCGACTTCAGGAGCATAAGATGCTGAGCTTACCTCGAGAAATGCATCCTTGGATGAGGAGGAACCATCAAGCTCCCCATTCAAAACATAATCACATACATACGTTGCCTGTGATTATTACAGAATTTCTAAAGTCATAACCACGTGTAAACTACCTCTACACCAATCTTTTTCTTTATTTAAAACAACATCAGTGGTCGATCAACAAACAATATAGTTAAAATTAAGCACAAAATTAAGTTTACCTCTGCCATATTCTTTACAATGACATACTTTCCAGCAAAAGAAGCAGTTGCAATAGTCTCTTCGTGAGAGTATTTACCATGGATAATTGATGTATACTCTCCCTTCTTGTGTTTTTCGACCGAAGTCCAAACCTGTAAAAAAACAAAATTTTGGAACTAGGGAGTGAGATACAAAGTTTGTTTCGGATAGAACATATAAAAAGATAATAAATTGAAAAAAAATATATTATAGTAAAAAAGTACCTTCGACACCCACGGGCAAGTGGTATCCACTATTTGCACATTTTTTTCACTCAAAACCATCATCTCGTCTACAGAAGCTCCAAAAGCAGGAAGAACAACAACATCCTCCTTGTGAACAACATCGAATTGTTTCTTTCCGTTGTCGACAGGAATATTTTTCACTTCCATCTCTTCAAGCTTCTGGTGATAGAAAGTCAAATAGTCGAATTATTAATTATTATAAATCAATTTTCCAAAAACAAACTAGTTCATAGGAGGTGACCCAAAAATAATGCAACTCATGTGTAAGCCAAGAATCAGGGAATATATTCTGGAATCTGGATTTAAATTTAAGCACACCCGTGTAACTCGGCCGAGCACTAGGCAGCATAAGCTAGCTAAACTCGGACCAACTTAATGAAATACACGGAGTTTGCATGACAAGGATTCTGAATCCGTGTTTCTAATTTGGTACCATGTAAGCAACAAATTTAAAAAAACCAGAGTACAGGAGATGTGATCCAGCAATTATAATTTTTCCCTTTGACAGTTATTGAGTTTTATTTCTTTCTACAGATGATTTAACATTTGAAAAAAAAAAGTAGAGCATTCCATTAATATTTTAAGACCAAAGTCACATATTACAACCCATCAAACACAAACAAGAATCTTGAACGATTCAAGCACCCAAATATATTCCTCGAGATTTATTTTGTTGGTTCAACGTGATTGCCAATTTGCCATTAAGCAATCTCGAAGGAAAAAATCATAACCAAATTGATTGCTTTTTCCCAGAAATTGAGGGGGAAAATAGTGATTCAGAAAAGTTGGCCTTAAGAAGTGACCAGATTTGGAAATATTTCCTTTCAATCATTCATCCATATCAAATAACACAAAAATTTGTACCAGAATCCATTCTGCAATTAAGAATTCAAGAAAAAGAAACCTGATTAACAGTGGGGTTGTGAATAATTTCGTTAGTGATCCAGATCTTCTCGTTGGGGAACTGCTTTCTAGCCTCGTACGCAATCTGTACAGCTCGCTCAACTCCCCAGCAAAATCCATAGGCTTCTGCAAGCTTCACGGTAACATTCCCCCAGGTGTACTGGTACCCATTCTCCCTCAATTTTTTTATGGTGTCGCCTGAAATACTCCAAAAGCAGGAATAAGTTCGAAATCTAGGCAAATTAACCAATGGAGCTGAAGCGAATCAGAAAATTAATAATTTACAAAAAATACCGTTCCTACCAACTTTCATCAGAAACAGTAAGAGCATCATTAACGCAAAACAAAGGAAATTTCAACGCGACATACTGGTATATTCTTGACCCATTCGCTCGAGAGTCTCCTCTTTATGCCCAAAACCCTTGCGATTGTAATTCTTGCTCCTAGTCAAGTTGTGGCGGAAAACCTTCGCATCAAACTCCGATTCCACCGAGGCGGAAGACGACGGAGCAGCTTCCCCTGCAGCTGCGCACCGGAAGAATGCCGGCTTACGTTGCTGGAATATCCTGGTATCCGGCGAGAAGAGGTCGGCACGAGAGGAGATACGAGAGAACTGCATAGAGATCGCCATGGTGAGGGGCATGCAGTTGGCTCAGCGCACATTAGTGAGAAATGAGAGCGCTAAAAATGTGCTGAAGTATCGGGTTGGTGTGCAGTGTGCCTGTGGCGCAATATAGTCGCTCGTGACCCTTGCTTGGCTTTTACTTATGCTTGTGTTTGTTTGGATAACGTATTCAATTTGGCGCTGTCCGATTTTGAAGATTCAGCATTGCACCAAATTTGATGGCTGCTGCTCATTTTTTGCCCTTTGTTTGGTTTTATTATAATTATTTTTAATAATTTATTTAAATCAACAACGGCGACCCACACGATAAAAAAAATTTAAATACAAATAAGGAAAATAAATTATAATATAGCGTTAATTATTATGTGAGGGTAGAATATATATAGTTATTATCGATATCATAAAACTCTTCAAAGAACGTTTCAAATATCAATTTTGTGATACAGATATACAACTGGACATAACTCACTCAAAAATATTGTTTTTTATGTCAAAAATATTGTTTTTCATTGTAATTATGAATCGATTCGATCCATCTCGTAGAGTAACTCGATAGATTTATCTTGATATTGAATATCAGTAATCATCTCAAACGCAAGACTTTGATATCGACCTAATAAAAAAAGTTGTTTATTATTAACTAATTTGAACGTTATATTTATTTTGGCTCAACCATGATAGAATCAAGGACCCAAATTTAACCACACATACATGAGATCCACTAATTTTTTTAAAATCACATATGTGTGTGAATCTTGTTCATCCAAACCATATGAGACAGTGTCCCCAAATGTAGCATCGAAGCTACCCTTGTCTTTTAGTCTATTGCCTACATATATGGAAAATAATATGTTGAATTATTTAAGCCACCGAACTCGAGCAATAATTTCTGGAGCCAATTGATGTAAAATAAACAGGATGGTCAAGGTTAGTGAATTCGGCACCAAGTAAGTCTGAGCAGAGACGGAGCCAAGGAGGTGGTGGGTGTAGTCGTGCCACTCGATTTTTTATTTTTATATAGTAGGGTGTTAGATGTAATTATTTTACTTCATTTTCTTCTTTTACAATTTTCGCTCGCCTACCTGAATTTTTAATATATTTTTGCGACTCTCTAACTTTATTTTTATGGTTCCGTCGTATCTGAGAGTATATAGATTGAATGAAGAAACGATATCCTTAATACATGTACCCGGGACACCATATTTGAATTTGGCTAACAGAAGACCAAACATCTGATCACGTACGTGCTGCAAGTGATTTCAGCACATCTCTTTTAAATTTTAGTTACGTGCAATTGTATTTTTTAATTGTTTGTAATTTGTAATTTATATCAAACAAATGAATTGATGTGATAATTTTCCGACTAGTCAAATTGGACAGACCAATCAGGCCGATCCATAAACCGTCATCCTATTAACCCGTTTTGACAAGCCCATGAGCAACCTCGGCCCATTAAGTTATCTTATAATTGTGCACAAAAATTCTTGTGACACAATCACACATGTCAATTTCATGGGTCGAATATCTTATTTGCTAACAACAATCTCACAAATAATCTACACATCTATACTACTATATTAAGTATGAGGATATGATAATAACAACTACCTAGAGAGGACACCGAATTTTTTTTTCAATTTTACCCTTATATGATTTGTTTTTGTTTTTTAATTTCAACACACATTTTTTTATTTATTTTTATTTTAATAATTCAAATATCAATTTAGTTCATCCATAATTTGTCGAATTTCACTTTAGTTCATAGATAATAATAAAAAAGATAGTACACACGACCGTGTGCATATTAACCAGAGATTATAAAGGCGAGGTCTCCCATCGGCGGATCCGTCCGCTTTTATTTGTTAAACCGTACGCTTCAGGAATAGAAGTTACTCGAATCCGACCGCAAGCTGAAGCCCAGAATCGGGATTGCTAAAATTCCCGGTGCTGTGTACATAATCTGCATACGTAGTCAGGGAGATGATAGGAACTGGGAAAATGAAGCAATATTCCAACGTACTCGATCGACCACTCAGCAAAGGCAAACAAGAGGTTTTTCTTTTTAAAAATTATTCAGATCTTCATTTTGTTTACTTCCCGATGACCATCATATTCAGTTAAGTGTTGATATTGTGATAAAGGGTCTTTTTTTAAAGTTTCTTAGGTAAAATCTATGAACCCATTTTAACACACTTGAATTTTTTTTTGGGAATGATGATTGAAGGGTTACATTTCTAGAGCCCGTTCATTTTGTTTTAGTATGGATTATAGTGAGATGGTTTTACAGCTAATTTGATGAAACTACAGCGATTCGAGATTAGATTTAAGTGGCGACTTTGCTGACAATGAATGAGATTCATGTGGTTATGTTGCCGACAATGGGTCTAATTATCTGATTGCATCAATGTTGATAATAATAATGACTAGAGGATTCTTTTGCAGGTTAGTCTGAGTGCATTTGCATTCTTGTTTTCGGAGCTTGTTCAGTACAATCAGACTCAAGTAGACAACATAGCAGAATTGGAACGAAGGTAACTTCTGGTCAATATATTGTATAGATTTTGGATTACACTATCTTTGTATAGTTCAAACTTAAGTGAAATATTTACTTGGATATTGCTATATTTATCGTTGAAGTGTGAAGAGTGTTTACAATGCCAAAAATAAGAAATAATCTTTGACCTATTAGAGTTATTGTATGTCTCAAGAAAAGACTATACTTTATCAAAGTAAAAGTTACTAAAGTATAATTTAAATAGCATAAGATATATTTTATCTACAATTGAACAATAATAATATAAAAATATTTATTATTATTCAACTATACAACCAAACACGGATAAAAACTCCATAACATTTCACATTACATTGCATTGCATTCCCCACGTTTAAAGCTCGTTTCTCGTGCCTTAAAGGTGCACCAGCGTGTTAGCTTTACGGTTGCCCCTTGCGTCTTGGCGCTTGCTGTGAGTGCTTCTTAGGGTTCATGAATGAGGAATTAGAATTTAGCAATGGAATTGACATTATCTTTTGATGGTTAATGGCTTAAGGTGGTGATCCTTTTTGTTGAAAGTTTAATTTGGAATATTTCCTTGAATGTTTATTATGTTATCTGTTTATGGTTGATGGTATTATTGATGTGTTTCCTGTGTTTCAGGTTAGAGGATGCTGGCTATGCTGTTGGAACCAGGGTCCTGGAACTTTTCTGTCACAGGGAGAAGGTGGTGAACTTTATCACAACCTCTGATTTGTTACAATTCCGTTCTGGAAAGATAGGTTGCCTTTGTATGCACATAAGCTGTATAGTGCTATTCTTGAGATATTCTTGGTCCATGTCTGCATATTGGCTCTTCATATGTAACCCTTCTTTTACTTAAGACAATTGCAGCTGTAGGATTTTGTAAATAAAAAAACCTGAATTAGAAGGCGCTCAGGCAGATGTATGTGTGATTTTTGTTTTAAATTGGAATAAGCTGTTTTCTTAGAGATTTTGAATTTGTCAATATATTCAGCTTGTGCACCATACAGGACTCGCTGTTATGGCATTTTTTGTTTGATATATGTGAAAATTATTTGCAAATAATTTTTTTCTTCTTCTGCATCCTTTTCGTGCCACCACACAGATTTTAAAGTCCAATATCGAGGAAGAATGATTTTGATGAAGCGTTTAGGATATGCGATTTTTAAGTTTGATTTGATTTATTTGTGATAAAATTGCATCCTGCAGGTAGTCCAATTTTTTCATTAGCTTGAAAATGAGCATTCATTTGCCCATGAAAGGTTTATATTTGAAATGATAACATTAAATGATTCGCACCACATCCAATCTTTGGTGTGCCTTCTAGATCATTGATATGAATTTATATTTTTGGGTACAGTTGTGTGATATTTTTGTGTCTCTGTAGGCTAACAGAAGGGAAACACGACTATTGGGTATCTTGTCCTTCATACACAGTACAGTGTGGAAGGTCTTGTTTGGAAAGGTTAGTGACAATTTATTCTCTTCTAATTATGCCTCTCTCTGGTGCACACATATTACTCTTCCTTGAGCGTTACTATAGTCCTGCATATCTTGTGGATGAACACCATAAAATTTAACAAATAATTAGATTTGGGGCCAATGCAAGTGGTGGAGCGGTTTATTTCCTATAACTTGATTCTACGGTTCAAGCCACACCGTTCAAATTTTAACAATAAAAACTAAACATGGAATTTGTTCTCCTCATTCTCTACCCGTGACAATTATAATCCAGAGTTTAACAATAAGAACTACTCATCTCGTTGTCTGTTTTTATTTACCTGAGTATCAGGTGGCCGATTCTTTGGAAAAAGGCACAGAGCATGAAGATGAGTACATGATAAGTGAGAAGGAACTTCTTGTTAACAGGTTATATTTGTTTGTGTACAGATTCATTTTTTTATCATCTTAATTTTTATAGTCTTTTACAATTTCTCGTTGACATAATATTTACGATGTAGATTTATTTCAATACCCAAAGATATGGGAGCGTTTAACTGTGGTGCCTTTGTTGCTGGGATAGTGAGGGTACTTACTGCATTGATTAATTAAATTTGGAATTTTTAGGGCAGAAGCTCTAATAGCTTGCATTTTCCATCTTGAAGGGAGTACTCGACAATGCAGGTTTTCCAGCTGTAGTCACTGCTCATTTCGTACCTGTAGATGGTCAACAACGACATCGAACAACCATTTTGATTAAATTTGGCGAAGAGGTATTTTTGACTGCAGAATCTTGTATTCATGTAGTGTATCATTGTAGTGGTTACGCATCCATCGTTCTACCTTGGTGTTTCAACAAACTTTACTGGTTAGAATATTTTCGTCCACGACTCCAGCTAAACCAATCTTGAAGTTGTAGTTTTGTTCATTAGTTGGATATTGGTACAAAAATCGAAAATGAGCAATTATTTTCTACAATAAAGAGTCTATCTAACTAAATGTTCTCTGTTTCGACTTTTATCTAAAGAACGAGAAAAAATCATGGATATGATTGCATATGGTCGATGGCCCGATACTAGTATCCACTTTACTTTCATATTTGTGCACATACATGATTCATTGCCAGTTCACAGTTGCACCTTAGCTTCTTTAAACTTTTCTCAAATTCTTCGTTTTTCTTCCTTTTTAGGTGCTACAGAGAGAAGCAAGATTAGGCTGATGAAGCTTCTCGATTTCTGATATCATTCCTTAAACCTGCTCTCACGAATGACCAGAGAAAATGTGTCAAAAATTAGCCATTTGCTTGCAGCTCTCCTATAAACTCTATATATGAGCCTTTTTTTTTTCAATTCTGGCATGACAATTTTACATATTTCAGCCAAATATTTCTATTATTAAGTACGACTTGTACCATTTCGATGTGTTTCGGAGTTGAGGTGATTGCTGAAAGCTGAGTTGTAAAATTCTTGGGGGCATATCAATGAAATGAATTGATTTAGATTAATGAATTTGATTTGGTACATATTAAGTATAAATCCATGATTTCAATTATCTCGGTAACACCCTCACGTTGCATTTTGATTAAATGATTTGAATTTGAGGAAAAATTTGGAAAACGGTGAATGTGAACAAATGGCTAAGGTAAAAGATTGGCCATGACATATTTTAGGACAACTTTTTAGAAATGGTCTGGGAGAGTAGAAGATACCTTTGATATTAATTCCTGATTAAATATTTTTTTACTGTCTTTGTCAAATAACATAAGAATTTACTTGGTAATTATTATCAATATTTGAGTTGAAATTTATGTGTGCGACTATCGTAAAGATGTAGTCAAATATTAGTCTTTGGATCATTAACGTATATGTCAATTTTCATAAAAATATGAAAGATAAACATTTTCAATATAGCCATGTATTTGCCTTGCTACTCTGTGAGAGCGAGTTCGGTTTCTCTTGGTTCCCTCGAACCTCTGAGAATACTCCGGCAGCAGCGTAGGGAGAACTCCTCGAACGGAGTCCATTTCAAACATGTCAGCTCCAAATGTGTATCCTATCGGAACATAGACCATTCGATGATGAGCTAATGGTGTAATGTATTAATTGTGATTAGAAAGAGAGGAGTCGTTCATTACTCACTTGGAATCGGCAACCAAGCATTCGTGTCAAAAAGAAAATAAAGAAGAAACTTTAAAGAATCAAATTAGAAATGACATTCAGGAATGATAAGACAGAACAAGCATCTTCTACTAGCTAGGAGAAAACTGCACATGAAACTTTGGGTTATTTTTCAACTATTTGATCAGGCCGACTGCTTCTCGGCTCGCGCACTGGTACGACGTTTAGGCTGCTACGCGGTCTTTGATGTCACACACTTTCGTAAATAAGCAACCAACCACGAGTACATAGACAATGTAAAACAAGTCAGTTTAGATAAATATTTAAGTTTTAAAATAAGCTAATCATTCAAATCTCAACAATTACATGAGATATTTAGTTAGTATTAAGATTGGAACTTGGACCTAACTCAACCCCAAAAGCTAGCTCAAGGGAGGAAGATTGTTCAAGTCCATATATGCAACTCCTATTTATTTTATCCAATTGATATGAGACAACTAACGGTTAAATTAAATTTAGATAAATATCTCATCTCGCTGTATAAAAAAAATTAATAAGGGTGGCGGGGTATGAATTGTATTGACTAAGTTAATTATTAATTAATTTTCTTAATTTATAATCCAACTGCACAATGAACAAATTGAAAAAGAAAAAAGAAAAAAGAAAGAGCTCAAGTGTTCAAAAACAGTAGTTGAAATTCTGTTATCGATAGTTTTGTGATACACTTGCTTTCAATAAACATCATATTTTAAAATTACTTCAAATATTATTGAGATCTAGACCAGTGTTCTAAAAAGTTCGCTTAAACCTCGCTTAAGCTTGAAGCTCGGCAAAAACGCACCGCTTCGGAGAAAGCGGAAAAAAGCTGTCAAACTGTAGTTTGACCAAATTAAGCATAATTAAGGTGTTTAATTAAGCGTGCTTAAATACAATTAATCGCATCTATTTATTTTTTAATTTTTTTTATTTTGAAGGTATCTCTTTTTATTTTAAAATAATAAATTAGGTTTATAATTTAGATGTTTATTTTTTAATTTTAGTTATGATTAAGCGTGTCTGATAATGATTTGACACATTTTTAACATTTTTAATGTGATCTAATTGCAAAAACAAATAAATATTGTAATTTTGATATTTTTATGATTTTATAAATATAAGAATTAATGCATTAGACTTAAATTTATCATATTTATGTATTATTTTATCTATTTATTGGTTTGAGATAATTACAATTACCCTAAAGATAAAAAACGCTTTTTCACGCTTAAACTTGTGCTAATCTCGCTTAAGCTTGAAAAGCTTGGAGGTCGACATTCGCGATTCGGGGCGCTTCACGTTTTTTAGAACCTTGATCTAGACAATTGAATATATGTGGCCTATTAAGTTTAATAAAAATACAAATATATTTCTTTTCTTTTTGTTTAATAGCATAATCTCCAACATTTCACTGTTTTTGTGATGCTTTAAATTGAGGAATAAGTGACATCTTTGCATGTTTATCGCATTAAAATATCAAAATGATTATAATTTGAAGATAATTATTGTTATTTTAATGAGAAAATTATAGACCAATGTGTCTTTTGTTTTTCGAAATAGCTTTCTTCCATTTATGAAATACACATTTAAAGAGTAGTAGGTCTCTTGAGACGGCTCACATATCTTTATACGTAGGGCGGGTCAATCTTACCTATATTTACAATAACAAAAATATTTTTAACTTAAAAAATAATATTTTTTCACTAGTAATCCGTCTCACAAAAGTTTTTTACGTTTAAATAGGGTTATTTTATTTATTTATTTATTTATTTTTAAAATATACACAGTAAGACTTTACTTTTTTAAATTAGACCAGCAGTAACATTTTTCTTATTGTTTTCTATACTTGATCGCCAGCTTTATGACCATCTGTTCTTCGAAAGATCGACATTTGCTCATATTTACGAGAGGATCTAAATTTTCACGACCTCGTGATTTTATCATTTGTAAATTGTAAGAGTCTAATGACGACAATAAGAGCTTTTAGAACTCATAAAATTTTGGTTATAGTTTTATTACTTACAATGAGACAACTGATCAAATCACAAATTCACATTTTTATTTATTTACATATTAGTAAAAGAAAGTAAAATGAAATTTAAACGAAATTATTACGGAGTGAATTTGAAATTCATCTCAAATAAAAGTAAATAATATATAGACATATAAATGATGAATTTGAAGTTTATGATTTTTTTTTTTTAATATATCTCTAAAATTCTTCGACCTAAACGCGATCTTAATTTTCCTTATATTATTTTGTATCTTAGATCGACACTGATACCATTTTAAGCCTGATGGGAGACCACAGCAAATAACATTTTTTTCAAATTTTGTGTATCGGTCATCAATCAACCTAACATGATACAATACTCGAAGGCCCTTTTTTATACGTTACCCTTGGGTCTTAGCAAAAGAACACTTTCATATACTATTTTTTTTATGGATTTGTTGTAGATAAAAAAAGTAATGATCTAGATATAGTCGTTCCCTTTCAAAACAAAGAAAGAAGAATCTTATTTCTAGCCATCCAAATACGAAAAATATATATCTTGTAAGATAGTCTAATATATATTTATTTTTGAGACTGATTAACAATATTCATATTTTTAATAAAAATTTAATATTTTTGACATAAAAAGTAATATTTTTTATTAACGATTCAAATAAAATATTTGTTTAACAAAATTAACCAATGAGACCGTCTCACATAAGTTTTTGTGAAATACAAAGCACTGACATTGACACAATAAGAGAATATTTACACTATAACTCTACAAAAAAAAAAAAACAAAACAACTTCTCGATCATCGCTAAAATTTTCGAATTTAAATGGAATTATATACATTCGAATCAAACTCAAAATTCTTGTAATATATGTGCCTAGACCAGCTACTTCACTTGTACTAGAGAAGCATATAAAATCCATGAAAATTTTGTTTGTTTAATGTTTGGTCGAAAGGACAAAAGCGAAGACCCATCGAGATTAAAAAAAAAAAATAGGTGGAGATGAAAGAAAATAAAGTTTGTGGACGAAAATGGTTGGAGGGTTGCTTTCATCCCACACAGTGTAGCTTTTCAAATCTGTGGCTGTCAATAATCTCTAAAAAAAATCCATTTTTTTTATGTTTTTGTTGTATTAATAGATTTGGTCTATTATATCATACAGATCCAGCTGTTGTCTGTTTTATAGACCAAACCTACCGTTCTAATTTTCCCAAAATTTACCCATCGCTCAAACTCTTGTTGCTCCCGCTCTGTGAATATACTAGCGATCGTGACACACATTATTTATATTTTAAAAGATACTAAAATATTTAATTCTAAAATTACACTTTTTATCTTACTAAAAATCTGCTCAAGTTATCTCATATTTTACATAGAAAAAAATATAAACAAAACTCAACTCTTCTAAATTGAAAATAATTTCGTGTTAATTGTTTAGTATTATTCAATCAAATTAAAAATAATAATAACACATGCAAACCGTGTGCATCTTTTACTAGTTATTTATTAAAGTTAAACCCATTTAATATCTAACTTTGAAATAATAATAACACATGTAAAGGGTGAGAAGGGAATAGCTCGGGGTGGTGTACGTGGTGGGGGTGGCGCAGCCCGAGTATCCTGCAATCGCTCCATCTCCTCTCGCAATCTTCTGATTTCTTCTGCTTGGTTGTTTTGTTCTAGGTCATGCTGATGTGAATGATTATTTGCTTCTCTCTGAGCCAAGACTTGCTCTACGGTGACTATGATCAATTTGAGTAATATTGAAACCATGTGGAAAATTATTTCCATAATTCTAATTTTGATCGGTATTTTCTTGGGCGAGATCTCCTTGGTTGACCACACAACGTCTTCCACGTGCATCACGTCTTCCTCTGATCATCTTAACTATTTTTATTCAGTTTCTCACATATGACGCCAATTGATAATACCAAAAAATTCACGTACCTAGGATTTGGTCCGGTGAGTAAAAATTATCCCCGATGGTTGGCCTAGACCAAACGATCCAAGCATAAACATCCTAATAGGGAAATGCCGAGTTGAATCCTACGCGGACAAACAAACGTTAGAAGAGGGCATCATAAGTGCTTCCGGCATAGTGCCTCAGATACTTAATTCAGTCCACAAAGCAAACTTAAGTATGCGAGTATAGTGATGCTATTGATAAAAATATGTGAATGTTTGTAACAATGAAGAATACCTTATATTTATAGAGTTGAGACTAAGTACCTTGTATGACAAGAACTTTAGCATGACAAGTTTTTCACATGGAAAAGACTCTGGTAGGGTAAGTTCCCAAAAATACTAGATTTATACCGATGCCCATTATCTTTATAATTTATAAATTCAAATATCATATCCTTATTATCTCGAGATTCTTTCCTTATCTTATGAGATTTGTTCCAGATTTTTACATAAATAGAAATTTATTCACCGTCATACTTATTTTGAGTTTGGGTAGGTGCACTTTCAACTCGGCTGCTCAGCTCTAAGGGGCTCGGCTGTTCTTGTTCTACTACGCCATGATTGTTCCCGAGCAGGGAATAAGGAATCGAACACCGAGTAGTTTATTGAGCCTCTACTTTAGTCATAATCGTATTCAACTTGGGCCAATAATTTTGGTTAATGAGCGCTGATCGGATAAGACTAAATCAGATCTAGGTCGAGTCGGAATTAAGGGGTATAAAAAACAAATGCAATCATTCCAATAAATATATATATATATATATATATATATCAATATTTGAAATTTTAGGCAATAAAAAATAAGCAAAAGAATCACCCAAAAAAAAACACTTAAAAATCATTATATTATCAATATTTGAAATTTTGAATTTTGTTTTAATCAAACTTATTTATAGAAAACAAGATTTTAAATTGAGAAATAAACTTATTATATGGTAGAGAATCTTAAGCAATCTAAATTTGCTCATGTTCAAGTAACATTTAGATCAATGCATAATAACAATAAGATCGATTTATATGTCTTTCGTCATTTTTGATGTTGCTATTGATACTTTTTGTTGCCGTAAATTATTGGATTAATGTACTTATAAACCCTTATGTCTCCAAATTTATGTTACATTTGTTTCTGGATGTGAAAACGAGCTTAGGGAACATAATAACAAAATTATGTCAAAATTTATTTACTAATGTTGTTAGTAGATTAATGTGTCAATAAATTTTTTATAATGCGTATGTATGGTGAGTATGTTATAATGTTTTTAGTAGATGATACACTGGTGGAGATCATATATGTTATCGATTCACTCATATATTACACTACACATCGATCGATATGCTTCATATGTTATGTCACACATGCAACATGTATGCGTCAACGACTAATATTTTTTTAAAAATTGTAGGACCAATAACAAGATGGTAAGGTCCTAAAGCATGAGGCAAGGTAGGCATGTTAAATAGGCATGTTCGACACTAATCCAGATCGGTTCGTCCGTGTCGGTTCTGGAATCGCCTGAACCTTTTTGTAGATGGGGTGAAACGATGTTTAAAATAAAAAAAAACTGTTTGAAACCGGTTTCTGTTCCGATTCTAGGTCGGATCTGATGTTTTTGAACCAGTTTGGATTTTAAATTAAATTTTTTTAAAAAAAGTAGTCGTTGGGCCAACGGCTATGGCCAAATTTGTCACGCTCCGAAACTCGGGATTGACACCGGCGTTGTTTAACAATCACACAATCGAAACAACAAGCCTTTGTAGCACAGTATAAACCAAAACCAGTTTATAATTCATAATTTCAACGAAATAAACATTGTCTTTACAGTACCGAAATCCAAACGAAATAGTAATTAATGCGGAAGCGTCTTACAATTCATTAAATCATAAAATTCGAAATAAAGTTTATTACTACTCTTGCGAATCACCAGCCCCAAAACTGTTCAGACTCTTCATCCTCAACCTGTTCTTCGAACTTATCTAGGAGTGGAGAGTAAGGGGGATGAGTATTTTGGGAATACTCAGCAAGTGGGGGATATCGAACACAACATAAAAAATTTTCAACATTTTCGAAAACAACATATCAATACATCATGCTTTTCATACATCTTAACATCATATCCATAACATAATAACACTGCGATTTTTCACCTTTAAAGGTTTACTGACATCAGTCCCTAAGTTTTAATCCTCTAAAGGGACGAGGTCATAAAACGGTTCTATCCCACCGTGAAGGGTCATATGTTGGAATTCCACCTATTTTCAGGGAATCCTCACAGTGTCACACATAAACGTACCAAAATTTCATAAAATGTATAGACGGGAGACGGAGCTCGACCGAATTTTTAAAACCAAAAACCGAAATTTCATATGTATAAAACCAAAATTTAAATTTTAAAAACAAGCCCATTTACAGTGTTTGAATGCTAAGAAAACGTGGATGCTTGGCTTCGAATTTTAGATCGCTCCTCGCTCTTCGTCCGGGCAGCGCTTCGGTTCGACTTTTAGGCAAGCTTCGGGACGATTTTTCGGGCAAAGTTTGGCTAGGGAGAGGCTGCTGAATTTCGAGATTTCAGCAAGGGGCATTTCGAAATTGTGGTGTCTTGTGGAGTGAGGGTGATGGCCTATTTATAGTTTAGGGGAGTGGAATTAAATATGGCATCAAAATCCCACATATTTGCACTCAAGATTCACACGATTTTTGCCTAAGCAAACCATTCCATGATGGGTTTATTTTGCTACCAATTTGTGAGATTCATTCCTTAATCCCTTGCCCAGCAATATTTTCGAAAATTAGGTTGCTTGGTGGGAGGGATTTTGAGCCATCTTGGATGATTTGTTTCCAACTAATCAAGTATATAATCATCACAATAATTTGGCATGTAATATGGTTGGATTTTCGAAAATTCCTAGCAATAATCATGCCTTAATCCTTTTAATTTGCATGATACTTAAATCTTGCAAGACTCCCTTCCAATTTTCTAAATTGCATGCCTTAATATGAATATTGTTGGCTTGATAATTAAGATTTTCAATAATAAAATCTTCAATACAAGGATTTTCAATAAAAGAATCTTATGTTAATAAAATTTCCTTCCAAATATTAATTATTGCAAGATTTTCGGTTCTCACAAAATTGCAAATTTCTTTCCCCCAACCTCTATAAATATGTGATTATTTTTCAAAATTTTCACACAAAATTCTCATTCTTTCAATTCTATATTTATCTATACTTATACTTATTCTCTAATATGCTATTATTTTTCGACACATTTGCTATTTGTTATTATTTGCTATACACATTCATTTAAATTTTAATTTCAAATGAGTTGTCTGCAAATCAAAATTTTGCCTACATTCCTGAATTTGATGACGACGAACCCGACCACGGTCCACGAGGAGGAAGAGGCTACGGAAATTCCCAACGAAGGAGGTGGGAATTTTTGGACATCGTCGTCCGTCGGTAGAAGCAACACGATGATAGGCTGAGCAAAGCGGACAAGTTTGGGATCACTTCGACATTGAAAAAATAGATACGAGCGACTCTTTTTGTGTGTAGAATTTGAAAAAAAATAGATATTCTAATAAAATAGATGATTGTGCTCGTGGTACCGAAACTTTGAAAAAATATTTAGTCAATGTACATAAATTTGATCAAGATACTTTACAGCCACTCAATAGACTAAAAGTTTTACAATTACAAAATAATTTCTCAAAAAATCATTTTTAAATTTGTAACAAAATGTTGTTAGCCTTTTTTAATAGTTGGACAAGGTTTTGTTAAATTTATTATTATTGTTCAACCTGATGTTCACAATATTTCTAGGCATGCACTTAAGATATATTTGTTTTGATATGTTCAAAGAATACAAAGAGTAATTAATTTTGCATCGTTCGAGTATTAATTGTAGAGTTAGTCTGATATTTATATTTTGACTAATATAAATTGGAATCTTATCTTATTGTTACATATCATTGAATTGATAAAACTTGGACTATGCAAAAAAAAAAATTATCTTTAGATAAATCACACACATTATATACTATAGCTAGATACGTTTTAAATGTTTTAAAGGTTTATGACATACAAAGAAAAATAATGTTGATCACATTAGATAATGAGAGTGCCAATAATGTTAGGCTTAAATATCTTAAAGATTATTAAGACCAATTTTAGAAGGTAATTTTATTCACGTTAGATATACATGTCATATTATCAACTTATGTGTTAAATACGTCTTTGATGAACGCACGAACACTACGATAGAAAAACTTAAAGTATGTGGTCATTTGTTACCTGAAAGATGATATGATTGTGATTGGAAAGCACTGGTAATTGCTAGCATAATTAGATCTAAGAAGTTTCCTCTTTCTGTGGATACTCGATATAATTCGGTGTATCACTTGCTTAGTACTTTGTTACGTTTTAAAAAATTATTTACACCATATGATAACAATGTTGCGACATAAGCTTTAATATTGACCGACTCTGATTGATATATTTTGAGTAACTGTGTTTCTTTGTTGAAATTTTTTTAAATAGACAACCAAAAATGTTATGACATTAACTATCATATTGCAACCATGTTTCTTCCTATGTTTTTCAATATGTTTTTAAATTTATTGAATATCGTACCATGTTGTTACAAGTGATTTTGATTCAATTATAAAAAATAAAATTTTAAAATATTGGAAGACTATCTTGATTGTTCGTGGCTTAACAACCTTGCTTGACCTTAGTCAAAGTCAACGTGGCTTAGAATTATTTTTTGAATATTATGCTAACTTTTTTAGAAGAATATTGACAATCAAAAGAAGTCAATCATACTTTCTTTTCAAGAATTATTCGATTTATATTCTAAGAAACTGGAGCGAGTAACCAACCGGATTTGGAGTCGGAGTCGGAGCCGAAGAAAAATTCAAAAGAAAAAAAGCAAAATGAGAGCAATCAATTTCTTTCAAAGTTAGAAACGACAAAAGTTAAAAGAAAAATCGGTTACAACAATACAGTCCAATGAGATACAGATCTATTTAAACCAATATTTTCAAACTCCATAAATTTTTGATGTTTTAGAATAATGGAGAGTAAATTCGCAACTTTATCCATTCTTACGGGAAATTGTAATAGATGTCCTAGCAGTTCAATGTTCAAGCGGTGCTTCCGAATCAACATTTTCAACATATGAAAAAATTATTTATGAACAAAGAAATAATGTCATGTTTACAAGATTAGTTTGCGTCAGAAAAAAGAATAAGGCCACGAGAGCGATAAACAAATTTGCAAGCTCGAGTTTTAAGGAAGATCCAGAGTTTTTCAAATATATTTTAGTAAATTGTGATGAATTTTAAATATTTAATGTAGACATCCATGTTTTATTTTATATTTATATTTTTGTATGATGTATTTTCTCAACTCAAAGTTCTTTAAAAAAAAATTCTACTATCTAAAAATAATTTTTATAGTGTTGCCTCATTTTGGTCGTCAACGGAAGCCCGGAACCGTTTCGAACCGGTAGTAGATTGGATTGATTCCAAAGTTATTATGGATCCGTTACCAGAACCGGTGATCCTTTAACCACGTCTGGCAAGACCACTAGATTTAAAAAAAACCTAAAAAAAAAAACTAGTAGGGGCCAGGGGCAGTTTAGGAACACTGCTCCAAAATTCACACGCATCGAGTCACGCAATCAGGTTACTGTGCACCAGCATGCTAGCATATAATAGCCCCCGACTCCGTTTTCATTCGATCTCCGACGCACCCCACAGCCGTGCGTCGCCCGCCGCATCTTGTAAAAGCACCGACGGAGTAACTCTGCTTACGTATCTATTTCTCGTAAGTATTTTTCTTCGTGCACAATCAATTCTACTGCGTGTTTTTTTTTGCTTGTATCTTTGATTAATGGCTTTGCGTATCTATATACTCTCTGTATGCATTTTATGTGTAGCGAAGTGCTGTAAAATGAAAGACTGTTGAAAAGTTTTTAAAGCAATAGGGAAGAAGAGGTGTGTGTATTGGAAATGAGAACACTGTGCGACGTGTGTGAGAGTGCGGCGGCGATTCTATTCTGTTCGGCGGATGAGGCGGCACTTTGCCGTTCTTGTGACGATAAGGTATTGCGCCTGTTCTATTTATTTCGCCGGTGAACTGTTTTTTGTTGTTTTTTTGATTTGAAGATCGAAAATTGGGAGATTTGCAGCTGTTTCTGAAATACTTTCGTGATGCTTCTAAAATTTGAATATTTAGAACTCTGTTGAGACTGAAATTTTATAATATTATGTTTTTATCTTTGGTGAGATTATGATACTTCTTTATGAAATTGCTTGATACGTGTTTGTGTATCATTCTATCTTAAAATCTTGTTTTGATTCATGAAATGTTAAACGCTATACAGCATGCTTTTGTTTCATTGCAAATTTTGAGTTATTTGCTCATTTCTAATTTTAATATTGGACGATGGTATTGGGTTCTTAAGCTACTTCTCATGATGGCCTTGGCTCTAGAGTGGAATAAAGTGCTTGTTTAAGCTTAGGCTCTCGATGGTCAAATCTACTCGTGGCAAAAGATCGTCAGTGACAATATGGGGAGAAGATTGCATTTTGTTCTTTCTTGTGTTTCTTGATCTATGTTAGTTCATATTATGAATTTGCTCATTGGATCTACTGTCTAAGTACTTTCCAGTGTTAATAAAAAGTAAAACTTAATTGAAGATAAAAATGGCCCGAATCTATTGTCCTAACGTTGTGTGGCAGGTCCATATGTGTAACAAGCTTGCGAGTAGACATGTACGAGTTGGTCTTGCTGAGCCCAGTGAAGTCCCACGTTGTGACATATGTGAAAATGCACCTGGTATGCCGGTTCATATCTTTCTCTTTCGTCTTCATTTTTTATAGGTGGCACCCTGTTTTGAAGAGTACTGCCTGAGCCTCTGTGTGTAGCTTTTTTCTATTGTGAGGTCGATGGAAGTTCCCTTTGTCTGCAATGCGATATGATAGTCCATGTCGGTGGTAAAAGAACCCACGAAAGATATCTCCTACTGAGACAGAGAGCTGAGGTTTGTGGCTGTGGTTGAGGACACTGAGTAAAATGCATCTGGCCCCTCTATGATATTCAAAATAGCAAAAACTCTGGAAAAAAAGCGTATAAGTTCTGATTTTAATATGTTTCAGAAAATCTTCTGTGCTTCAATGATATTTCTGTTTCTGCATTTTTTTGCGTCTCTTGCCCTCTCGACAACTCGAGCTTAGGGGTTTTTTTAAAGCTAATTTAGAATATCACATGGGGTCAAATGCAATTCACCTAGAGGATTTTTTTCTCATTTTTGTGGCAGTCGAACATGAGTAATGACATTTGCTTCTACGGCTATGCTCTTTGCAGTTTCCGGGGGATAAGCCAGAAAGTTTAGACGAGCTGGGATCGGTTAGAGTAAATTCTGTTCAAGCTAAGAAAGAGACTGCCCATGTTTCTCCTAATCCTATGATGGTTGACAACATTGATTGTAATGGAAAAATGGAGAACAAATTTATTGATCTCAATGCCTGGCCTCAAAGGGTGCACGGAAGAGCTTCAACTAACCAGGTTTTGATTTTTAACCAGAACTTTTATTGTTTCTCAGAAACTATAATTCAAGCAGCATGGTTTAATGACTTTAAAGTGTAGTGAATTAATATTAAATTATCTTCTTTTTCGATTTATTTCTCAGGAACAAGTGAATAATTTGTTTAACAATCACCATGAACGTGAAAATATTGTAGATGGAGAATTCAATAGGGAGCCCGAGAATAATGAAGGTATACTGAATGCACGTCAATATATATCAGCCATACTGTGATGCTTTGTAACTTTTGCGAGATTGGTCATTCGAGTTCTTGTTGTGAAAAAATATCGACTATCGAAACAAGATCTGCATGTCTAATGTAAACTGCATCTGTGTACAGTTTGACGCACTCTGCTTAAGGAGGAATCAGCATCAGAATCAAAACAATGGTCCACATGTCCATTTTTCATGGTTAAACACGTTGAAAACTGCAGTTAGCTACATACACTGGGAAACAATGTGACGTGCATTTTCTGCAACTCCTAGCATTCTGCAGTTACTAGTGAAGAAGTTTGTGCCATATTTATCTGCTGTAACTTATAAGACATCAGAAACATTACAGATACCAATAAAGCTTCTCAGATAAATTCTCTCATTTTTTTACAGTTGCTCTCTTTTGATTTTATATTTGGGCTTTTCTATGACAAATTGCTGGATATTGATTTACTGTTTAAAGATGTGGAAAAGTCTTTAGTGTTATTTTAAACACACTGAGTTCGGTCCTACTTTTAGGCCAATTGTCATACACTAAGCCACATATGATTTTACATATGGACCCAAGGTTCTAAAATTCGCTAGACACTGGTTTGGCGTCTAGGTCGTCTAGGCGGGGACTAGGCGCCGTTAATCGGATTCTACGGTACCAAGGACTTTCACACTCACCTGAAACAAGGCGATTGATATAACGATAAAACCAGAAGAAGTTGTTTAATAAAATGGTACCAGAATCAGTGATGAAAATTCTTCAAATATGTTTCATGTACTTGAGGTAGCAAAGGCAAATATATCAAGAAATGCAAGAAACCGAAAGAAAAAAGAGGTAGAAGAAAGAGATCGCTGCTCCACAAGACGGGAGATGTAAATATTTCCCATCAGGCTTCTCGATTTCTGTGGTGCTGTGTTAGATTTAGGACAGTCTCTTTTCAACTTTTAATTTTTTAATTGGGCTTTAAAATATTAAAATCCCAAACAATTTTTTTCAAAACAAATCAGGCCTATTTAAGGGTGTCCAAACCTACCCAGGCCAGCCTAGGCACCTGGGCGCGCCTAGGCTGGCCGCCTAGCACCTTATCGGTGCGGTAGGTCGCCGCCTAGCGCTTAGGCGGGCGCCTAGGACGCATTTTAGAACATTGTATGGGCCTATGCAACAACATGAAAAATCAGATGTGGTATCAATTGTGTATCGAATAAATATTTGAACAATCAACTCAACTATTGGCCCTAATGGCCAATATTGATATTGGATCCCAAATGAAAAATAATATCGTAAATAAATACAATATTGCATCCCAAAGTATTTCAATTCTTAAAAACTATTAACACATTTTATCGATTGATTCCCATTCTGATTCTCATTCATACCTAAAAGTGAACTGATATCAAGAATCTGAACGATACAAGTGCATAAATTGATTCGTTTGAATGATAGAATTCTGAAATTAAATTTCTCATTATCGATTAAGATGCAAAAGTTCCAACCGATAACTGAACATGTTGTATGCTTTCCATCACTTTGAAAGGATACCAATTCTTCAAAGTACAAATACTCACACACTTTCAAAAATACTCAGACCACAGTTTTGACCCAAAAAAAAAAATCGCCATCCTTTTAATCCAGGAAGCTAACTAGTTCTCAAGAGCATAATTTTATAATAAACTAAACAAAAAAATTTTCCCCATTAATATATAGACCATTTTCTTTGACAGTGCAGTATGCTTAGTACCTATACCCCTTAACAAACATTCCTTGCTTGGCTTCCTCCGATTCACCCTCACCGGTGTATTTTCCGAGCTGAGCCAAAGAGTTAGCCTTGGCTCTCACGAGCAGAGCATCCTGAGCTGCCTTCACATTCTCTGGGAGTCCTCCCCATGTCTTGAGGCATGTGTTTTGGAGGGCCCAGGCATAAGAGAACGATACATGCCATGGGTTCGGAGCTTGGTTCATTGCATTCAAGTTCAAGGTTGCTTCTACCTCAGATTGCCCGCCTGACAAAAACTGCCCAAGATATCAAGACAAAAAAACACATTAGCTTGATACTCTCAAAGACCATATCTTTAAGTTGATGCAATCTAGTTAAAACCCTTACAACAGTGTAGAATTGAGTGTCTGTCATTAAACAGTGTCTAGCTATTTTAGTGACACCAAACTCAAATCTTTAAAAAAGAAGGGTCGTTGAAGGACAACCAAATGGAAAGGGAATCAATGCATTATACCATGTAAAACATATACAATAATTGATATGAGCTTGAATACTTGCCATGATTCCAGGGACGGAAGGGGGGATTCTCTTGCGGAGGAGCTTAAGAGTGTAGTCTGCAACTTTCTCAGGTGTGGCCTTGACTTTGCATTCAGCACCAGGAGTCACCATGCTTGGTTTAAGGAGGATTCCCTCAAACAAAACATTGTTCTCTGCTAAGTAGAAAAACACCTCTGCCCAAACTTTAAGTGCAACCTCAAAAGTCCTCTCAATTCCATGTTCTCCATCTAGCAAGATTTCTGGCTCCACTATTGGGACCAATCCCGAGTCCTAACAAGTTCAACCATCGAAATTAAATAAGCATCGATTTTCATCACAAAATTTTCGTGTAAAATATTATAGCTCTAGAATTATCTCAAAGCCGCAGCTCTTCCCATGTGCAAAGTGCCATTTTCCGGTTTGTGTTTCTGATAACAGCTTCGACGAGTTTGTCTCGATTTTCATGCTAATTAAATTATTCTTTACACTGTTATGATCGTTGTTTGATGGTAATAGATAGCCTTAAATGTTTAGTGGCCACTAACTGAGGTAAGTAATTTTGATTGGTGGATCAGACACTGACGGTTTATGTATTGATAAAAGTCTGCAGATGCGGCCTAACACAGGACAAGACATGTGATCCGTCCACAACAAACATGGTGAGATATAAGCTACTTTCCATGAATTTTAGTTTTAAGATCCACTACGTGTTAGAGATTACTTCTCTGATTCAAGATGAACCAAACCATACAATATGATACCTGAGAAATAGCAGCATAACGTGCCAGGCCCCAGGCAGCCTCCTTCACAGCCAAGGCAGATGGACCATTGGGAATGCTCACAACAGTACGCCTGATTCAAGAAACAGCGAAAATGATACGTTTTACATCATAAACACAAAAGGGATTCATACGAATTCATGTGATACTCGTACTCACCATTTGGCAAAACGAGCGCCCTGCTGATAGTAAGCAGCAGTGCGTGAAGCAAGGTCATCAAGACCTTGGCACCATGACTCGTCATTTGAACCAGCTAGCGGTACCAAACCCTGCCTCATTCCAATCCATTTTCTCATCAACTTTCAAGAATCACTTATACTAACATCCATAAACTATATATTACACCGTATAAGATCTAATTTTTGTTTAGAATTAAACTACCAACCAGGAACAGGTATAATTTTACATGCCTTAAGATTGTTAGTCATCAAAACTTCATAGCTTCGCGTGTTTTAGCTATTATCAAGATTCAAGAATTGATTAATTCGCATGGATTCACGAGTTTTATTAGTTACCTTGTCGACTTTGATCCCAGGGACAATTTTCTGCTCGACAAGAACGTCGACCATTTTCTTGCCCTCGACTGTGGATTGGTACAGAGTCTCCTCGAAGAGGATGGCACCGGAGACGTATTGGCCTAGGCCAGGGGCGGAGACAAGGAGGGTGCGGTAGGCTTGGCGGTTAGCCTCGGTGTTCTGGAGCCCGATTGACGCCAAACACTTACCACATGTGGCATTTGACTCGTCCATGGCTAGGATTCCACGCACTGGTGATGCAATGGTTTTCTACACCAACATGGTTTTAGGACATTGTCAAATTTTCCATTAGTTAAAATCCATACCCATAAACAACATTACCACTGAGATATTGAGATTATATTTCATTTATCTAACTTGCATTGTATTGTTGGTTTTTCTTCACTTGAGAAGTTACATTAAATATAACTATTTGATACATGTTAATAATAGCATATTCATCGACATTCACTAGCATTTCCAAATACACCTTGTTCCAAGCCACGCTTTATCCCAAAGTTCCAAAAATTTGAAATTTAAAACGTACTGCGGTCTTGACAAGCTCATCAGCATAAGAAGCTCGAATTGCCAGAGGTGATGCGGCGGCGACTCTTGTATGGCACAACCGAACCGCCAAGGACGAAAACTGCCGGAGAAGAGGTTGGCCCTTAACAAATTCAGAATTGTCCAAGATTGGAGATGACTTGAGGAATGATGCAGAGGCGATTGCTCTGTGTATGAATGAGTGTTTTTTTGGTTAAGTTTTAGTGGGACTATTTTATTCTTATAAGAAGTTAAAGGCGAAAGTTTATTTAAAATCTTATCCCACTTTCACTCACTCTCTTTGCCACACACACATACTACTATGTAATGTGGGTGTAGTGCCAAAAGATGTCTGCTTTGAGCTCCTCATTAATGGACCAATCACTGGCCGCCACGTGGATGACATAATTTTTCTAGTTTATTTTATTTGCACAAGTGATTGAAATGATTTGAATAATTCTAGCCTTGAAAAAAAACAATAGATGGGGTAACTTGGGTTAAGAAAATCTAGTTCTTTTTACATATTTGATTTTGTTCTTTTGTGTTTTCCCTAATACCAATGTAGTTTTGGACAAGAGAATGAGTTGTCTTGCACTATTTGATGTGAGTTATAAAACGTTTCTTTTTTCACAACCTTGTTAATTGATTTCAAAAAATATCATATACGTGTAATACATCTTGTCTCAACTCATTAATTGAAACTCAATCTACTAATGTAATTTTCATTACGGAAGGATAAATATTCTTATCTGATAATCTATTTAATGTTGGAATAAGACCTGATATTAATGTGGATATTTTCATTTCCAGGATAGGGTCTGCTATGAAACAAGTAGTTTGTAAATTAAAATAGAAACTCGCACAATTTGCTTTAGATCTTGATAAAGCTATTCAAAAGCATCAATTGGTCAGTAAAGCGATGTCAGATATAATTAAATAACAAATACAAAATGTAAATTTTATTTGAGATGAGCGATTATCTATTATAAGTTTATGGTCACTCTCGTGAGAATTCGTGTTGATTTGATTATAAATTAAATATTTATGACAACATCTTCATGAAATAAGAATATTTATAATCTAATTGGACAAATTTATTAATATTATTTTGTTGAGTGGTTGGGGAGAGCTTTTACTTATTTAAAAGTGATCATTCTGCATATTATTTTGAAATTGGTGAGAAGTTAAAGTATGGAGTATTTGGAAATAGAAGTTTAAAGCTAATACAAACTAAAGTTTGAGTGTTTGGAGAATAATTGTTTCCAAACTTAATATTTAATTAAATGACAATCATATCCTTAAACTATATAAAATTCATATATTTTAATTATCTAAAATTTGATACTCACACTATCAATAATATGTTTATATAATTATTATTAAATTATGAATATTATATCAAAATTAATTTATTTTTTATAACATGAATGTTTGAAAAAATATATAAGATCAATAAAAATAAAAATATAAAAAATGTCAAAATTTGTATTAATACAAATGTAATATGATAAATATTTTAAAGATATAAATGTACACGTGTAATTTTAAACCTTAAACAAAAAAAATAAAAAAAATATTACACTTGGCTTCTGATTTTAGATAAAAATTGAAGTTGACATTCACAAACACTCGAAAACACTTTCATACAGCTAAAGTTTCATAAAACACTCGAAAACACTTTCATACAACTAAAGTTTCGTAGAAGTTATCTCAATCTCTACTTATATATTAGCTTGAATGATCAACTTTAATCAACACAAGTTGGGCCAATGAAAACATCAACCCTAGACTTCGTAGGCTCGTTTATATTGGGCCAACCAGTTGGAAGCCCGTTCCGCATAAAAAACAAAGAGCTTCTCAATGTTTAATATGATGATAGATTCCTACTTCTACAGTGTCTCCAGAAACCCCATCAAAGATTTCTCGCATAGGGTTCTGTGAGGGAAGGAGAGGGCTGGATTCCCATGGAGGACGATGAGAACGCTTTTCCGAACTTGCAAAAAGCCCCTGAATCGGATTTGGAAAGGGAAACTTTTGAAACCGGTGATGAAAAAATTGCTGAGGAATGCGAGTTTCTGCTGGAATCGGGTGAATGGAATGGAATGTTTTCGTCAGAGGCGGTGGCTGATAAAGTTGGAGGAAAGGCTGGTTTGGAGGATAATGCCGCTGCAGAGTCCCGGGTGGTGATGGCGGTTGTGCCGGTGGAAGAGTTGACGGAGGAAGGTGGCGGAGAAGTGATGATTTCTGATGTCGAGGACCGTCAACTGAAAAGAAAACCCGATGAAGGAACTGGGATATTGGATGATTCCAAGGTGGCATCGGCGGTGTCTGATGCAGGGAATTCGGTGTTGTTTTCTGAGCCGAAAGTAGATGCAAGAGAGGATGAATTTTCGGTGGAACCAAATCTTGGAATGGCAACAGAGGAAGAATTTATGACCATAGCTAATTCCGAGGTCGAGGCGGTGGTCCCTGACGCAGATGAAGCACCGGCATTTTCTGGGTCGCCCGAATACGTAAGAGGTGATGAATGTCTGGCAGCTAGTGAGGGAATGGAGTTTCTTAATGATAGAGCCGAGCTGGTGATGGAGAGTGTGATCAGCGAGGAAGAGAAGGTTGAAGAAGTGGGAGCTCAGGTTGATTTTGCTCACTGTGGGGATTTCGAAAATGATTTAGAGGTGGTGGTGGTGGGTGGCGAGGATCGCGAGGATAAGGTTGACTTTATGGAAAACTATTTAGAAGCTGGGATAGCTGAGAAATCCTCTTGCGTTAAAGAGGAAAAAGTCGACCTCTTTATAACTAAGGAGACACCCATCACTGATGTTAATGTAGAGTTGGAGCTAATAACTGAAGTGGACACAAATTTGGTTAATTTCCGTGAACATGAGGAGGTTCTTGAATCCAGTGGTACTGATCTGAGAGATAAGCTTGCGGGTAATGAAGAAGTATCTGCTGAGGAAAAATTAATGTCTGAAACGGAGATGGTGGAGGAAAAATGCATTTGTGAGGATAGTGTAAAGGATTTCAAGCTAATTGAGTCTGTCATTGCTGCAGAAAACAGGGACGTGGCAGTTGTGGATGAGGAGTTTCCTGCAGGAAATAGTGGAATGGAAATAGATGAGAGAGTGGAATCAGATGTGTTCTGCAACGACGTGTCCATGGAGGCTCAATTGGAGGGTGCTGAAGTGGAAACTTGGACAACAAGCTTGGCGGTGACTGATAAAATTCATAGCGATAACACAATAACAGTTGTGACTGATCCTGATCAGGAAATGGATGATTCACCTGCTGCTTTACAAGATAAGGAAGATGAAAAAATCATGGACGAGGAGGCAACTGAAATAGAGACTGAAACAGAAGTGGCTGAATCAAGGATAGCATCTGAAGGGAAGCGGAAGAGAGGGAAGTTTTTAAGGAGTTCATCAATTTCTAAGGTCACAACAAAAGCTTCGTCCAGGAAGAAGGTAGGGGAGGATGTTTGCTTCATTTGCTTTGATAGCGGGGAGCTGGTGCTATGTGGCCGTAGGTAAGTTTCTGAGATTTGGGATGTGATCTTTTCAAACTTAACTAGGAAAAAGATAGTGTGTGTTCTTTATTTTCAGAATATGCTCGGTTTCATATGTTTTCATGCTGCTAACCGATGAAGTTTCTTCCTTTAATTCCCAGAGGTTGCCCAAAGGCCTATCATCCATCTTGTGTTAATCGAGATGAGGCATTTTTCAGGGCTAAGGGTCGGTGGAACTGTGGTATGAATTTCTTCATATTGATACAAAACACATTCATAAGTTACTGTATCTGTTGATGGATGCTTTAGACCATTTCACCTGATTATTGCTTAAGAAGTCATGCTGTTAAATCGACATTAATGATGTTATTGATGTAAATGATTATGATTTTGATTATCACAAATAACGAGTTTCCATGTAAGCATGGGCTGTTAATTTTTCCATTTTAACATGTTCTCAAATGCTCAGAATGGACATACGTCTAATAACCAATTTTTTTAGTTTACATAATGGGAATTGGCGATGAATTCCAGATGAAATGGAGATATAATAATGAAGCAGTTTTTTGGCTTTAGATGTTCCACTACACAGATTGAATAAATACGAGAAGTTCGATTTTGATCCGGACTATCATGTGTTAAATTTGAGTCTTTGACTAAGAGTTATAATATTGATGGCTTTTCTTTTTTTCTCAACAGACACCAATCCCTGTATCCTGAAAGAGTAATATTTCTAGTTCTTTCATTTTTCTTTCTTTTTAGATCCGCACAAGTGAAATCTCTCTCTACGTTTCTTTTGTGTGCATCTCATATCAAATTTGCAATCACTCATACAACCGCGACACACAGCATATTCACGTAAACTATTCTAGATTACATGCAAATAATAACTCAAACTCTGTTTTATTTACTTGGATTGTTAGTGGTGGTAGTGTGGTGTTATTTTCACACTACTAGCTGGATGGTGTTTAATATGGCGGTTAAGAGCGGCCATGAGAGTGGAGATATGGTGATAACTATTTGAGAATTGTGGTTTGAATACATGAACAATTAGTAGATCATGCATTAAAGATATAAATCTAAGTTTTATGCCAATATCAAATATTTCTAATCCAGCTACATTTGATCTTAACAATAAGGAAATTTACTGCGTAAATTAAATACGTTAAAAAAACATGAGTTTCACAAAAACCAAATGCTAATCAGGTGAACAAGTAAATTAAGTACTTTAGGTGTGATGATGCTACATTTAATACTGTTCCTTAGCTGGTTCTAATGTCAATTATGTCAAATATTATTTTCCCCTCTTGTATAACTGCTTTATTTTTTTTACTTGTTCCAAGGTTGGCATATGTGTAGCATTTGTGAGAAGAATGCTGTTTTTATGTGTTACACATGTACGTTCTCCTTGTGCAAGAGATGCAGTAAAGATGTGATTATCTCATGTGTTCGAGGAAATAAAGGCTTTTGTGAGATCTGCAAGAGAACTGTGATGCTAATTGAAAATCATGAACAGGGAAAGACGGATGTATGTGCTTCTTTGTTCTCTCTTCACCCTTTCTTTTTCTTCTTATGGTTTTGTTTCAATGATGCATTGACTCACGATTGACATATTAGCCTTTATAAGTCACAAATTTCTAAGCCATTGGTTGTTCATCTTTGGTATTTATTTGCAGCCTATCTATACCGTTCAAAGTTCTGTTAAAGGTTTATCAAATCATACAAATTCTAAGCTAGGATTGAATTGGAAGTTCTGGACAAACTGCACATTTATTTGACACGTGTTTTTTTTCCTTTTGGCTTTGAATTTTACTTTGTAATATTTCTGAAGTTACTTAGCTTTCAGTTATATTTTTTTCCTGCTCGTTTGGCTAGAAACATTTGGTAATTTTATATCATAGTCATACATGCAAGTATGAGATGGGTTACACTTACGAGTGTGTGAAGAATATTTCTCTTTCTAGTCAAACAATTGTGAATGTGTGACTTTCACATGTGATGCCAATTTGGTATCTGGAAGATTTTCTTCTTTTGATTTTAAAAAATTAGTCATGTGATGGTGATGGCTTGCTTTGAACTTTGTAATATGTTGTTGGATTATATTCTTATCGCGTTGCTATGACCCTTCTTGACAGATTCAAAACCAAATAGATTTCGACGACAGGGGTGGATGGGAGTATCTTTTCAAGCATTACTATATCCAATTAAAATCTAAGCTGTCACTTTCATCAGTAGAAGTGGCAGAGGCTAAAAATCCGTGGAAAGGATCAAACGCGTTTTCTAGTCTAAGTAAACAAGGATCATCTGAAGCACAAGCTGACGAGAATGACGAGGGGTCTGGTTCAGACATTTCTATTGAGAACTTAAATGCAATAAAAGCTAAAAGAAGAAAGTTGGAGAAGAAACCAAAGTCGCTCACCAAAGAGAAGGAATTGGTGAGTGCAGGTGATGTTACTGGAGACAAAGTTCTTTCATCAGCTGGAAGCTCTGAGTGGGCTTCCAAGGAGCTACTTGAATTTGTTTCTCACATGAAAAATGGTGACATATCTAAACTCTCTCAGTTTGATGTGCAAGAGCTTTTGCTTGAGTATATTAAAAGAAACAAACTTCGTGATCCACGTCGGAAGAGTCAAATTGTATGTGATGCAAGACTTGAAATAATATTTGGGAAACCTCGAGTTGGGCATTTTGAAATGTTAAAACTTCTTGACTCTCATTTTCTTATCAGAGATGAGCAAAATGAAGATGTTCAAGAAAGTGCTATTTGCATTGAAAATAACCAGCTAGATGCTGATGGCAATGCTGACCACCTGACCAAGGGTGGGAAAGATGGGAGAAGAAAAATACGCAAAAAAGGCATTTGGGGGCCTCAGTCTAATCTTGATGATTATGCAGCAATTGACATTCACAACATTAGCTTGATATACCTGCATAGAAAGTTGATGGAGGATCTCCTTGAAGATGTTCAAACTTTTCATGATAAAGTAATAGGGGTGTTTGTGAGAATACGAATTTCTGGTAGTATTCAAAAGCAGGACATGTATAGACTGGTGCAAGTTGTTGGTAAGAAGTTTCTTTTGGTAATTGAAATAAGATCTTTTTTAAATTGTATAACCAATCTCAGAATGTGTTATCATTAAGTTGTCAAGGAGCTTTTTCCTTCTGTTTTGTCGTGATCACCCATGGAGACCTTCCTGCCCTTCCTCCACTGAACCACTTAATGATAGAAATAAAATAAAGAAATAAAAATTTGTTTTTCTTGGTATTTGTATGCAGGCACAAGCAAGGCAGAGGAGCCATATAAAATTGGCAAAAGGACTACTGACACTCTGGTTGAGATATTAAACCTAGACAAGATTGAAGTCATATCTGTTGATACAATCTCAAATCAAGAGTTCACTGAGGTGATTGGGTAGTGTCTTTCTTTTACAGGAAATTTCCTACATCAGCTGGATGCCAGGCAACATCCCCACCCCCCAAACCACCAAATCAATGAAATGAATATGGCATTTGTGGGAACTAAATATCAATCATGTAATACTTTAAGTTTGCAACCTGGAAATTTTTTTAAAGCACGGTTGATTCATCCCTACTCTCTGTTATGTCAATCAATATATGGCTTAGGAGACGAAGTTAGCTTTGTTTTTCTTGAATGGCTTGCTTTCGATGTCAATATTGCTTTTTGGGTCTACGCACTTCAAGATTTAACAAATTCTTGGTCGATACGTTGGAATGCACATCTTATATGCAGTGCCTAACTGCGAGATATTAGTAGGCTTTATATTAAATTAAGACACATTGGAAGATTACACGTATGTTTCAAAATGCCTGAAATTAAAGCAGTTTTTAGAACCGGTATTCATTATATTTTTATCCTACTTTTTCAGGAGGAATGCAAGCGTCTGCGCCAGAGTATCAAGTGTGGACTTATCAGTCGGCTGACTGTGGTAATTATACTCCTACATCTGGCTTTTGTTTTTTATTTTTTTTACAATTTTAGGCTAGCATAAGGACATTGTTTTAATTTGTAGAAATGTCTTTTTGTAGGGTGAGATTCTTGACAAGACAAAGGAAATCCAGGCGGTTAAAGTTAATGATGTATGTTTATTGTTCACTGCAATCATTCAAAATATATTCCACTTATTAAAGCTTGAATGAATGTTATGTGTTATTTTAAGCTTCTTTTTGGAATGAATAATGGTGGTGGGTGACCTACGATTGATCTTTGCTAGTTACTTGATATCATGTGGGCATTTCCATGCTCTAAGGAGTGTGGTTTGTTGGAAGTGAATCTAATTTATTTTAGAGAACATTGTTACCATTATATAGTTTCCAGACACCACCAGAACTTTGTAATATGTGTCGCCTAAGATTATATCCTATATTCAACTTAAGAAGTGGATAAACTTGCCTATGAGTAGTCAAACGAATATAAAGTTAGCAAAATTGGACAGAAAGAGCACAGTTTTGACCCCTCTACCATGAATGAGGCTGCTCAGTGGTGCTATTCCATCATGTCGGCCATATTTTGACACTTTGTAGATGTTTTATGCGTAAGATTTTGTTTTTCTCTAGGCTTGACCAATGTGACTGACGACTGTTAAAAAATGTGGCTAACGGACTCATTTTTATTTTGATTCATTGGAGTTTTCTTTGTCCTTTCCAATTGTTACATGCAGTGGCTCGAATCAGAAATTGTGCGGCTTAGTCATCTTCGTGATCGAGCAAGTGATTTAGGACATCAAAAGGAATATCCTGTTTTTTCTTTTTTGATTTGATCAACTATATTTGTTGCTAATTTTTTGTTACATGTAGACTGTAGAGTTAAATCACTGGCCTGCAGAATTGTTAAAATATTTCTTGTGGAGTTGTGGTGGAATTGACATATGCAACAAATATGTCCACATTGTGAATCACTTAACGAATAAAGTGTATCTGATCACACCATGCAATTTTTGTGTACCCCGCCCCCTTCATTTGTATACTAGATTGGTCTTTCTTTATTCTTGCCTTTTGTAACGTCTAAGATTTGTTGTACACTTGTACAAAATGTTACTTTTTTTTCTGCCGAATTGATCAATATATACAACATTAAAGTTCATCAAAATGTGTGGCATATGTTCTCTGATTCATGAAATCATTTTAAAAGAATCATTCTATCCCAGTATTTATGGTTATATATGTGGTTTGATCATTTACTCCTAAGCATGTGGATTTCATAACTACCTATGTCACTTGTGTAAATGAGATGCTACCCTTGACCGACTTTCACGCTCAAAGAGTGTGTGGAGAAGTTGCAGATTTTGAAGACCCCTGAAGACCGTGACCGCAGACTTAAGGAAATTCCAGAAATACATTCTGATCCAAGGATGGATCCAAGTTATGAATCTGACGACAGCAATCATGAAACTGAAGATAGTAGACAAGGTTTTCTTCATTATCATTTTGTTTACTTGGTAATGTCTATAGTATATAATATATCCGTGGTCTAATCCGCGTACAATTATTTGTTTTGTACAGATGATTTCTGGAGATCTAGAGGTTCTTCTGTTAGCACGAGAGTGAAAGACCGGATCTCTCCTGAAGGCGATGATCCTGTAAATGATTCTTGGGGTTCGCCAGTAAAAATTTCCCCCAAAAAATTGGAATTGAGTAGAAGTGTGTCTGGTGATGATTTTTCTGCCAATGCTCCCTGTGGTGGTGAGATGGTAAATGAAAATTGTCGTAATTCAGAAACCGACCGAGAGCCACAGAAAGCCAACAATTTAGAGAAGCTCAGTTCTGCTAATCCCATGTCTGCTGAATTGAGAAGAAGCGTGTGTGATAATGATTTTTCTGCCAATGCTCCCTGTGGTGGTGAGATGGTAAATGGAAATTGTCATAATTCAGAAGACCGAGAGCCACAGAAATCTGATAATTTAGAGAAGCTCGGTTCTGCTAATCCCATGTCTGCTGAATTAAGTAGAAGCGTGTCTGGCAATGATTTTTCTGCCAATGCTCCCGGTGGCGGTGAGATGGTAAATGAAAATTGTCGTAATTTAGAAACTGACGGAGAGCCACTGAAATCTAACAATTTAGAGAAGCTGAGTTCTGCTAATTCCATGTCTGCTGAATTGAGTAGAAGCGTGTCTGGTAATGATTTTTCTGCCAATGCTACCTGTGTTGGTGAGATGGTAAATGGAAATTGTATTAATTCAGAAACTGACGGAGAGCCACAGAAATCCAACAATTTAGAGAAGGTCAGTTCTGCTAATTCCAAGTCTGCTGATAGGACGATGAATGCTGCGTCTGAAGCTGATTCGCTTTCTGGTGTTGCATCATTAACATCTCAAGCATCTCTCCCAGCTGGGGTAGCAGAAATCAGTATCAAGGTTAACGACAGAAAAAAGATTTGGCATTATCAGGATCCTTCAGGAAAAGTTCAAGGACCTTTTTCTATGGCACGATTGCGAAAATGGAACAACGCTGGTTACTTCCCATCTGATTTAAGGATCTGGAGAACCACAGAGGAGCAAGATCACTCGATACTTATATCTAATGCTTTGGTTGGTAAATTTCAAGCAGAGTTGCCAGCTGTTGACCATATGATCCCCCCAGTTGACACCCTCCACACAACTTCCTTAAACCACGGCCAGGTGATACCCACTGTTGATCAAAATTCCAGATCTATTGCTAAATTTTCTACTGAAAAACGGACTGGGAATGCTGTTACAAACATTCCAATTCCTATGTCTGCACTGGGTAATGCAAGTTGGACCGAAGGAGAAGGTGATCTTCCCTCTGGAGCAATTCAATCCCCTGGTGTTAAGGGAATAGTTTCATCTCCTACTGCAATTTTACGAGATATGGAGCATCATTCCGCTGTTCACTGTAGCGCTAATTTTAACCCAACCCTGCCTATGCCTCAACAAGGAATACTGGTGGGCTCAGCAGATTCTCTGCATCTTCAGCCAACCATTTCAAGTGAACCACATGCTGTACAGATGAACCTACATCCTCCCATCATGGTCCAGTCAGTTCAGCAGGTTTCTAGTCAGAGTCCTCTAGCTGAAACTCAGGGTTGGAGTAGCACTGCACAGTCTGGGCAGCCCCAGGAATATGGTTGGACTGCACCAGTTCAGAATTCTGCTCCGAGTTTAGTTAACCAAAGCACTACCGCTGGGCCTCAATCTGAATTTTGGAGACCTAACCAGGGCAGTCAACCAAACATATACCCTCATGCTACACCAAATGCAAGTTGGGGAATTGCGCCGGCAGAGAACAATGCTCCCTCGGGGGTGAGACCTGAAATACTTAACACTGGCTGGGGCATGCAGCAGGCCAACCCGAACATGGGATTGGGGAATCCATCAGCCGGAAATACAAACACAAACAGGGGACATCCTGTGCAAGCGCCACCCAGAGGGAATGCAAATTCCAGTTGGGTTGCTCCCACTACAAATGCAGGAGCTAACACTCAGGGTCCCATGCCCGGAAATGTAAATTCGGGTTGGACTCCAACTCAAGGTTGGGGTGGTCCACCGGTTGAAAGGCCCGTTTCTGGGAACAGGTGGGGCCCATCTGGATCTCGGCCTCCTGTGGAAGTTTCAGCTCAAGGAACTTCAAACCAAGGATGGGGTGCACCACAAGGGAACCATGGTGCATGGGGTGGCGAACAAAATCACAATGAAGGGCAGTTTTCAGGCCAAATGAATGGTCAGGGTCGAGATTCTGTTTTTGGTGGTGGTAGTAGGCCTTGGAACAGGCAGCCAACGTTTGGTGGAGGACGGGGAGGTAATCAACACTTTAACAAGCGAGATGTCTTGTGTCCATACAATGCGTATGGGCGATGTAGGAAGGGAGCACATTGCGATTATCTTCACGTCTGACTTAAGCATCCAAAGCTTTATGGTACTTTTTATGATTTTTGTATAGTTTGTTTATTATAATTTATCTTTGCCATAGCCACCGTAGGCCTTTTGTTACTGGAAACATTTTGCAATTCATGACTGCTTTTTTTACATTCAATCATGCTCCACTGAACATGTCAGGTTTTTTTCCTTGCATGCTCTCGAAATCCCTTTGCTTGCATGGAGCACATACTTTTTACCATCAGAAATTATGTTCGATTAATCGAGCTTGCATGTGGGCAAGTGGAAATGTGGATTACAGTAACATGATAGTTCCACGGAAAGAAATTATGACAGTGCATGTCATTTTGCTAAACGTAAGGCCCCCTTTTCATTTTCATAAGATAAAACCAATAATTATTTTCTCTCGTTCCTTGCAAACATATTCTCTCTTCTTTTACATCTCCAGCTAGTTAAATAAGTCCTGTCTGGTTTGACACAACTTAAGATCTGCTTAGGTACATTAAAGCATTAGGAGTTCTATGTGAACGAGTTTCAAATACCATCGTGTCTCCAATAGTATTACTTCTCAAAATATGTGTAATGTGACTATTGAGATATGATATATTGATTTGGGTTCGACCCGTTGGACCAACTCAAGCCGCTTTAAGAAAGTGGGTTGAGTTAAGATTTTAGTAACCCATTTGAAGACGGGTCAAAACGGGTTAGCTCATTTGGGTTATGATTTAGTAGGGTTGGTTGGGTCGGTTGAGTTGGTCCGTCATTGATTTTTTAAAATATTAATATTAAAATTATATTAGTTATTAAACAAGTTTTTTTTTATTCGATTCAATTATCATTTGATTGAGTGAAATTTAGGAGTGTGTATTGTGTGTCTCTATATAAATATCATATTTAGTGTGAGATTTATGTGTGATGAAGTTAAGTAAGGTTTCGTTTCTAATATTTAGGAGTGTTGAAAAGCTTAAATTAAACTAGTAGATTATCGAGGAGTAAAATATAGCAAGTATCATATCTTGTTATTAGTGAGGAAAATTAAAGAAAACATTTGGAAAAAAGTTTAAATGGGAAAATTACATTTTTGTAATTTATATTTTTTTAAGTTCAGTTAACAATAAATTTGTATTTTTAATCCCGTAAATTGTATTTTTTTTTCATTTTTGGTATTGTTAAGATGAATTTTTTATTTTTAGTTATGTAACATGTATTTTTCATTTTTTGTCCTTTTCACCGGAAAACACGATGAACTCGGGTAAAAAAAGACCAATAATAATAATAATAAAAAACATATGAGTTACCGGACTAAAAAAATTCATCGTAACATGACCGAAATGGAAAATAAATGCAAGTTACAAGACTTAAAAAATGTAAATTCATTTTTTAACATATCAAAAATAAAATAAAAATATAAACTATAAGATAAAAAATGTAATTTTTTCATTTTAAATTTAAGAATCATCCCCTCATTAATGTATCATTTCGTAGCTCAAAAACATGCACAAATTTGTCTTTTTAGTAATTTGAGCAATATACAAATTCCACTTGAAAAGAATTAAAGTAGTTTATCTGAAGATGGAAATCAAAAATTATATTTTTTAAAATCTTTCTCCAAAAATTAGTCCGACGATGTGCTATTCCCGAGACACTAATTATGACACAGTGTTATCGTTAACTCCAATACACACAGCATCACAAATCTCTTTCGGCCATCTTTAGTCGTGTAACTTCAACTTTATTACAAATCCACACAACATAGATTTTAGACAGCATATTAAAGTAAAATTCTCCAACTCTTTTCACACACACACACACACACATATATATATATATAATTTTGTTATGTTGTTCATCAACAATATCCATATTTGTGCTCATCACTGATGTTAGTTTCATATATTAGATGTGATAAAGTGTATCAAAATTATATATCAAATACATGAATATAACATCACCTATAAACATATAAATAAACACGATTAATGAACATTATAAGGAAAGTATATATCGATTTTCACCTATTCAATTATTCCCATCCACTCCCACGTGCCACACCTCATTTCAACTTTGCGTGCCACCAATAATTGATATAATTTTTAATTGGAAGAGTAGGGACACTTGCATCTAGTTAATTCAATTTGCCACAAACAGTTGAACCCCCCACCCTACCCTACCCTACCCTACCCTATATCTTAAATGCCAACAATTTATTTTTATTGATGTGTATTTCAAATACATAAAAGTGACCATTATTCTAAAGTATTTACTTTATCCCATTGTTAAATTATTGAATCTTGAAATGTCATTCCATTCCATGGGAGAAATGGTTAGTTGTTCCGAGTCATCGCTCACTGAAAAAGAGTTAAAATGTATCGAATCGAAATATAATAAATAAATATCGTTATTATTTTTTTTTTATAAGAGTAGGTCTCTTGTGAGACGGTCTCACGAATCTTTATCTGTGAGACGGTCAAACCTACCGATATTTACAATAAAAAGTAATACTCTTAGAATAAAAAATAATACTTTTTCATAGATGACCCAAATAAGAGATCTGTCTCACAAAATACGACCCCTGAGATCGTCTCACATGAAATTTTTATCTTTTGACAATACCACGGACATACGAGAGGAGTAGGAAAGCTGCCAAACTTCTCCGATGTTTAAGTCAAATAAACAGATAAAATTGCATAGACATATGTTTGATATTTTAGATTTAACATGGAAATTTTACAAGTGGAGAAGACCACTCAATTCAAATCTCAACAATAGTGGGCTCCAATCCACCAGCTAATTGCAAGATGGGCCAACTGTCCTTTGTGTAAGTCTTTCAACAAAGGATTTTTCAAATTAAAAAAAAAAAAAAAAAAAAAAATAGAGTCAATATACCACACCATTAGTGGCATAGATTTTACGATCTAATAAATTTGACAAAAATCAATAATTAATTATTGATTACAATTGAAATTTATATTTATTTATTTTATATTTTGTAAATTAGAAATATAGATAATGATAGAGAATTATGATGATATTTTATAAATAATTTAGAAAATGATGATGTTGGAACACTAATTATATAAGTGGATTAATAATTTGCCAAAATATATCCTTAGGATAATTTTTATTAAATAAAAATTTGATTGTTTCACATTTTAATTTTATACGACTATCCCAGCCAACATGTCTTATGAAAATATTATTTTTTATATTAAAATATTATTTTTTACAATAAATATATATTAATATAGATATGTATATTAAAACATTTAAATGGTTATATTTTATATAGTAATTTGAATTCAAGTTCAATATTCAAAAATCAACATCACTTTTCTAATGTTTGATTTTTATTTTATTTTTTTTTTCTGAAATGAAAAATAGTGTAAGAAAATATTTGTTACCCATAACGATGAAATTTTTAAATTTAAGAAACTATTCAAATTCAAAAATTACAAGCTAATCCTAATAGTAAATAATTATCATCTTTTTTAAACGCTAATTATTTAATTATATTTAAAACTGCAAATAAATGAAATATATATATATATATGTAAAATTAAATAAAAACCTAAAATCATAAATCCCCCTAAATAATTCAATCCTAAGCCTACCTCTTCCTTCCACCACCAAAATTGCTCGTTTGGACAACGGTCGGTTTACCCGAAACCGGTTCAAAATTAGAACTAATCTACCAACTCAAGCATTCCCGGTCAACTCAAGTTCCACCGCCGCAAGCACCTCCCTTTTCCGCCGCATTTCCAAAACTTTCCGGTGACTGTTGGAGTGAATTTCCTGAGAGAAAGTCGGGCTACAAGCGGGCCTGTACTCTGGAAAAAGCCTGCCAGACTTGAACCGGACACCACAAGCATTGCACAGCGTTTTCGGGCCCAAAGGTCCGGCTCGCCACTGAGGGGTCTTCTGCACCAGGCAGTGTGTGCACCGACGGCCGGAAACGAAACCCCCGGCCGTTTCCTGTTTCATTTTCTTCTTCTTCACCGGCGGTTTTTCCACGGACGACAACAACTCCATGTCCTGAACCGGGTTCGTGAACACAAAAGGAGGCATGGTTGTTGAACCGGAAGAGCAGGACGATACCGAAGAAGACTCGTCGGAGCTAAGAGCCTGCGAGGCCAAAGACCAGGGCCGCCCGTTTTCCTTGGACCGTTTGCTCCTCGGCTTTCTAGACACCTTCGTCGGAAAACACGTGTTCCTGGTTTTCTGAACCGCTTTGCTCAGTTTCTCCACCCCGTTTGCCGCCCTGGCTGCTCCGGTTTTCGCCATGAAACTCTCGTCGGGGCATATCAGCGAGAGCCCAGTTGCAGAATCATCCACAAATTGCGACAACCACTCCAGGTTCTCCAAATCCTCAACCTGCAACAAACATAAGATATAAAAAAAATCATTTTTCCCTTCAATATATATACATATATCTATATATGCCTGGGGAAGCTTGAATGATTACCGGAACAGAGATTTCTCCAGCGGAGAAGCTATCAAATTCGTCAGCGCCAGAAAAAATGGTGGAAAAATCATTCGAATTCGTCTCCTGCGAGGCTTTCTCCTCATCATCTCCCATAAAAAAACATCCCTCCTGCAGCTCTTTCTCGGAGAAATCAAGGTTAAGTAGGTCTTCAACGGGGAAATCATCGGACGCAACGCTGCTGATAGCAGCCAAACCCCACACATCATCGACCTGCAGGGAACTGGTCTTCACACCCATTTGAGAGAAGAAACTCGACTTCAAAGCTCTTGCTTCAATGCACTCCATGCTCAAATGAGAAACCCAGAAACAAAAGAAACCAGCAAGCAAAACCAAAACAAGAAAAGATTCTTCCAGTGAAACGAAGAAAAAGGGAAAGAATATGAAGAATAACAGAGGGAAATGGTATTTAATTGTGCAATAAGTGAGTGAATTTAAGGTGAGGGTGTTACGCACAATGTATTCACGAGATTTTTAATTGGCTGGCTAGAAATGGACAGATGTTTGAGAATGTTTCTCCGAGATTGATTGACTGGTAAACGTACAATTGCCTTAACCGCGTTTCTTGTCTTAATTATCAATTACCAAGCTTTATTTCCACATTATTCTTTTCTTTTTTAAATATTATCGTTATATCCATCTTAAATATAAATATAACATTTTATATATAATATTATTCTCTATGTTCTTCTAGTAATATACAAATATTCAATAAATACATAACAAAAACTATTATGATATATGTGAGATCATTTTACAAAAAACTTACTTTAAATACGTAAGTTACTTTCATAAAAAAAATTAAAAGGAATTTCATCAAACATACGAATTACTTTATTTGTGATATTATTGGAGTAGGTTTCTTGTGAGACGGTCTCACGAATCTTTATATGTGAAACAAGTCAACTCTACCGATATTCACAATAAAAAGTAATACTCTTAGCATAAAAAGTAATATTTTTTCAAGGATGACCCGAATAAGAGATCTGTCTCACAAAATACGACCCGTAAGACCGTCTCACACAAGTTTTTGTCATTATAGGAAGAACACATAAAAAAAAATACGCTAAGAGACAGATTTGATTATGATGTGATATTCTTCCTTAATGGTGTAATAAAGATAATGAAAGCAAAAATATATAACAATGCCTTGAATTTTTCGGGTAATATAATTTTTATTATAAATTTATTGAGTAATTTTAAATAATAATATAAACAATGATGTAGTAAATTGATTCTTGGATTTAATTATGTAATGTATATGGAAACATATATAAAATGGAAAGTAAAATAATAATAAAAAAAGTACAATGAATGTGGTCTTGTGCTTGTAAGGATGCGATAATTTGGAGGTCTAATTTAAATAGCAAAACTTATGATTGATTGCAATAATGGATCTTTTTTGTTGGAAGATAATAATAACGTACGGGAATTTTATTTCTTTTAAAATTGTTTTTGATTGATAGCAAAAAAAAACAAAGTGTCTGCTTGGAAGGAATATTCAAAAATAAATTTTTTTTATTGATGAAATGATTTAATCTGAAAGCCAATAATCCAAAAATAATTTATAAAATTATTTGCTAAAGTTTTAATTTATTAAGTAGATGTTTTAAGAGATTTGAGCATTAATTTGCGCTTGAGATATACAATATATAATATAAATAATTGGATTTGTTTGTTTATTTGGTGTAGATAGAATAAACTTAATCGAGTTGTACGTTTAGTAAATTTAAAGAAACTAAAAAATAAGAATAATGTATTATTCACACTTCAAAACTATAATTAATATACCTCAAATCTTGTGAATTTTTTTAGCTTTCCCCTCGCTGATTATCTTATTTTGGACTCGAATTTGTATGTTTTTTAATAAAAATAATTTTGATACGATGGATTGAGGGATAATCGTTGAAGTAAAATAGTTCGGTTCTTGAAATATTAAACACTGAGAAATTAAATCGAGTTTGATTTTTAAATCAAGCAGAAAACACTTAGAATAAACTCTCGCAAAAACTGATTAAATATTTTGAAAATTATTTAAAAGATTGTGAGTTGAATGTATAAAAACGTTTTTGGTTGAAACATTTTATCAAACATTTGATATACAATATTTTGGGTATTTGAAGAACACATAAAATGTTTCAACAATGTATCTTAAAAACAGTATAAATAATTAAATGCAATAAATAAATAGACACAGATTTATTTATGGATATTCGGATATTAACAATTCCTACGTCACCTCTTAGTTTAACTAAGAAATATTCATTAAAGACTTTGATTTATTAAAAAAAATCATTTTGGTAAAAGAAATTGATATATTTTAAATAGAATTTTATTAGACATATATGAGTTGGTAAAATAACATAAATTAACAGTCTTAAAGAACATGTAGAACAATTAATTAGGGAATCCTAACATTATGGGATCCATCATCCCAAACCAAACTTCCAAACGAGCAGACTCCTTGAACTCTCAATTTACACCAAAATGTCACCTTAAACTTTTATCTTCTTCTTTGTTGAACTAAAAGCAAGAATCCCGGGTTCCACTTTAACATGTGTACCAACAGAAGCCTTGATCCTAGCAAAGTAAAACGACGACCGGCCGACATTCGTCATGGTTCTGGATACAGTGACACCCCTTTTCAGCTCAGGAATGGTAATAGAAGGCAGATTAAAGTCCGCCAGGAAGTTCGTCTTTTTCGAGTAATCTGTTTTGGTTCTGGTGAATAAGGTGATTGATGAGGCATTATAGCCCATGGCACATAGGAATGGAGTGTAATCATCCATGTCTGTGTCATATATTAGACCGGGATCAATGGCTTTGTTAGGATCGATATGATCACCACGCTAATCGAAGGGGCCAGCTTGTTTGTATGGAGATCCTTCTGCAACCGCTGGCTGGCCATATTCGCCAGTTGACAAGGGTATATACAATTTTGCATGTGCAGAAAAATGGCAAAAATCACATAAGTTGATTCAAGAATTATTAAAGAAATAACTAGGAAAAAAAAAGATTTGATATTTCATACAAAAAACTCAGTCTCACAAGTATATGTGACAATTTGACCATTAAATCATCATATGGCCTCCACATAACAATCAAAGTACGTAGTGATAAGATCAGTTCTTGCTTTAATTCTATTTCCTTTTCCTGTTGTGATGAGGGAAGATTTAATTGCATCAGGACTCCATTTAGGATGGATAGGCATCATAGGCTTAACAAGAGCCACCATTGGCATGGAAGTTCCCGATTCGAATTTGGAGTTAAACTGAGAAAGTTTGTTTTTCTGGGTGTCATCGTATGGTTGAGCTGCTTGAGCAGCAGACCACAAGCCGAGAATGTCAACCCGGTAGCAGCGATATCAGGCTGTTAAGCACAGACGGAGAGAGAACTTGGCCCTCTAGAAGAAAAGAGTGCAACATTAGGGGAAACATTTCAAGAATGCCCGACAGAAGCTCATGGTGAGAATTTTCTACAAAATGAGGCTCACCATGCTGCCTATATATCTCCCACATAAACATAAGTAACCAAGGAAATTCTCAATCTTCCACCTCGAATTATTACAGCATTGTCATACACGAAAATCGACATGATGGCCTATGTTAGAGCAACCAATTCTTATCCATAATCGTTTGAAGAACTGATGAATCCTACAACTTATATATGTACATTTATTTGACAGACTCCATGTTCAAAACCCACAATTTTTTTTTTACCAATCATATCTTAGGTATCATGGAGAAAAAAATTAATGTTTATCAAGAAATGTTACGTGACAGCACACCCTGATTGATACTCCAATAATATCTCGATCTCGAACGAAACATACTTGTGAGTATTACTAAAACACTCATTATAATTCCACAACACAAGAACTCATTTGTCAAGAATATGAGAGATATTGAGAAATTAAATGTTTGATGTTGTTGGTCTGTCTAAGTTTGTCCATAAGTTCGAGACTCAACTATATCAAATAACAAATCAGATAGGTATCAACTTCTAATCGTGTTACAAGGTCAAAATCCACACGGACGACTAAGTCCATCATTATGTATATGTATGTATGTATGTATAGCATATGTAGTGAAAGTTAATGCTTGGAAACCAAAACAGATAGTGTTAGGACATCACCAAGAGTGGGTTGGCCATTGCTGACAAGTGAGAAGACTGCCTAACGTTAGCCACTTCATGTTTTTCATGGAATACTTGGAAATGGGATTTCAGTTGGAGTGGAGATGGTGACGTCATTCTCACTAAGTGCATTAGTCACTTTCTTCTTTACTTTTTTTGGGGGATATTTAATGCCTTGTGAAAGACAAGTCGATCGACTTCCACTGTTTCTTCTAAAGTGAAGAATAGCCAAGTGTTACTTTCCATGAAGATCTAGTGATATTTTTTTTTAGTTGGATTTTTGTTGCTTTGTTTATGTTATTTTAATATATTATTAATTATTTAAATGTTAACTTAATCGATGAATAATCTTGCTCAATATATAGAAAATTAAATGACTATTTTAAAAATCTTTTCTTGATAAAGTTTTATTATTATATTAATTCCACAATATACAAAAATGGTTTGAAAAAATATATATAGTAAATAAAAATTATAATAAAATAATTAAAGAAATTTTTAAAAGTAATAATGAATTGTTGAAGAGTGGAAACAAATATTTTTGAAATCCCAATATTTTAAAGGCCTGTTAAGTAATAGGAAATGATTTGGATTTTGGACTGTATATAAGAATGTAAGAAGAAGATTTATTTACTCAGGAAAAGTATAGATAAATCGATGTTAGTTTGTAGTGAAAATGATCATTTTCATGCAATTATTATTTTCATAAAAATTCATATGAAATCATCTCACAGATCAATTTTGTTATAAATCTCCATCCGACTCTACTAATGAAAAAAATATTATTTTTAAATCTCAAAGTATTATTTTTTATTGTTGATATGAATCGAATCGACCCGTCTCAAACATATAAATACACGAAACTGTCTCACCGAAAACTCTACCCTTTTAAGTTTGTGTCAATAATTGTATTATGGGATTACTTGTTGGTGATAAAAGTGGAAAAAATGGTAGGTAGCATAGTCCTTTTGCATTATCATCATTTTTTAATTGGACAAAGTAATTACCCACTTTTACATTTACATCATAAAGTAGGTTTTATATACTTCACAAAAGAAATAAAAGGATCAATTCTGAGGAATTATACTAACTACAACAGTTTATTAGTGAGTATTGATTCATCATAATATGTATTTCGAGAAGTGAAGGAACGTTTTGATGTGTTTATATATATAGTCTATGGTTGAGGTGCTTGAAGTATCTAACTTTAGAATCATTGTATATTTTTTTGTGAATAAAATTTATATATCTTTTCAAATTACAAATTTTTTATAAATTTGAAATTTTATAAAATCGTATTATGTATAAAATAAAAAAATTATTACAAAAAACCATTGTCAAAGTTTTAAATCTCAATATAATATCTAGAT